>NC_037330.1:99479123-99786599 GCF_002263795.3 Bos taurus | reverse complement strand
CTTAGCGACCCCATGGACTGCGGCCCACCAGGGTCCTCCCTCCATGGGATTTTCCAGGCAAGAGTACTGGGGTGGGGTGCCATTGCCTTCCCTTCTAAAGAACACAGAACAAAAAGATCTTCATGACCAAGATAATCACGATGGTGTGATCACTCATCTAGAGCCAGACATCCTGGAATGTGAAGTCAAGTGGGCCTTAGAAAGCATCACTACGAACAAAGTAGTGGAGGTGATGGAATCCCAGTTGAGCTATTTCAAATCCTGAAAGATAATGCTGTGAAAGTGCTGCACTCAATATGCCAGGAAATGTGGAAAACTCAGCAGTGGCCACAGGACTGGAAAAGGTCAGTTTTCATTCCAATCCCAAAGAAAGGCAATGCCAAAGAATGCTCAAACTGCCACACAATTGCACTCATCTCACACGCTAGTAAAGTAATGCTCAAAATTCTCCAAGCCAGGCTTCAGCAATAAGTGAACCAAGAACTTCCAGATGTTCAAGCTGGCTTTAGAAAAGGCAGAGGAACCAGAGATCAAATTGCCAACATCTGCTGGATCATCGAAAAAGCAAGAGAGTTCCAGAAAAACATCTATTTCTGCTTTATTGACTATGCCAAAGCCTTTGAATGTGTGGATCACAATAAACTGTGGAAAACTCTGAAAGCGATGGGAATACCAGACCATCTGATCTGCCTCTTGAGAAACCTATATGCAGATCAGGAAGCAACAGTTAGAACTGGACATGGAACAACAGACTGGTTCGAAATAGGAAAAGAAGTATGTCAATGCTATATATTGTCACCCTGCTTATTTAACTTCTATGCAGAGTATATCATGAGAAATGCTGGGCTGTAAGAAGCACAAGATGGAATCAAGATTGCTGGGAGAAATATCAATAACCTCCAATATGCAGATGGCACCAGCCTTATGGCAGAAAGTGAAGAGGAACTCAAAAGCCTCTTGATGAAAGTGAAAGAGGAGAGTG
This sequence comes from Bos taurus, assembly GCF_002263795.3. Lineage (NCBI taxonomy): Eukaryota > Metazoa > Chordata > Mammalia > Artiodactyla > Bovidae > Bos > Bos taurus. The sequence continues at coordinate 99,785,617 of NC_037330.1, read as the reverse complement.
GGAAAGTTGACGTAAAGCTCAACATTCAGAAAACTAAGATCATGGCATCCAGTCCCATTACTTCATGGGAAATAGATGGGGCAACAGTGGAAACAGTGTCAGACTTTATTTTTGGGGCTCCAAAATCACTGCAGATGGTGACTGCAGCCATGAAATTAAAAGACGCTTACTCCTTGGAAGGAAAGTTATGTCCAACCTAGATAGCATATTGAAAAGCAGAGATACTACTTTGCCAACAAAGGTCTGTCTAGTCAAGGCTACGGTTTTTCCAGTGGTCATGTATGGATGTGAGTTGGACTGTGAAGAAGGCTGAGCGCCGAAGAATTGATGCTTTTGAACTGTGGTGTTGGAGAAGACTCTTGAGAGTCCCTTGGACTGCAAGGAGATCCAACCAGTCCATTCTGAAGGAGATCAGTCCTGGGTGTTCTTTGGAAGGACTAATGTTGAAGCTGAAACTCCAATACTTTGGCCCCCTCATGTGAAGAGTTGACTCATTGGAAAAGACTCTGATGCTGGGAGGGATTGGGGGCAGGAGGAGAAGGGGACGACAGAGGATGAGATGGCTGGATGGTATCACTGACTCAATGGACATGAATTTGGGCGAACTCCGGGAGTTGGTGATGGACAAGGAGGCCTGGCGTGCTGCAATTCATGGGGTTGCAAAGAGCTGGACACAACTGAACGACTGAACTGAACTGAAAGAACAAGATCATGGAACATGTGAAGTCTGCTGTGCTGCTGCTGCTAAGTCGCTTCAGTCGTGTCCGACTCTGTGTGACACCATAGATGGCAGCCCACCAGACTCCCCTGTCCCTGGGATTCTCCAGGCAAGAACACTGGAGTGGGTTGCCATTTCCTTCTCCAATGCATGAAAGTGAAAAGTGAAAGTGAAGTCACTCAGTCGTGTCCGACTCTATCGACCCCATGGACTGCAGCCCACCAGGCTCCTCCATCCATGGGATTCTCCAGGCAAGAGTACTGGAGTGGGGTGCCATTGCCTTCTCCCTGCTGTTTTAATGATGCCAACAATAATATCAAAGAAATGTAGAAAAGTGATAAAGAAACTTTTCGGTGTGTGGATGCAGGATCAACAACACTGTCAAGTTCTGCTTAGCTTAATGCTGATTTAAGAGAAAGCTAAAAGCCTTTATAAAGACTTGAAGAAGAAACACAGCGAAGAATCAGAAGGCACATCTTTTAATACTATATGTGGCAGGTTTCATCGGTCCAAGGCTAGAACCAGTCTTTACAATGTAAACGTACGTGGTGAGGCAGCAAGTGCAGATATGGTAGCTGCCTGGGAATTTACTGAAATGCTTCAAGAAATTACTGGTGAAGTCACTTATTTACCTGAGGAGGTTTTTAATGTGGATGAGACAGGACTGTACTGGAAGAGGATTCCAGATCAAAGTTACATCAGTAAGGAGGAAAAGTTGATGCCAGGCTATAAAGCAGCAAAGGACAGGCTAACTCCGTTGTTTAGTGGCAATGTTGCCAGTGATTTGAAGCTGAAGCTTCTCCTCGTTTATCATTCAGAGAACCCAAAAGCCCTTAAAAACATGGCCAAAGACTCTCCTTGTGTGAAACAGTAACTCCAAAGCCTGGGTTTCACAGACCATTTTTCAGAACTGATTTTTCCACCACTTTATCCCAGAGGTAGAGAAATCTTGCTTGGAAGGTATGTCCCATTCAATAGTCTTCTGCTGCTTGACAATACCCTGGGTCACCCCATTCATGGATGGCTCTCATCCCAACGTCAAAGCAGTGCACCTGCCACCAAATACTACATTGCTCATCCAACCCATGGACAAGGGAGTTAGAGTGACTTTCCATCACATTTTTCATCAGATATAAAGGTGAATGATGAATCAGGAACAACCTTGTGTTAATTTTTAAAGGACTATAACATCTACAAGGACATTAAAAAAAAAAAAAACTGACTTGGCTTGGTATGAAGTTACTGCTGTCACCATGAATGGGGTTTGGAAGAACCTTTGCCCACAGTTTGTTCATGATTTTCATGGATTTGAGAAGGTGGATGAAGAGTCCAAAGAGGTCTTCAGCAACTCAGTGACCCTGAGTGAGAAGCTGGAGCTAGATCTGTAAGGGGATGATTTCATTAAGCTCTTGTGCAACACAAGAAGGAAATCTGATAGAATTGGAGGCCCAGAGAATGGACAAAGACAGGAGAGAGTTAAAAGAACTAAGTGAAGAACTGAAGAGAATTATGACACAGGAAATGGGGGGGGGGATTTTCTTTGAGGCACTGTTAGTTTTTGAGGTGAATTTTTGGCCCAAACATAGAACAGTACATGAAGCCTACAATAGCTGTTCAGAATGCAGTCTAGTGCCACGGTGTCATCTATGATAAGAAAAAAGAGCTACTACCCAGACATCACTGGATCATTTTTTCAAGACGGCAGATAGAATTGAATCCAGCAAAGAACCAGAACTTGTGCCATCAATATCATGCGTGAATGAAATTGCAGCTTGCCCTCCATTTCATTTCCTCCTGTTGCTGATGGTCCTTCAGCTCTGCTATCTCCTCTCCCTCGTCCAGTCAGTAACTTTTTGTCTGTTCACTTGATGCCAGCCCATGTATGCCCCTGTATATATGTACTGTACTACTATACTTTTCAAGATACTATACTGTAAGATTAAAACTGTTTTATTTTTTGTTTTTTAATATATTATTTGTATATAAACTATTCTAACCCTATTAGTATAGTACTATATAGCCGATTGTGTTAGTTGGTTGCCTAGGCTAACTTTGTTGAACTTACAAATTGGACTTTTGCATGTGCTCATGGAACAGAACTTGTTCATATGTAGGGGACTTACTGTACATGGTAGTATTATATTTTTTGTATGTAATCCAATCATTTTCAAACATTTATTAAGTTTTCAAACAAACAACAAAGCTGAAATTTTACAGTGAACAGCCCTAAACTCATTACTCAGATTTTAGTGAATATTTAGCAGTGTTACTATACTTGTTTTATCATAAAAAGGAAGGAGTTAACCAGAGAGAGAGAGCTCTGAATTCAGCTTCAGATCAGATCAGTCGCTCAGTTGTGTCCGACTCTTTGCGACCCCATGAATCGCAGCACGCCAGGCCTCCCTGTCCATCACCAACTCCCGGAGTTCACTCAGACTCATGTCCATCGAGTCAGTGATGCCATCCAGCCATCTCATCCTCTGTCGTCCCCTTCTCCTCTTACCCCCAATCCCTCCCAGCATCAGAGTCTTTTCCAATGAGTCAACTCTTTGCATGAGGTGGTCAAAGTACTGGAGTTTCAGCTTTAGCATCATTCCTTCCAAAGAAATCCCAGGGCTGATCTCCTTTAGAATGGACTGGTTGGATCTCCTTGCAGTCCAAGGGACTCTCAAGAGTCTTCTCCAACACCACAGTTCAAAAGCATCAATTCTTTGGCGCTCAGCCTTCTTCACAGTCCAACTCTCACATACATACATGACCACTGGAAAAACCATAGCCTTGACTAGACAAACCTTTGTTGGCAAAGTAATGTCTCCGCTTTTCAATATGCTATCTAGGTTGGTCATAACTTTCCTTCCAAGGAGTAAGCGTCTTTTAATTTCATGGCTGCAGTCACCATCTGCAGTGATTTTGGAGCCCCAAAAAATAAAGTCTGACACTGTTTCCACTGTTTCCCCATCTATTTCCCATGAAGTGATGGGAACAGATGCCATGATCTTAGTGTTCTGAATGTTGAGCTTTACACCAACTTTCCCACTCTCCTCTTTCACTTTCATCAAGACGCTTTTTAGTTCTTCTTCACTTTCTGCCATAAGGGTGGTGTCATCTGCATATCTGAGGTTATTGATATTTCTCCCAGCAATCTTGATTCCAGCTTGTGTTTCTTCCAGTCCAGCGTTTCTCATGATGTACTCTGCATATAAGTTAAATAAACAGGGTGACAATATACAGCCTTGACGTACTCCTTTTCCTATTTGGAACCAGTCTGTTGTTCCATGTCCAGTTCTAACTGTTGCTTCCTGAACCTGCATATAGGTTTCTCAAGAGGCAGATCAGGTGGTCTGGTATTCCCATCTCTTTCAGAATTTTCCACAGTTTATTGTGATCCACACAGTCAAAGGCTTTGGCATAGTCAATAAAGCAGAAATAGATGTTTTTCTGGAACTCTCTTGCTTTTTCCATAATCCAGCGGATGTTGGCAATTTGATCTCTAGTTCCTCTGCCTCTGAGGATGCTTAAGTGTGTTGCTGAATACTAAGCTGCAAAAGAGTAGAATGAAACTTCACATACCCAGACAAAGAACTACTGGGTAACTGTAAACTAAGTAATTCCCAAAGCTGTATGCAGAGGGCTAGGAGATGTTTGAGTTTTGACCAGCTATTGTGGAGAATTCCCATTCAACTTGAACTCCAGAAAGGGATACCTCTCCAGGGCTAAAACTAGCCATAGAGAGAAGCTACACAAGATAGGCTATAACAAATCTTTAAAAAAGGAACCTTGAAAGGATCAAGCTGATTCACAAACACACAAAAACCCTGAGTGCCTGCCAGAACAAATTCTAAGACATTTTAAAGAAGACAGCTAAATCCAGCCTTCAGCAATGTAAATTTCACAATACCAAGTGCTCAGTAAAAAAAATTAAAAACTGCCAGACAGACATACAAAGAAGCAGGTAAATGTGACCAGGAGAAAAATAGTAAACAGATTCTTGGGCATGTATCTGGAGAAAACTATAATTCAAAAAGATACATATACCTCGATGCCCATTGCAGCACTATTTTCAATACCCAAAACATGGGAGCAACCTAAATGTCCATCTACAGATAAATGGATAAAGATGTGGTATGTATACACAACACAATATTACTCAGCCACAAAACAAAGAATGAAATAATGCCATTTGCAGCAACATCAAGATTGCTGGGAGAAATATCAATAACCTCAGATATGCAGATGACACCACCCGTATGGCAGAAAGTGAAGAACTAAAAAGCCTCTTGATGAAAGTGAAAGAGGAGAGTGGGAAAGTTGGCGTAAAGCTCAACATTCAGAACACTAAGATCATGGCATCTGTTCCCATCACTTCATGGGAAATAGATGGGGAAACAGTGGAAACAGTGTCAGACTTTATTTTTTGGGCTCCAAAATCACTGCAGATGGTGATTGCAGCCATGAAATTAAAAGATGCTTACTCCTTGGAAGGAAAGTTATGACCAACCTAGATAGCTTATTCAAAAGCAGAGACATTACTTTGCCAACAAAGGTCTGTCTAGTCAAGGCTACGGTTTTTCCAGTGGTCATGTATGGATGTGAGTTGGACTGTGAAGAATGCTGAGCACTGAAGAATTGATGCTTTTGAACTGTGGTGTTGGAGAAGACTCTTGAGAGTCCCTTGGACTGCAAGGAGATCCAACCAGTCCATCCTAAAGGAGATCAGTCTTGGGTGTTCATTGGAAGGACTGATGTTGAAGCTGAAACTCCAATACTTTGGCTACTTGATGCGAAGTGCTGGCTCATTGGAAAAGACCCTGATGCTGGGAAAGATTGAGGGCAGGAGGAGAAGGGGATGACAGAGGATGAGATGGTTGGATGGCATCACCTACCTGGACATGGGTTTGGGTGAACTCTGGGAGTTGGTGATGGACAGGGAGGCGTGGCGTGCTGTGGTTCATGGGGTCACAAAGAGTAAGACACGACTGAGCGACTGAACTGAACTAAACAAATTTTAATGTAACTGACTATGAAAAGTTCGTTGATATGGTTTCAGATTTCACATTGCTACTGACCTTAAAGGAAACTACCACTTGTCAAATTTTGGTATAGTATCAAAGAATATTCATAGTTATCTTGAAAGGCTATAAAAATGTACCTCTCTTTTCTAACTACATATTTGTGTGAGACTGGATTTTTTAATGTATACTTCAACTAAAACAACATATTACAACACACCAAGGAAGAATTTTGGCCACCTGATGTGAAGAGCTGACTCATTTGAAAAGACCCTGATGCTGGGAAAGACTGAAGGTGGGAGAAGAAGGGGACGACAGAGGATGAGATGGTTGGATGGCATCACTGACTCAGTGGGCAGTGAGTTTGAATAAACTCCGGGAGTTGGTGATGGACAGGGAAGCCTGGTATGCTGCAGTCCATGGGGTTGCAGAGAGTCGGACATGACTGAGTGACTGAACTGAACTGAACTGAGGAAGAATATCTAAGAATCCAGCTTTACTAAGCCAGACATTAACTTGCAAGAGATTTGTTTTTTAATATATTTAAAAATTTTATTTGGCTGCACTGGGTCTTAGTTGTAGCATGTGGGATCTAGTTTCCTGACCAAGGATCAAACCTGGGCCCCTTGGACTGCAAATGCAGAGTTTTAGCCACTGGACCACCAGAGAAGTCCCTTTCCAAGAGATTTTTAAAACAATGCCAATATTTTGACTAAATTTCTTTTAGGAAAATATAGTTATTTTTCATATAAATATTTATGTTAACATGTAATGGGCTTATTATTTTTTTAATGAATAAATATTTTCAAAAATTTGTTTTAATTTCTAAGCTGGCAAATATTGATAGACAAAGTAAACAAAATCTCAATAATGCTCAATACTCATTAACATTTTAAAGGGGTCCCGAGACCAAAATGTTTGAGAATCACTGATCTAGTCCAACCCTCTCCCCTTGTTCCCCCAGTTTCTAGACAGGAAGGAAGACCCTCCCCCAGTTTGGAGTGGGAAGGGTCCCTTCCCAGGGAGATTGTGGCTGTGGTCCTGACACTCCATATTTGGTTTAAGGTATATAGCAAAGTGATTCAGTTACAGATATACATATATCCATTATTTTGCAGATTCTTTTCCCATATAGGGTATTACTATGAGCTTTTAAAAAAAAGGTCTTTCTCTATACACATACCTCCCTCTACTTTATGATTGCTAGGTCTCTGTAACAGACTTCTTGGGGAAATTGTTTACTCTCACATCCCTGTTTCTCATTTTTCACTCACTCATTCAATAAATATTTGAGAGCTAACTATGTACCATATACAGTACTGGGGGCTGATAATTCAACAATGAATTAAACAAAATCCTTGCTTTTAAAAATATACATCCTATTGATGGGAGACATCCATAAAAATTGTCCAGAGCTTGTAAATGGGCTTGTAAATCCCAGAAGAAGATTACTGGGTGATATTTTATTGTAGTGCTGTGGTTTACCTTTGATTAAGGGACTTTCCAGGTGGCGCTAGTGGAAAAGAACCCACCTGCCAATGCAGGAGACATAAGAGATGTGGGTTCAATCCCTGGCTTGAGATCTGGAGAAGGGCATGGCAAACCACTCCAATATTCTTGCCTGGAGAATCCCACGGACAGAGGAACCTGGCAGGCTACAGGTCCATAGGATCGCAAAGAGTTGGACACGACTGAAGCAACTTAGCATGCATGCATACCTTGATTGATTTCACATTACTAAGTAATCTTACAACTTTGTACTAATAGAGGTTAACTTGTAAAAAACTGATGGCAATGCAAATCTTGTCTGCAAGCAATGCAAATAATTCCTATATGTAGAAATGGAAATGAATTTTTGTCCAGTAGAGATGGAATTTAATTCCCTCTGGTAAAAGAGATAATCTCTAACATTATAGTTTATTGCTTAATAGGAATATTAGTGTTTCTGCAACTATTAGCAAATTCATTTCAGTATTCCTCTGGCTGATAATCCAAATCTCTGAAACTCAAATTCTCATTTGAACAAGTCTTACCATCTCACTGGTTCCCTCATTATTTAAGATAATAATGGTTAAGCAGTTTATGATGATGAATAAAATCTTTGGCATGTGTTCATTTTATATTTTTATAAGTTATGTTTTTAACCTTTTGAAAATTATTTAGCAGACTATAAGAAAATAAATATATATCAGATGACAAGTCATAAGAATAAAACCAGGGTAAGAGGAAGGCTATTAACTGGTGGTGTCATCTGTACTATTTTAGATACGGCCAATCAGTCAATAAGTTCTGTACTTCTCTCTCCACTGTAAGTGGAATTCATCCTCTTCTCTCTATCTTCACAGCCACCACACAATCCAGACCATGGTCTTCTCTCATCTGATCTCTCTACCTTCCTCCCATCTACTCTGAACATTGGCTATCAGATAATCATTTTTAAAAACAATTATCTGATCATGTCCCTCCTTTTCACTGGCTCCTATGGTGGAGTCAAGTTCTGTGGGGTCTCAGTTCAGTGGCTCAGTCATGTCGGACTCTTTGCGACCCCATGGACTGCAGCACGCCAGGCTTCCCTGTCCATCACCAACTCCCAGAGCTTGCTCAAACTTATGTCCATCAAATTGGTGATGCCATCCAACCATCTCATCCTCTGTTGTCCCCTTCTCCTCCTGCCTTCCATCTTTCCCAGCATCAGGGTCTTTTCCAAGGAGTCAGTTCTTTGCATCAGGTGGCCAAAGTATTGAAGTTTTAGCTTCAGCATCAGCCCTTCCAATGAATATTCAGGACTGATTTCTTTTAGGATGGATTGGTTGGATCTCCTTGCAGTCCAAGGGACTCTCAGAGTCTTCTCCAGCACCACAGTTCAAAAGCATCAATTTTTAGGCGCTCAGCTTTCTTTATAGTCCAACTCTCACATCCATACATGACTACTGGAAAAACCATAGCCTTGACTAGACGGACCTTTGTTGGAAAAGTAACGTGGCCTGAAGCTTACAAAATTCGGGAGACCGTCTTTTAAAAAAATACAAAAATTAGGTACACGCCTTGAACGGGGGAGTACAAATGACATGTCCTGAAGCTTCAGCTTCATTGCAAAACCTCAGTAGCCTCGTTTTTCACTACCTCTGGATCTCTCTCCATACAAGTTCTTCCTAGAAGGCTCTTCTTGCTTCATTTTGCCTACCTAACTCTTTCTGTACTCAACAATCAGTTCGTAGTCCTCCTTTATCCCTCAACTGGGTTAGGGGAATTTACAGAGTCTCTCCTAAAGCTACAAGCATTCAGACGGAGCCACCATTCTCCACAAATGATTGCTCTTTTTTCAGACTCTCAAAAGATCCCTGGAGAAGGAAATGGCAACCAACTCCAGTATTTTGGCCTGGAGATTCCTGTGGACTGAGGTGCCTGGTGAGCTACAGTTTCAGTACAGTAGCTCAGTCATGTACGACTCTTTGTGACCCCATGAATTGCAGCACGCCAGGCCTCCCTGTCCATCACCAACTCCCAGAGTTCACCCAAACCCATGTCCATCGAGTCGGTGATGCCATCCAGCCATCTCATCCTCTGTTGTCCCCTTCTCCTCCTGCCCCCAATCCCTCCCAGCATCAGGGTCTTTTCCAATGAGTCAACTCTTCACATGAGGTGGCCAAAGTATTGGAGTTTCAGCTTCAGTATCAGTCCTTCCAATGAACACCCAGGACTGATCTCCTTTAGAATGGACTGGTTGGATCTCCTTGCAGTCCAAGGGACTCTCAAGAGTCTTCTCCAACACCACAGTTCAAAAGCATCGATTCTTCGGTGCTCAGCTTTCTTCACAGTCCAACTCTCACATCCATACATGACCACTGGAAAAACCATAGCCTTGACTAGACAGACCTTTGTTGGCAAAGTAATGTCTCTGCTTTTGAATAAGCTATCTAGGTTGGTCATAACTTTCCTTCCAAGAAGTAAGCGTCTTTTAATGTCATGGCTGCAATCACCATCTGCAGTGATTTTGGAGCCCAAAAAATTAAGTCTGACACTGTTTCCACTGTTTCCCCATCTATTTCCCATGAAGTGATGGGAACAGATGCCATGATCTTAGTTTTCAGAATGCTGAGCTTTACGTCAACTTCCCCACTCTCCTCTTTCACTTTCATCAAGAGGCTTTTTAGTTCCTCTTCACTTTCTGCCATAAGGGTGGTGTCATCTGCATATCTGAGGTTATTGATATTTCTCCCGGCAATCTTGATTCCAGCTTGTGCTTCTTCCAGCCCATCTGGAAGATGTACTCTGCATATAAGTTAAATAAGCAGGGTGACAATATACAGCCTTGTAGCTCTATATAGTCAGCAAAAACAAGACCGGGAGCTGACTGTGGCTCAGATCCTGAACTCCTTATTGCCAAATTCAGACTTAAATTGATGAAAGTAGGGAAAACCACTAGACCATTCAGATATGACCTAAATCAACTCCCTTATGATTATACAGTGGAAGTGAGAAATAGATTTAAGGGACTAGATCTGATAGAGTGAGTACCTGATGAACTATGGACAGAGGTTTGTGACATTGTACAGGAGACAGGGATCAAGACCATCCCCATGGAAAAGAAATGCAAAAAAGCAAAATGGCTGTCTGAGGAGGCCTTACAAATGGCTGTGAAAAGAAGAGAAGCAAAAAGCAAAGGAAAGATATAAGCATCTGAATGCAGAGTTCCTAAGAATAGCAAGGAGAGATAAGAAAGCCTTCCTCAGCAATCAGTGCAAAGAAATAGAGGAAAACAACAGAATGGGAAAGACTAGGGATCTCTTCAAGAAAAGTAGAGATACCAAGGGAACATTTCATGCAAAGATGGGCTCGATAAAGGACAGAAATGGTAGGGACCTAACAGAAGCAGAAGATACTAAGAAGAGGTGGCAAGAATACACAGAAGAACTGTACAAAAGAGAGCTTCATGACCCAGCTAATCACGATGGTGTGATCACTGACCTAGAGCCAGACATCCTGGAATGTGAAGTCAAGTGGGCCTTAGGAAGCATCACTACGAACAAAACTAGTGGAGGTGATGGAATTCCAGTTGAGCTATTTCAAATCCTGAAAGATGATGCTGTGAAAGTGCTGCACTAAATATGCCAGCAAATTTGGAAAACTCAGCAGTGGCCACAGGACTGGAAAAGGTCAGTTTTCATTCCAATCCCAAAGAAAGGCAATGCCAAAGAATGCTCAAACAAACTACTTAGCACTTAGCACTACTGCCGCTAACTGCTGCTAAGTTGTGTCAGTCGTTTCTGACTCTGTGCGACCCCATAGATGGCAGCCCACCAGGCTCCTCCATCCCTGGGATTCTCCAGGCAAGAATACTGGAGTGGGTTGCCATTTCCTCCTCCAGTGCATGAAAGTGAAAGTGAAGTTGCTCAGTTGCATTTGACTCTTCGGGATCCCAGGGACTGTGGCCTACCAGGCACCTCCGTCCATGGGATATTCCAGGCACGAGTACTGGAGTGGGTTGCCATTGCCTTCTCCCATTCACAAGCTAAGGATGCTCAAGCTACCAGAAGTTAGGAGGGGGCACAGAACAGGTTTTCCCTCAGAGCTGTCAGATGGAACCAACCTTGATTAAGGGTTTCTAGACTCCCCATATGTGAGACTGTAAACTTCTGTTGTTTAAGCCACTAAGTTTATGGAACTTTGTTATGGAAGCCCAAGGGAACTCATACATATGCCAAAGTAAAGACTGTGGCTTTTCCACAGGGAAAAGGAAGTCACTGGAGAGTTTTTTGTGGGAGTTCATATGGCCATTCTCCAATTTAGAAAAGTTTCATAGTCATACGTGTATATATGGATCAGAGCAGGAAATGCTAGAGGGAGGACTCAAATTTTATGATAAATGGTGGGGGATCTATCTAGTTTGGACTCAATCCAAGGATGCTTTCCGATACACATGCAGGCAGGCTTTAAATGGGGGACGCTCAGATGAATTATGGCAGGCTAGATATTTCGGTTAAGGTAATTAATTAAAAATTTATAATTTATTTCAATATCTCTACCTTTGTTCTCTGCATCTCAGGGTTTGAGCAGTCTCTTTTAAGTATACATTGTTACATTTTTTTTTTTTTTCTTTTTTGGCCATGCAGAGACATTACTTTGCCAACAAAGGTCCGTCTAGTCAGGGCTATGGGTGTTCCTGTGGTCATGTATGGATGTGAGAGTTCGACTGTGAAGAAGGCTGAGCACCGAAGAATTGATGCTTTTGAACTGTGGTGTTGGAAAAGACTCTTGAGAGTCCCTTGGACTGCAAGGAGATCCAACCAGTCCATTCTAAAGGAGATCAGCCCTGGGTGTTGTTTGGAAGGAATGATGCTAAAGCTGAAACTCCAGTACTTTGGCCACTTCATGCGAAGAGTTGACTCATTGGAAAAGAATGATGCTGGGAGGGATTGGGGGCAGGAGGGGAAGGGGACGATAGAGTATGAGATGGCTGGATGGCATCACTGACTCGATGGACATGAGTCTGAGTGAACTCCGGGAGTTGGTGATGGACAGGGAGGCCTGGCGTGCTGCGATTCATGGGGTCACAAAGAGTTGGACACGACTGAGCAACTGAACTGAACTGAGTGCAGCATGTTGGGAATGTTAGTTCCGAAACCAGGCATCAAACACATATCCCCTGCATTGGCAGCTCGGAGTCTTAATTGTACTCATCTCACACGCTAGTAGAGTAATGCTCAAAATTCTCAAGCCAGGCTTCAGCAATACGTGAACCATGAACTTCCAGATGTTCAAGCTGGTTTTAGAAAAGGCAGAGGAACCAGAGATCAAATTGCCAACATCTGCTGGATTATGGAAAAAGCAAGAGAGTTCCAGAAAAACATCTATTTCTGCTTTATTGACCATGCCAAAGCCTTTTACTGTGTGGATCACAATAAACTGTGGAAAATTCTGAAAGAGATGGGCATGCCAGACCACCTGACCTGCCTCTTGAGAAACCTGTATGCAGGTCAGGAAGCAACAGTTAGAACTGGACATGGAACAACAGACTGGTTCAAATAGGAAAAGGAGTACGTCAAGGGCTACAGTTTAGAGGGTCGCAAAGAGTCGGACATGACTGAGCGACTAAAAACAACAGCAAGAACAACAAAAGATCCCTAGCTGGGCGGGGTTTGCACTCGCGTCGTATCGGAGGGCGGAGCCCCAAGAGAGTCAGCCGTAACGCTCTCCCCTTTTCGTCCACAGTGGGGCACACCACCTCTCCGGAACCTGAGCGTCTGCTTTTGAGGTTCCGGTCGGAATTACAAAGCGGCGCACGACGACATGGCTGCGCTGGTAGTGAGAGGTGTTCGGGACATGCTGAAGCGTGCGGACTTCGCGACGGTCCCGCGGAGACAACGACATAAGAAGAAATGGGTAAGGTCCAGTGACGGCAGCCTTTTACCGCCGCCCCTCGGGAAACTTATCCAGCCCTGTCACATCTCGCACCCTCAGTTCGTTCGCTACTCCAGCGCCGCTGGAACGCTTTGGGTCACCTTTCCCCCACCCTTCAGGCGGCGTGACTAGGTGCCTTCTCACCTCTGTAGTCTTCGCCTCTCGCCGCCTTTTTATTTCGTCACAAGTCTTCGGCTGCCCCTCTAGTTAGGTCTGCGGACTCCAGACTCCGCCCCTCTAAGTTACGTCATCACCTCCGCCCTCATTTTTTCAGTTCTGTCACGCCTCTTGTTTCCGGCACTTGGTTACCTTCCCCTGGACCCCCACTAACCTTTCCACTTCCCTTCCTCCCTTTCCCCCTCCCTCCCCTTTTTTCCCACCCTACCTCCCCTTCCCCCTCCCCCCATGACTTCTTCTCTTCCTTTCCTCCTAGACCTTCCTGCCCCGCCGTCCTCTCCGCTAGGAAAGTGACGTAGTGACTTACCTTTCCCTCCCGGGTTTCTGCTGCCCTTCGGGAGAGGATTCAACCCCATTCCTCACCCTCGAGCTGCCTCTGGCTCCCAGGAAAGGTTATAGCGACCACCTCCAGACCTTTCCCCCAAACCACGCAAAAGGTTCAGCGACTCCTCCCACCTTATGGGCTCTCCCCACTTGTCCAGAGCCCCTTTCTCTGGCCTCACTTGTAGCCCTGAAATTTCTTCCCTAACCGGCCAGCCCTCCTCCCTGCCCCGACCGATTCTTTCCCGGCCGCCACCGCCCTCCTCCCCAACCCCGCAGGCTCTTCCGCGCCCAGGGGGATGTTTTGAACCCAGTTCTCCACACCTAGGAAGGCCCTCCTGCCGGGAGCCTATCCTGTCGGGTTCGTCCCCTCCAAGTCCTTGTGTTGAGCGGTTCCGCCTTGTGGGGTCACCTCCTGCCCGTCAGCGGAGCCCTCATTGCAGCTGGATCAGCCCTCCGAGAACACCACGTCCCTGTCCCCGAGGCCCTTACATAGACCAGCACAGTTACCTCTATTACTATGGTGGATACCCTCCAGCCCTGGTAACCAACCCGGTGACCTCCCCACCCCTTACTCATGTGCCTTTGGAAACTGGCCCCGTGATTTCACCACCTCTTACTCACAGGTCCTTGGGAACTGGGCTTGTAATTTCACCTCCCCTTGCCCATCGGCACATGGAAACTAGACCTATAATTTCTCCACCTCCTCAGAGGATTTTGGATACTGGGCCCATGACCTCTACTCTGCTTTCTTCCTGGTCCTCAGGGAGAAGTTACAATGATCCTCCTCTTTCCTCAGCATCTTCCCCACCCACTGACAACTTTTACCATGGCCATGTTAAGCGTCCAGACTCTCATGAACCTAAACCACAGCTTGACCCGACTTTTGGGAAAAATTATTGTGGCTCCCCACTTTCCTCCCAACCAGGCACATCTAGTTGTCCCAGCTCACCTCAGGAGGGCTCTTATCACTATTCCCATCTTCCCCCAGAGGCCCACATACCTGCCCCTGGGAACCCTTACTATGCCATCCACCTATCCCCTGGGAGTACTGGCAACCCCCAGTTACAGGATTCCAGTAAGTCTTGCTTTGAGTCCATTTATTCCTGGGAGACTGGTGGGAGCTCTTATCTCCGAATAACCCCAGGTGCTATGATTTCTGGTCCCACCTGTCCCCAGGAACCACCTCTTCCCCTGTCCTCCCACTGTCCTTGTTCTGCCTTCTTCCCTTCACCTCCAGGCAACCAGTTTATGAATCCACCCCAGTCACCCCCCTGCAGAAGCTGTAAGGAATCCCCTCTCCCTGTGCCCATTTGTCCCCAAGCAAAGTCTCCCAAATCCTCAGAGGTAAAACAACCACATTCTCCCCACAGATGTCACTCCCTGGTCACCGAGCACAGTCCTGACCAGCTCAGCGCCCCCAAGCCCAGCTCCTCTCCTCCACCTCCCTCCCGCCCTTCTGGCGTCTCTGGTCCTTCTTGTATGGTGACAACCATCACAACTTGCTCAAATTCCTGCCCCAAAGAACTTCCCCAAGGGACTACTGCACCTGCTGTGGTTCCTAGAACCCTCAAAACAGTTATCCCTGCTTCCCTTCCCCTTCGCCTTCCTTGTGATCCTATCTTACCCAGTAGTTATGCTCAGACCAGCCCCCGAGGACCCCCCTGTAGTACCCATGTATATTCCATGGTTACCCCCACTCTCGATCCTGGCCTACTCTCTGGTCCCCTCAATCAATGCACAGGTCCCCTTCAGTGTCATAACCAGCCTGTGGTGCCCCCTGGTGGCACTTACGGCACTCCCCGGGGCCCACTCCAACCTCATCGCCAGCCTGTGGTGCCTCCTTGTTCTACCCACATCTATTCTTTTATCCCTTTGAGAACACCCTTTGACCCCCAAAATTTACCCATTGCCCCCAGAGCCCGGGGTCACCTTGATGCTATGCCATGTGGCCTCCACGTCTACTCCATGGCTTCTCGAGACTCCCACAAGGAGTCCTCCCAGATTCCCTACAGCTGTCCTGTGCCTTCAACCAAGAGTTCCAGCTGTAGCACTAGTGCCAGCTGTAGTTCACTTTTGGTTATTAGTGAATGCCAAAGTAGTGACAGCAAGAACATCCACCAAAGCGCAAGTGGGAGCCAGAGTGAGAGTGCCCATTGCCCTAGCACAACTTGGACTCAAAGAAAGACTTTCCATCTTAGCAGAAGTCGGAGTGGGAGCAATAGTACCCAAGAAAGCACAAATAAAAACCGGAGAGAGAGTCCTCTACGTTTTGAAGATCAGTGCCAGAGTGAAAGTACCAGACCTAGCAAAAGTCAGGGCCCAATCAAGAGTGCCCTTCGTAACAGAAGTCGGAGCCCAAGCAAGAGTCCTCACCGTAGCAGAAGGCAGGGCCACAGCAGGAGCCGGAGCAAGACTCGTCCCCACTGTGGCAAAAGTCCGGGGCGGAGCAAGAGTCCCCACCGTAGCAGAGGTCAGGGTCGCAGCAAGAGCCCCCGCCGTAACAAGAAATGAGGGCAGAGAAGGAGTTCCAAGCAACCCAAAAATCTAAGCCAACACAAAACTCATAGACGGTAACAGGGCTGCCAGCCATAGTAAGTATATTCCAGCTGTGGCATCCAGGGCCAACTTGTGGACTCCTCAGCTGAGATCTTTTTCCTCTTTCGACCTATTTCTGTACTCTTCAAGCCTGACTCACGCCCCTCTCTGCGGCCCCCGTAGCAGTCGTTCTGTAAGTCCCCACTTTGATTCACACTTCAAGGTTTCTGTGAGCTCTTCTCATCCCACCTTCCTGGAATCTGGGGACTTTCCCCAGATGACCCTCAGCCCTGTGATACTGAACATTGTGGTGTCAGTCACTGCATGACCTTTAGGTAAGTTACCCTCACCTCTCCACCAAATGTAGAAGGTTGATATTTTTTGTATCCCACTGCACTGTCTCTTGTGGTGCTCATCTAATCTAGGAGATGTGAAAGTGCTTTAGAAAATGGAAGGACTGTTCAGAAAGAAAAAAAATGTCTCCCATCTTTAAATCTGTTCTTTGCCCAGGGCCTCTATAGTTGCTACCAACGTTCTATAGACTCTACTCAAGAGTCCTCTCCTAGGTCTCAAGGAATGCCCTCATTTTTGGTGAACCCCACATGCTATTGTGAGAGCTAAAGTTTACTTTCACAACATGGAGTTAGAAAGGCCGGTTTCCCACTACTTTTCTCATACGCTTTTGCTCTGGCAGGCAGAGGCACGATGCAAAGGCAGGAGTGGGCACTTAGCTGGACCCATGTTTGCCCCAGCACTCTAAGGTGGTGGTGGGCTCAGGCAGTAATGGGATAGTGAGGCCTAGAAGACTTACAGGCCTGTTCTCTTTCTTCCAGGCTTCCACAGAGCCCAAATTTCCTGCTACTCGACTGGCTCTGCAGAATTTTGACATGACCTACAGTGTGCAATTTGGAGATCTCTGGCCATCAATCCGGGTCAGTCTCCTCTCAGAGCAGAAGTATGGTGCACTGGTGAATAACTTCGCTGCTGGGGATCGTGTGAGTGCTGAGCTGGAGCAGCTGAAGGCCAGGGACTTTGTGAATGAAGCTGTCTTCCACAGGGAACCAGAGCCTGAGAATAGCCAAACTGCTGCTCCATCCCCTGCGTCCTGGGCTTGCAGTCCAAATCTTCGTTGTTTTACTTTCACCAGAGGGGATGTCAGCCGTTTCCCTCCTGCCAGGTAGGATCTGGATCGAGGCTGGGGCTGTGCTGAGTGTCTGCCAGAAGTATACAGGAAGAGATGCAGCTCTTGTCCTGTTTAATAGGAATCCTAATATTGCTAATATTTACTAAGTGCTTATACATGTTGGGCCTTACCTCCTTTTGTTCTGTCAGCAGTCCTCTGAGGTGGGTAATATTACTGTTTTTCTTTCATCTTTGAGGAAACTGAGGTGCAGAGAAGTTAAGGTTCTTACTTCTGTAGGTCCTTTAGGTAGTAAGTGGTATAGCTAGTATTTAGACCGAGGCAGTCTGACCCCTGCACTTTGAGGGGTCAAAGTACCTTCACTTTGAGCCTGGTCTGTGCTACTGCCTAAGAAAGGAAAAAAACCTACACTTCTTATATGAGCACTTACTGCACCCTGTCTAGTTAAAATGTGTTATTTACAATTGCTTTCTTATTTTGCCCCCATCAGAGAGAGTAGGACAGGTAACCTCATGATACCAAAGAAGTGGGCCTTGTCTAGGAAATAGGGCTTGCTTAGGAACACAAAGTTAGTACTAGACTGGGGAAAAGAAAGGAGACCTTCCAGACATCTTATCCAATGCTCAGATGTATATGAATTTGAATGAAAAAAGATTCTGTAATAAAATGCTAAATTGTGTTTTAGAAATTGAGAAAAGGAGAGCTCAGTGGTAGTTGTAGGATGTGGGAGTTGATATTTGAAGGAGTGTTTCTTTCATTCAGCAAATATTGTCTACCAAATGCCAGGCACGCTAAATTGCACAAGTCACCATGGAACTTGCAGTGTAGTGAGGGAGATAACTGTTGACTATTTATGGTTGTGATAAGTGCTACAGAAGAAAAGTACAAGATGCCATGAAGTCTTTTTTTTTTTTCCATGAAGTCTTATAGTTAGAAGATCTAGTGCTGAGGAAGTGAAATTTAAGCTAAGACCTGAAAATGAATAGGAATTAATAGGTGGCATGGGGTTGGGGATGGGAGTGTGAGGCTACAGAAAGTCTGTGCTCTGCTTAGTCGTTCAGTCATGTCCGGCTCTTTGCGACCCCATTGACTGTAGGTTGCCAGGTTCCTCTATCCATGGGGAGTCTCCAAGCAAGAATACTGGAGTGGGATCTTGCCAACCCAGGGATCAAAGCCAGGTCTCCCACCTTGCAGGCAGGTTCTTTACCATCTGAACCAAATAAGGAAGGTTTTACAGGCTATATGGGATTATGGACTTTTTCTCTAAAAGGAAGAGAGAGGCATGAAAGGGTTTTTTGTTTGTTTGTTTTGTTGTTGTTTTTATTTGGCATCTGGGATCTTAGTTCCTTGACCAGAGATTGAACTCGTGCCCCCTGCAGTGGAAGTACAGAGTCTTAACCACTGGCCACCAGGGAAGTCCCAGCCATAAAGGTTTTAAGCTGGAGAATGATGTAATCAGCTTTGAATTTTAAAAATATCATTCTGGCTGCTGTGTGGAAAATAGGTTGGAGAGAGGCAAGGCAGAAATGGGATTGTAAATTAGGAGTCTTTGCAGTAGTCTTAGCGGCTGGTTTGAAGGAAGGCTGTATGCTTAAGAGAAGTAAGAGATGAGGCTGGAAAAGTACATGGGAAGCCATGTATGGGAATCTTGAATTCCAGGAGCTTGCAGGTTGGGGAAAGGGGAGTTTCTTGGTGGTTGCTTATAAATGACTGGTTGCTTATAAATGGTTGCTTATAAATGACCCAGCTACCAGAGCTGTGTAGCTTTATACCGTGTGCCTTTTATTATTTATTGCTGTAAATGGCCAATATGTGTTCTAGAGAACCACTAAAGAGGGGTTCAGAGCAGAGGAAAGGAATAACAGAGTGATTATAAGCATGGGCTTTGGAGTTAAGAAAACCTAGGTTTGAATCCTGTCTTCACCACTTACTGATATTAGATACACAGGGCTTCGCTGTTGGTCCAATTGTTAAGGCTCCAAGCTTGCATTGCAGGGGCCACCATGTTGATCCTTGGATCCCTGGTTGGAGAAGTTTCTCATGCCACGAAGTGCAACCAAAAAAAAAAAATAAGACATGTGGCATTGGATACCTGAGCCTTGGTTTCCTTATCAGGAAGATAACTTGGAAAGTAATGATAGTAATAGCTGACAAGTATAGCTCACTATGTGCCAGATACTGTAATAAGCATTTGACTTCTGTTAATTATTTCATCCTCACACTAATCCTATCTGGTACATACTCATTACAGATGAGGAAACTGAGGTACAGAGAAGTTGACTGATTTGCTGAAGGTCACACAACTGATGAGCAGGTGGGCTGCATTTGAGATCCAGGTAGTCTGGCTCTAGAATCTGAGTTCTCCTGCCTCATAGGGTTGTGGTAAGAATTAAATCAAATGATGTGTATTAAAAACCAAGTATAGTCCCTGCAATATAACACTTATACATAGTATCTCTTACTATTGATGTTATTGCCATCAAAGTTGTGTTTCAGGAAATTGTTTTAGTCACAGTGAGGAGGGCATAGATTGGAGCAGGGTTAGAGGCCGATTTGAAGGCCCTGGCTTTAGGCAGATCCATGGAGTAAGACCATGTTGTTTTCTAAGTTGCCTGAGGATACTCTGAGAACAGGGGGAAAGCAGATCTCTGTATTTGAATTTTTTCCTTCTTGTCTTGATGGATTCCCTGTAAATCAAGGGGATCTTAACTTCTGGGAAGTTCAAAAATGTATTCATGGAGTCCAGGAACCTCCTGAAATTGAAAAGTTGTTTTGCTTTTCTTTTTAAAATTTTAATTGCAGGATAATCGCTTTACGATGTTGTGTTGGTTGCTGTCATACAACAATGTGAATCAGCCATAAGTATACTGTGCCTTTTTTTTGAAAACAGATATTGTAGCTTTTAACCGATTCTTAAAACTATGAACCACCCCCCCCCCCAAAAAAAAGGTTGAGTAATGCTTCTTAAAGAAAGGAATTAAAATAAATTAATAAAAGGAAGGAACTTGATAAGAATGGGTTTTGTGAGCCAGTACAGCTATGATAGCAATTCTATATTTTTCTCTGATTTCTTGTCTTTCTCCTTTGTGAGGTACAAGACACACAGTTTCACAGACAATTCAAGTGTGAAAGGATTGTAGCTCTTGTAGCTGATCCTTAGTGGTACTGTCTCGTGTGT
Source organism: Bos taurus (assembly GCF_002263795.3). NCBI lineage: Eukaryota > Metazoa > Chordata > Mammalia > Artiodactyla > Bovidae > Bos > Bos taurus. The sequence continues at coordinate 99,765,134 of NC_037330.1, read as the reverse complement.
TGTCACATCTTTCTCCCAGAGCTTTCCTGTCAGGGCAGCAAGGACCAAGTTTTCTGTCTCCTTGAGACTGTCCCCAAAGGCTGTCCATGCTGAACTGTGTCTCAGGCTGAATGACTGCACCGCAGTTGCCCTTATGACAACTGTGGGTGAGGAGTCCTTCTGTGACTATCATGTTGTTGTCATCCCCTCTACCCTAATGATTGCTGCCTCTATCTGTGTGTCATTAGCTCTCACTTGGACTCTCCTAACAGCCTTCTCACTGGTGTCTCTGTTTCTAATTTGTTCTTTCTAGCCTGCCTAGCTTTCTAAAACTCTCACTAGCCGATCGTGTGATTTTCTTTAAAAAACTTTGGTAACTGCCTACAGGTTATAGTCCAAACTTAATATCTGTTACAACCTTGGCCTCTATTTGCTTTCCAACTTCAATCTCATGTACCTTGTATTTCTCAGTTCAGTTCAGTCGCTCAGTCGTGTCCAACTCTTTGCGACCCCGTGAACCGCAGCACGCCAGGCCTCCCTGTCCATCACCAACTCCCGGAGTTTACCCAAGTTCATGTCCATTGAGTTGGTGATGCCATCTAACCATCTCATCCTCTGTCGTCCTCTTCTCCTCCTGCCCTCAATCTTTCCCAGCATCAGGGTCTTTTCCAGTGAGTCAGCTCTTCGCATCAGGTGGCCAAAGTATTGGAGTTTCAGCTTCAACCCCAGTCCTTCCAATGAACACCCAGGACTGATCTCCTTTAGGATGGACCAGTTGGATCTCCTTGTATATCTACACACCACATTTCTCACCGTGTCTGAAAGAAGCTATGAGTTTGGTTCTGTGCCTTTGGTTTTTTTGTTTTCTTCTGCTTAGAATGTACCTCTTCCCCACCCGACTCCCTTTTTTTAACCTAATGAAAGTCCATTGCTTCGTCCAAACTTAAGTCAGATAATTTTAACTCTGACAGGCACAATGGATGGCATTCTTTTCTGAACCCAGAAAGAACTTTGTATCTCAATATGTAACCTAATAAAACTGAGTTCCTACCACACGCCATTCACTGTTTCAGGTGTTGGAGATGTTATAATGAACAAAACAAGACGAAGTCTCTACGTTCACTCTAATACGGAGAGAGAGAAGGAGAAAAATACACACACACACACACACACACACACCCCTATACTTACAAAGTGAATAATAAATACTTTAAAGATAGATGGGAGTTCAGTTCAGTCGCTCAGTCGTGTCCGACTCTGCGACCCCATGAATCACAGCATGCCAGGCCTCTCTGTCCAACACCAACTCCCGGAGTTCACTCAAACTCACATCCATCGAGTCGGTGATGCCATCCAGCCATCTCATCCTCTGTTGTACCCTTTTCCCCCTGCCCCCAATCCCTCCCAGCATCAGAGTCTTTTCCAATGAGTCAACTCTTCGCATGGGGTGGCCAAAGTACTGGAGTTTCAGCTTTAGCATCATTCCTTCCAAAGAACACCCAGGGCTGATCTCCTTTAGGATGGACTGGTTGGATCTCCTTGCAGTCCAAGGGACTCTCAAGAGTCTTTTCCAACACCACAGTTCAAAAGCATCAGTTCTTCAGCACTCAGCTTTCTTCACAGTCCAACTCTCACATCCATACATGACCACAGGAAAAACCATAGCCTTGACTAGACAGACCTTTGTTGGCAAAGTAATATCTCTGCTTTTGAATATGCTGTCTAGGTTGGTCATAACTTTCCTTCCAAGGAGTAAGCGTCTTTTAATTTCATGGCTGCAGTCATCATCTGCAGTGATTTTGGAGCCCCCAAAAATAAAGTCTGACACTGTTTCCCCAACTATTAGGGTCTGCTATTTTCAGATAGAGTGGTTAGGGCATACCAGTGCTTTTTTGGTGAGGTAACTTTCGCGGAGGACCTGAAAGAAGTGAGGAAGCAAATGAGGTATGTTTGGAGGAAATATGCTGCGTGCAGAAAGCAGAACAACTACAAAACAGGAGTATGCATAGCTTAATTAAGGAATAGCAAGATGAGTAGTGTGGCTGGAATTGGGTGAGTTGATTTCTGTTTTAAAAGGCTGGCTGCTATGTAGATGAATGAGTGAGTGAGTACACAACTGAGGGTGGGTTGGAGAAATGAGTTTTTGCTGCATAGAGCTCAGTAATCCCTGAGGGTATGGACTTGAGACCTTGACTTCCAGTGGGTCTCCTGACTTGGCCTTTCACTCTAAGGTGGTCTCTTCTCTTCTAGGCTTGGCAGCCTGGGTCTCATGGACTACTACCTGATGGATGCTGCATCCTTGCTGCCTGTCCTAGCCCTTGGCCTGCAACCTGGTGACACCGTGCTTGACCTGTGTGCAGCCCCTGGGGGGAAGACACTAGCATTGCTTCAGACTGGCTGTTGCCGTAAGTTAGAGGGCTGTGTCTTGAGCAGGGAGGGCTCCCCTCCCCTCCCTCCCCCAGTCAGGGGCTCATTGAATATGATGAGCTCTCTGGTCCAGGTCAGAGGTAGGGGAGTACTTGCTAAGCTGGTTTGTTTTTTCTGTTTGCAGTGACTTCCTCTCTTTCTCTGTCAGGTGGCCAAGGAAGACTGCCAAGCAGAGCAAGGTCTTTGAAAGCAGATTAAAGCAAAGCCCTGATTAATCTACCACATGACACTTTTCACCCCTCTGCATCTTTTCCCTTTGTCTATAAGTTCCATTTTCTTAGCCTGACAGCTAAAATGATAAGATCTGGCCACAGCAGTCCTTTAGAGCTTTAATATGTCATTATTCCCCAGGCTTTATGTGCTTCAGCCATATCCTGCTACTCTTTGTTGCCTGAATAAGGCTCTACCTTTGCTCATGTTACAGATTCTCTGTGGAATAGCCCCATCCTATCACCCTCTTAACTCTCAAGCCTCAGCTCAAGTGTGCCATCTCCAGGAAGTCTTCTCTCATGATCTCTGCTGGCCAGCTGCGAAGTGTGTCCTCTGTCTCCTGCGCTCTCACACTCTGGGCATCACCCTTGAAACAGTACATTAGCCTTGCATCAGACGATAATGGGTATACATGTTCTTTCTCCCCAAGATAAGGAGTTCCTTGGGGACAGGTCTAAGACTTACTCAGTAGTATAGCTCAGCCTGGGCCTTGTTCATTGTAAATGTTCATTTCAGCCATCCATTTGCTGACATCCTGCCTTAATATAAACAGTATTTTTATCTTGAGAAAGATTCACAAGGAGGCTGTGATTTTTATTTATTCATTCATTCATTTCTTGGCTGTGCTGGGTCTTTGTTGCTGTGCATGGACTTTTTCCAGTTGTGGCAGTTGGGGTCTACTGTCTAGCTGCTGTGCTCAAGATTTTCGTTGCCGTGACTTTTCTGGTCACAGAGCATAGGCTCTTGGGTTCATGGGCTCAGTAGTTATGGTACACGGGCATAGTTGCCCCGTGGCATTGGAATCTTCACCCCATGACCCCTGCATTGGCAGGCACATTCTTAACCACTGGACCACCAGGGAAGCCAGAAGGGAGGGGATGGCTGTGACACTGATCCTGGAGCTCAGCCAGGCTTCTCTTGCCATAGCCTTTTTTATTGGGCCTGGACCCTTCTTTTCCAGTTCTTATCAGCCAACTTGCACAGTTTGAATTAGCTTCCAGCCTCAAGGTAGGCCCTACAGGTGATTCAGAGAGGTACTACATTTGATTTCCACATTCTGGAAGTCCAGAGGGAATGAAGAAATGTTGATATGGCTTAATGGGTCCAATCACCCCAGGCTGGGCTATGCTGATCTGACTGACTGCTGTGAAAATTCATCAGAAGGGGGAATGGATAAGGTGGAGTTTCTTGGATGAGGAGGAACTAGAACTCAGAAGAGGAAGAAGGGCCAAAGAAGTAATTTAGAGTTGCTTTTCTAAAGGAGTTAGAGATAGGCCCAGAACTGGAACCCAGATTTTCTCTTCTCAATTGATATCCTGCTGCAAATTCTTCTTGAGCAGAGAATCCAATTTTGACTTCTTTGAGTGCCCTCAAAAATTAGGACATATTTCTTTGTGGGGAGACTAAAGTGGTTCACTCACTAGATAAAAGTATGTACTCTCTAGTTCTTCACCACAGTACCCACTGCTCTCTTTCATTCCTTGACTCCGAGGCCAGGTATCAATTGCCATTTATTATTAAGCTCACAGTAATATTTTTCTTAGAGCCAAGAGTGAAGTGAAATATTTCTCAAACTCGTGTCTATCACAAAAGGGAAAGTGAAAGGTAGATGGTGAATCATTCAGGTTTAGGCTTGGTTGTATACAATAGAAAACTCAACTAACTGACTTAAAGAAGAAATGTTTATTCTTCTCTTACGTATGAGAGCTGGAATATAGGCAGTCCAGGACTGGCATGGAGGCTCCACAGTTATCAGGGTTTCTTCTTTCTTTTTGCAACCTATTTTATTGCTGTCTTCCATCCTCAGGATTGCCTCATGCCTCCAACATGACTGCTTGACTACTGGAATTCCAATCATTACATTCAAATTCCAGGCAGGAAGAAAAGTCTGGACAAAAGGGGCACATCTCCTGATTGTATCAGCTTCTTTTTATTTATTTATTTTTAATTTTTTAAATTTAATTTTGACTGTACTGGGTCTTTGTTGCTTGGTGGGTTTTCTCTCATTGCCACAAGCAGGGGGCTACTCCCTAGTTGTGGTGCACGGGCTTCTTACTGCAGTGGCTTCTCTCGTTGAGCACAGGCTCTGGGGCGTATGAGCTTCGGTAATTGTGGCACATGGGCTTAGTTGCCCCTTGGCATGTGGAATCCTCTCAGATGAGGGATCAAACCCGTGTCCCCTGCATTGGCGGGTAGAATCCTAACTACTGGATCACCAGGAAAGTCCCTGTATCAGCTTGTGTTTTTTATATATAATTTTTATTTATTTTTGGCTGTGCTGGGTCTTTGTTGCTGCGTGGGCTTTTCTCTAATTGCAATGAGCAGGGGCTACTGTCCAGTTGTGGTACGTGGGCTTCTCATTGCGGTGGCTTCTCCTGTTGCACAGCACGGGCTCTAGGGCACACAAGCGTCAGTAGGTGCAACCTGTGGTATTAGTAGTTGCGGCTTCTGGACTCTAGAGCATAGGTTCAGTAGTTGTGGAGCTGGGGCTTAGCTTCTCCATGGTATGTGGGATCTTCCTGGACCAGGGATTAAACCCATGTCTCCTGCATGGCAGGTGGATTCTTTACCACTGAGCCACAAGGGAAGCCCTGTATCAGCTTCTTTTAAACATCTTACCAGAAGTCCCACACAGTAATTCTGCCTACAACTCACTGACCAGAACTTAGTCTTATAGTTTTACTTAGTTGTAAAAGGAGGCTGGGAAATGTAGTCTTTTGGGGGATATTGCTCCCCTCTCTCTCAAATAAAATTGGAGTTCTGAAACTAAGGAATTGTTGTTTAGTTGCTCAGTCATGTCTGACTCTTTTTTTCCTCATGGACTATAGCCCTTCAGGCTCCTCTGTCCATGGAATTTTCGAGGCCAGAATACTGAAGTAGGTTGCCATTTTTTTCTCCAAGGGATCTTCCTGACCCAAGGATTGAACCCATGTCTCTACGTGTCCTGGATTGCAGGTGGATTCTTTACAGCTGAGCCGCTGGGGAAGCCCATACTAAGGAATAAGAGTAGAATTTAAATTGGGGGTAAATAATATGTAGTATCTACCAAAGATGAAGAGAAATGTATATTTCAAGAAAGGTGAGAGAGCATATTTTTTAAAGAAATAAATGTTTTAGCCTAGTCTGCTTTGTTTATTTATATAACCTTTCTGGACTAAGTTGGTGTTTGCCTTTGCAGCCCCCACTCCAGAGTGTCTAGTACTGTGCTTTGCATATAATAAATGTTTCTCCTCCACTTGCCCCTGCCTTGGGGGTCTGCGTTGATTGGCTGTGCCTGAGAATTTGTCTGACTCTCCATCGGCACCGTTGCTGGTGGGATGCTTTGTTGTGCAATGGCCTCTGAAGTTTCTTTATACCTGCAGGCATAAGATGTTCCTACTACCCAGAATGTTTATAGATGCAGTGCAATTCCTGTTAAGAGTCCAAGGGCGTTTTTTTACAGAGGTAGAAAAAAACAATCCTAAAATTTATACTCCCACAGGCAATCTCGCTGCCAATGATCTCTCCACGTCACGAACGAGCAGGCTACAGAGGGTCCTTCACAGCTATGTGCCTCAAGATGTCAGGGATAAGAATCGAGTTCGAGTCACATCATGGGATGGCAGGAAATGGGGAGAATTGGAGGGGGACACCTATGACCGGGTGAGTGATTCCTTACCTGGGACATCCAGCTAGCCAAACCTGGCATTCCCTCCTGGTGCTAGGCCCTGATCGGGTAGGATCTAGCCATATGTATTGGAAGATGTAAGGCTGATTGTGGACCTGGCCAACTCTCTCCTTAGGTGATGTGATGAAAACAGCCATCTGCAGAACTGTCAGTTCAGCTTAGATGACTGCCTGCTATCTTGATTAGAGGGAACAAAAAGAGTTTGAACCTGTCTGGCTGGAAAAAAATTAATTAGGCTTATTTTATTTCACTACTCACTTGGCTGCACAGTAACCCTCATTAAAGTAAGTATGATTAAGCTCATTTTATTTAGTTTTGAATATTTATACAGTACATGATGTAAAATGCAGAAGGCTCAATATGGTATCTGGAGAAAAGTGTGTTTTCTTCTTAATCCTGTCTCACAGCTGTCTATTTCCTCTCCCTACATATTGTCTGTATTTTCTTCTGTATCCCCTTAAAATATTTTCTTTGTGTATATACAAATATAAATGTGTATATAAAAAATAATAGGAATGGTAGTGTATCATGCTTACTATTCTGAACTTTGTATTTTTTTTTAGTTAATAATATGCCCTGAAGTCAAACTTTTGGTTTTGTTTTTGGAGTATGATTGCTGGATAACAGTTTATATGTACTTAGGATATTGACAGAGGTTACTGAATCACTCCCTGTGAAGGCTAAATCAGTTTCACTTCTACTGGTAATGAATAAGGGCACTATTTCCTCATATCCTGCCACCATTGGAGTTATCCAACTTTTTGGTTTTTGCGGAAAGTCATTTTACATCTTTAAGTTATTTATATTTTCTTTTATTTATTATTTTTTAAATTCTTATTTTTATTAGAGTATAGTTGCTTTACAGTATTGTGTTAGCTTCTGCTTTATAGCATGGTGAATCAATTATAGCATGGTGAATCAGTTATATGTATCCCCTCTTTTTTTAGATTTCCTTCCCATTTAGGTCACCACATACCATTAAGTAGAGTTTCATGTGCTCTACAGCAGGTTCTTATTAGTTATGTGTTTTATACATAGTAGTATATATATGTCAATCCCAGTCTCCCAGTTTATCCCACCCCCTCTTCCCTCCTGGGCCTCCCTGATAGTCAGTTGGTAAAGAATCTGCCTGCAATGCAGGAGACCCCAGTTCGAATCCTGGGTCGGGAAGATCCACTGGAGAAAGGATAGGCTACCCACTTCAGTATTCTTGGGCATCCCTTGTGGCTCAGCTGGTAAAGAGTCTGCCTGCAATGCGGGAGACCTCAGTTCTTTTCTTGGGTTGGGAAGACCTCCTGGAGAAGGGAAAGGCTACCCACTCCAGTATTCTAGCCTAGAGAATTCCATGGACTGTATATGGGGTTGCAAAGAGTCAGACATGACTGAGCAACTTTCACTTTCACTTTCCCTTCCCTCCTTGGTATCCGTAAGTTTATTCTCTGCACCTGTGTCTCTCTGCTTTGCAGGTAAGTTCATCCATATAATTTTTCTAGATTCTACATGTAAGTGATATTTTATTTGTTTTTCTCTTTCTGACTTACGACACTCTATATGACAGTCTCTAGGTCTATCCTTGCCTCTGCAAATGGCACAGTTTTGTTCCTTTTTATGGCTGAATGATGTTCCATTGTATGAATATATATATGGGAAGATTCCCCTGGAGAAGGGCATGGCAACCCACTCTAGTTTTCCTGTAGGCTTCCCAGGTGGCTCAGTAGTAAAGAATCTGCCTGCCACTGCAGGAGAGGAGGGTTTGATCCCTGGGTAGGGAAGATCCCCTGGAGAAGGAAATGGCAACCCACTCCAGTAGTGTTGTCTGGGAAATCCCATGGACAGAGGAGCCTGGCAGGCCATAGTCCATGGGGTTGCAAGAGAATCTGACATGACTTAGCAATTAAACAACAATAACAGTATATATGTACAACATCTTTATTCCTTCGTTGATAGACATTTAGGTTGCTTCAGTGTCTTGCCTATTGTAAATAGTGCTAAATGAATATTGGGATGCATGTGTCTTTTGAATTATGGTTTTCTCTGGTTATATGCCCAGGAATGGGATTGCTGGGTCATATGGTAGTTCTGCTTCCCAGGTGGCTCAGTGGTAAATAATCTGCCTGCCAGTGTCGGAGATACAGGAGAGGTGGGTTCAATCCCTGGGTCTGGAAGTTCCCCTGGAGAAGGAAATGGCAACCCACTCCAGTATTCTAGCCTGGAAAATCTCATGGATAGTGGAGCCTGGCAGGCTACAATCCATGGGGTCACAAAGAGTCGGATGCGACTGAGTACACACACACACACACAGAGTAGTTCTGTTTTTAGTTTTTTGATGAACCTCTATACTATCCTCCATAGTGGCTGCACCAATTTACATTCCCACTAACAGTGGAGGAGAGTTCCCTGTATTTTCTAATCGGCACATTCTAAAATTATTTATTTAAAATATATACTTCTAAAAATATAAAATATATGTATACAGCTATTGCCTCTGTGTTGTCATCTGACGCATTTTTCCCTTCTGTTCAGTTCTTACCATCTTGCCTCAGCCACTCTAAGACATGGAAAGAAAGACCAAGGCTTATAGAATCTTGGATAGCTTGAGAGACCTGCTTCCCATCTGTGTAGGAATCCCCTATTCAACCTTTTTGGCATACAGGCAGCAGAGTAGAGGGAGCATGACCTCTGCTGTCGACCTAACTTGTTTTTGTATCACAGAGGTGCCACTTATTGACTTTGAGACAGCTGCTTGATCTCCGTGAACTTCAGCCTCTTTGTTTATAAAATAGAAAATGATTATTATGAGGATTAATAATGAGCATATCCAGGGAAAGTGCTCAGTACATCAACTGGCTATGAAGATTAAACAGGTAGTAGCCATCATCATTATTCAGCTTGTGTTTGCATACTTTTGGTGACAGGGGCTCACTCAGGTTTTGTGTTGAACACCTCTGCTATTAGAAAAATTCTTTCTCTTACTGAATTAAAATCTCTAGATTTTATGGTATATGGCTGAGTTCAAGGATTCTAGAGTCAGACTGCTTGGTTTGGAATCCTGGCTCCATCACTTACCAGCCAGAGAAGTTAACCTTTCAGTTTAAACTTCAGTTTCTTCCTCTGTAAAGTAAGGATAATATTAATGCCTATCCCATAGGTGGAGATTAAATAGAATGCATGTAGAATGCTCCTGGCATATAGAAAGCATTTAATAATATTGTCATCATCACAGTCCCTTTTATTTTTATTATTTCCATTCATTAATTCTAGCTATGCCTTCTGTAACAATGCGCTGCCTCCCATTTCATGTGAAATGGAACATTTCAGACAAACATTTCAGATGTTTGTCTGAAGCATTTCAGATGTTTGAAAACAGCTTTAATGTCCTGAAGATGTCTTTGTTAATTTATTCATTGAACAAATAGTTGTGTACCACATACTGTGTTAGGCAAGTGTTAAGCACTTCAGATTCAAAGAAGAATACTATCTCAGGACTCCATACACTCTTGGTAATTTCGTTTCTACCCCAGCTCTACCTGGCCATCAGCTGGAGTGCCAGAGCTCCTTATTTTCATGGCAAGATAGACCTACCTGTCTTCCCACTTAACAGCTTCCCTTTTATATATGCCGCATTTATACCTTTTCCAATCTCTTTATATTTAGCCTTATTAAATAACTACCCTTTAGATATGTCTCTCATATACTCCCTAGAATTGGGTTTTGCTTTTTGAACCAATCTGAAAATTTTTCTCTTTCAAAACAATTAATGTCCCTGATATATTTGGTTTTGGCTCTGTCAAAGTATTTACTGAGTTTGTTTTACTTACTGTTTCTTTCACTGTGTAATCTCTTAAATTTTTTTTTTATTTAGGAAGGTTTATATTTTAATTCTACATTCAGTTCAGTTCAGTTCAGTTCAGTTGCTCAGTCGTGTCCGACTCTTTGTGACCCCATGAATCGCAGCACGCCAGGCTTCCCTGTCCATCACCAACTCCTGGAGTTCACTCAGACTCATATCCATTGAGTCAGTGATGCCATCCAGCCATCTCATCCTCTGTCGTCCCCTTCTCCTCCTGCCCCCAATCCCTCCCAGCATCAGAGTCTTTTCCAATGAGTCAACTCTTCGCATGAAGTGGCCAAAGTATTGGAGTTTCAGCTTTAGCATCATTCCTTCCAAAGAAATCCCAGGGCTGATCTCCTTCAGAATGGACTGGTTGGATCTCCTTGCAGTCCAAGGGACTCTCAAGAGTCTTCTCCAACACCACACTTCAAAAACATCGATTCATCAGTGCTCAGTCTTCTTCACAGTCCAACTCTCACATCCATACATGACCACAGGAAAAACCATAGCCTTGACTAGACAGACCTTTGTTGGCAAAGTAATGTCTCTGCTTTTGAATATGCTATCTAGGTTGGTCATAACTTTCCTTCCCAGGAGTAAGCGTCTTTTAATTTCATGGCTGCAGTCACCATCTGCAGTGATTTTGGAGCCCAAAAAATTAAGTCTGACACTGTTTCTACTGTTTCCCCATCTATTTCCCATGAAGTGATAGGACCGGATGCCATGATCTTCGTTTTCTGAATGTTGAGCTTTAAGCCAACTTTTTTACTCTCCACTTTCACTTTCATCAAGAGGCTTTTTAGTTCCTTTTCACTTTCTGCCATAAGGGTGGTGTCATCTGCATATCTGAGGTTATTGATATTTCTCCCAGCAATCTTGATTCCAGCTTGTGCTTCATCCAGTCCAGCGTTGCTCATGATGTACGCTGCATAGAAGTTAAATAAGCAGGGTGACAATATACAGCCTTGACGTACTCCTTTTCCTATTTGGAACCAGTCTGTTGTTCCCTGTCCAGTTCTAACTGTTGCTTCCTGACCTGCATACAGATTTCTCAAGAGGCAGGTCAGGTGGTCTGGTATTCCCATCTCTTTCAGAATTTTCCACAGTTTATTATGATCCACACAGTCTTTTTAATCCTGCCAACGGGCATGTGAAAAAATGCTCAACATTGCTAATTTTTAGAAAATGCAAATCAAAAATACAGTGTGACTTCACACTGGTCAGAATGGCCATTATCAAAAAGTCTACAAATAATTGAGACTTTCCTGGTGGTCCAGTGGTTAAGACTCCATGCTGCCAATGCACGGAGTGCAGATTTGATCCCTGATCAGGGAACTAAGATCCCACATGCTGTGTGGCATGGCCAAAAAGATTAAAAAAAAAAATTGTCTACAAATAATAAATGCTGGAGAGGTTGTGGAGAAGAGAACCTTCTTACATGGTTGGTGGGAATATAAATTGGTGCAGCCATTATAGAAAACAGTATGGAGGTTCCTTAAAAAACTAAAAGTAGAGTTGCCATGGGATCCAGCTATCCCACTCCTGGACATATGTCCAGACAAAACTATAATTAGCAGCATTATTTACAAGAGCGAAGACTTGGAAGCAACCTAAATGTCTATTGACAGATGAGTGGATAAAGATGATGTGATACATATATTAAATGGAATATGCCTCAGCCATAAAAAAGAATGAAATAGTGCCATTTGCAGCAACATGGATGAATCTAGAGATTATCATACTAAGTGAAGTAACTCAGACAGAGAAACACAAATCACTTGTAAGTAGAATCTTAAAAAAAAGATACAAATGAGCTTATTTACAAGATGGAAACAGATTCACAGGAATAGAAAACAAAGTTATGGTTACCAAAGGAGAAAGAGGGATGGGATAAGTTAGGGGTTTTGGATTAGTGGATGCAAACTACTGTATGTGGAATAGATAAACAGGGTCCTGGGAGTTCCCTGGTGGCCTAACAGTTAGAATTCCGGGCTTTCACTGCTGTGGCCTGGGTTGAATCCCTGGTCAGGGAACTGAGTGCCCACAAGCCACACAGCACAGCCAAAAGAAAAAAGGAACAAGGTCCTACTGCATAGCACAGGGAACTATATTCAATATCTTATAATAGAAAAGAATCTGAAAAATAATATATATGTGTTTGTTTGGTTTTTTTACTGAATCTCTTTGCTGTATACCAGAAACTAACACAACGTCATAGGTCAACTATACTTCAAATTGGAAAAAAAAAAAAGAAGCCATCAGCTTCAGCTCTGGAATGCCTCCTTGGATTTGTACTCCTGGTTTTTCTTTGGCTTCTACGGATTTCTCTAATTTTCTTTGAGCTATGCATTTAAAAATATTGACTTTTTAAAATTATTTTATCTATCCTTTTTAGGTATTTTGTATTACAAGGGTTTCAGGAAACAGAGGGTATTGTCATGTGGTTTCTAAACATCCCAGTGACCCTTCTCTGAGCTTTCCTATCCCTTCTCTGAGCATTCTTATTTAATTAACGTCTCTTTTTCTAAACGCTAGTCCCATCACATTTCTTGAGATATGACCTGACCAGAGTACAAGGTAATCATTTATCTTACTCTGTGTGTGCTATATCAATTCATGTAGCCAAAGAATGCATCAGAATATTGAACTCTGGGTCATTACTAATTTACATGGAATTTCTGCTTAACTGAAAATTTACAGATCTTTTCCATAGATGATTTTTACTTTTTTGAAATGTAAATATAGGACTAGTTTTTGGGGGGAGGTCAGGGGCTCTTTTTGTTTTGTTTTGCTGCCCATCAGAGTAGGCTTTTAATAAATAAATGCATGACTTTGTTTATTTTTGGCTGTGCTGTGTGACTTGTGGGGTCTTGGTTCCCTGACTGGGGATCAAACCCAGGCCCTGAGCAGAGAAAGTGGGGAGTCCTAACCACTGGACCGCTGGAGAATTCCCCAATAAGTGAATGACTTTGCATCTCTCACTTTAAAACTTTTCCATGTTGAATATGACATTGTTTTAGAATAAGATAATTTTGAATCCTGATCCTGTTACTCAGTGTATTAGGTACCCTTTGGGCATTATATCATCTGTAAGTTGGATGTTTTTATTCAAATAGCTAGGGACAGAGTTAAGGACAGAGCTCTGAAACACGGAAGACTTCTTTTTAGGTTGATATCAATTATTTAATTACAATTATTTATATGTTGGTTTTGGTTTTTTGACCAGCCATAAGTATACCTAGATGTACTATTTCCCCACTCTTTATTTCAGAGTTGTCCACCAGGTTAAAGTGAGAAGCTTTGTCAGATACTCTGCAGTTGGGGGATGGGCCAGGGGAGCACTCTGCTGAATCCTCCAGGTCAAGGGACTAAACTAGCCCTGACCTAAGGAAGAGGAGCCTGTAAGGAGCTCTAATTCTCGCCCTTTTACACTCCTGGGCAGGTGCTAGTGGATGTGCCCTGTACCACAGACCGCCACTCCCTTCATGAGGAGGAAAACAGCATCTTCCAGCGTTCGAGGAAGAAGGAGCGGCAGATGTTGCCTGTGTTGCAGGTGCAGCTTCTTGCGTGAGTAACAGATTTACAAAAACCCGGAGCTTTGGGAAAGAGTGATCTGGGAGTCTGGGGTGCTGGAAGCTGTTGCCAAGACCATCACCCATAGAAGGGTTTTCTGTTTGGGAATCTGCCTGAAGGAGACAAGCATCACAGGATGGTCTTCCTCTGGGACATAAAAACTCTATGTGGTAGAAATACATAGCAGGATGGACTGCACAGATTGACTTTTACCTCCAGGCTAACCCCTAACCCCATGTCAATGATTAACACAATTTTGAAATATGTACTGAGGTCAAGGCTCTGTACAGCTGGGATAAGAACTTGGTTCATAGCCAGTATCAGAGTTTGGTCTATAACTGGAGTCAAAGATCAGGTGACTGTTTGAAGACAGCTTTTGGAGGAGAGCCCATGGAGTAAGGTTAGGTTACTCTCTGCTTTGAGAACAGCTTTTCAGATAATGTCATTGTGGAAGGCACACAGAGGCTAACACAGTCACCCATCCCACAGCTGGCTCCCCATCCTTCCATCTTCTGTTGCCCTTCTGCTTCTGGAAAGCTCATTAGTCACTGCCACTCTCTCTCTCTCTTTTTACAGGGCTGGACTCCTTGCCACCAAACCAGGAGGCCACATTGTCTATTCTACCTGCTCACTTTCACATTTACAGAATGAGTATGTGGTGCAAGGCGCCATCGAGCTCCTGGACAATCAATACAGCATCAAGGTTCAGGTGGAAGACTTGACTCACTTCCGAAAGCTTTTCATGAACACGTTTTCTTTCTTCCCATCCTGCCAGGTTGGGGAGCTGGTAATCCCAAACCTCATGGCCAATTTTGGGCCTATGTACTTTTGCAAAATGTGTAGAATGACTTAGCATCGCCCTGTTCCTGAAGTCCTGGTGTAGGAAGACTGGGTGTACTCTTGTGGAGACCAGTGGTAAATCTCCATCCCATTCAAGTCTTTCTATAGATGGTTTTCAGCAGTAGGAAGTAGGAGTTTTTCTGTCCTGCTGTCCAATTGTGGAGCATCAGCAGGTTTCTAACTCACTTATTACAACCCACTTCCAATCCCTACGCCCCATCTTTGAGCCTGTACTAAAGGTTCCTGCCCCATTAGGGGTTTAGGAGGAGGAACCAGTATGTTGTAAACTTGGGAGGAAGCATTTAGCCAATAAAATTGTTGAAGCTCCATCGAGCTGGGGCTAAAGTTGGGGGGGTCTCATGTCAGTCCAAGTTTTGTTAGTACCTCTTGTACCAGGTGCTGCTACTGAGCACTAGCTCTCAGGTACCCAGAGTCCAGGACCTCAGCCTGGTTATAGGCCTCTGGTTACAGAACCCCTCTCACACTTGAGATGAGTTTTGCATGATAAGTCTTGAGCAGTTGAAGTACCTACACAAGCCTGCCAAGTTTCTCCATATGGCCCATGATCTGATTTCAGGAACAAGTAACTGAAAATGTTAAGCCAGTGCATTATAATCTGCTTACTTAACATCAAGAAGGCTCTCCAGAGCCGAATAATTCAGGCATCCTCCTACTATCAACAGCACTGTTGCCCAAATCTGGCTGGGAAGCTGCTTCTGCCTCAGGCTGTGATACTCTCTTGTGTGTTTCTTCCCTTGTTCACTCCTCTAGTAAGTATTCCTTGAGCTCCTGTATGACAGGTGGCCAGGGAACTGCTGGGGATGTATGCTTGGGACTGTGGGAGAAAATGAGGCCCCTTCATTCTTCAGAATGGCAGCTCTCTGAGCACCTAGGAATTGCCTAATGTCTTATTTTGTTATCTTCAGGTTTTTTTTGCTGTTGTTGTTCCTGGTCCACGACTGAGCTCTGGTGCTAGTTCTCTGGCTAACCCCAAATCCCTCAGAGCTATTCTCCCAGCATCACAGGCTCTCACCTCACACAGTGTGTGTTTGGAGCAATATTACATCATGTAATGCCTGACTGTTAGTTGTGTTGTTTTTGTAACTTTAGCAAAAGAAGGCAGTTCTTTAAAGGTAGGGATATTAAAAATTGCTTATGGTCACTTGCAGATACTACTTTTTTTATTAAATTTTTTTTCTGAAAAACTGATTCTTGCATGGAAGAGGATTCTTCCTACTTTCCTTAACCCTTCTCTTCCTCTTTCTGTCTCTCCTTTTGTTCTTTAAGCCTTTCCTGCTAATCCTTGTTTGGGTATTAGAGGTGTCAGCTGAGAAGGATTTTAGATGAGGTTAAGCCTTCTCCCTTCTTGGAATTTGCATCGTAACTGAGGGCCCTGAAAGATCTTTCAGACTCAGAATCAAGTAAAGCTAGGAAGATGGAGCTCCAGGAAGTAGGACTCTAATTAGCTTCCATGTGTGCTGTTTGGTTCCTGCCTGCTGTTTACTCAACATTCAGTACTTGCTGAGGCTTGGAGGCCTTAGGTGCCTGGGTTTCTTCCCTTGGCCTCCTGGGTAGCCAGTCTGGTGCTAATTAAATGCTAAGCAGTGATAATTCAAGGGGATAGCATCTCCTGCACTTGGGGTCGAAGTCTATTTGGGGACAGAGAGACGCAGATAAGAAAAGCAGAGATCTGCTTTGGAAAATAGTTTATCTCCTATAATTGAACGTTTACCTACAACTCACTTATTCCAATATTAGGGATAAATCCAAGAGAAACTCTTACATGTACATCAGGAGATACATACAAGAATGTTTTCATAGCAGCCCTGGTCACAAAAGCAAACCCAAATACCATGAGCAAGAGAGTGGACAAATAAACTGGAATGTTCACACAGTGGAATATTATACTGGTTTCGAAACAAGTGAACTACAGTGACACATAACAATATGAATGATTCTTAGCAATAAAATATTAAATGTTTAGTCCCAAAGATTAAATGTAGCATGATACTTAAAAAAAATTTCTTTTTTTGTTATTATTTACACAGAGTATAATTTATCAGTACTAAATGTACCATTTAAATGTGTTTGATAATTCCTTATAATAGTACAACCATCATCACCATAAAAATATAGAAAACAATTCCATCTCCTAAAATGTTTTCTTGTGCTCCTTTGCACTTAATTCCTTTCCCTAATCCCTGGTTCCAGGTAATCACTGATCTGCTTTTTGTCACTGTAGTTTTGCCTATTTTAGAATTTCACATTATGGAAAAGAGTTGATTTACAGCTGGATTGGAAAAGCTCTGTCTATCTATCTGGATGTCTGGTTTTTCACTGTTGGCCCAGATAAAGGCATTGGTATTTCTGTTGTGCTATTTAAATCTGAACTTCCCCTGGTGACTCCTAGGGTTATTTTATTTACTGACTGTTTACAACTGGTATAACTGGTTATATACATGTGACTTGACTACATGACTGGAACTTGTTAAGAACTGCTAAGAACTGTTTTGAGCTCTCTCACAGCCGAGATTCTTCACATAGATCATGGTGATTCAATCCAAATACAGAGTACTTTGCTTCACAGCCTTGCTAATACTTGGTATTTTAAGTTTTAAATGTCACATACTATCCCAATGCAATATGACTTTGCCATTTCCTTCCCTAAGACACAGTCTGTTTCCTCACCCCTTTAATCTGGGCTAACTGTATGATTTGCTTGGACCAGTTAAGCTTGGTGGAATGAATGCTGTGTAAGTTCTAAGTTTAGGCCTCAAGAGACCTTGCAGCTTTCACTGTTACCTTGGCTCTTTTTTACTGCTATGTGAAGAAGCCCAGGCCAGCGGCAGGTGACATGTGATGGACACTAAGCTAAGACCTTCTAACCTCAGCTAAGTGGTTAAATAACCCAAACTGCATGAGTGAACCCAGTCAAGACCAATATAACTTGCTGATGCTTAGAATCATTAGCAAACAAAATGGTTGTTTGTAAACCACTGAGTTTGGGGATGATTTGTTACACAGCAGCAAAGATTGACACGTGGAAAACCCAGATCTGTCGTTTACTTACCTGCTTCTAATTCTTTGTTCTTTCTGCATTGCCTGCAGGGGCAAGTTCAAACTCTGCCCTGGCCCCTGGTTGTTGATGGTGTTTCATCTCCCTATCCCCCAATGCACCCTTCTCTCACTAGTCATTTGTGTATCCCAAGTGTAACCTGTCCCCTGTGACCTCTGTGTCATGATACATTGTCTTTTCTGTCTAAATGCCCTTTTCTCTGTTCTTGCTAGCCCAGATTTCCATCTCCTCCAGGAAGCCTTCTCTGATTCCTTTAAAGAAGACTAAGTTGTTCTTTTTCTGTGCTTCCCCTGCCCTTTGTATATGTTATGAATATAACGCTTCCCTTGTGTGGTTTCTCTCCTCACCACAACCCTGAACTGAGAGTTATTCAGGGCAGGAAGCGCGTATTCATTTTTGTATCTCTAATCGCCCAACACCAATATGTTTGGTACATATAAGGTATAAGTACAGACTATCATGTGGTAGACCTAATCCTAGATACTAGAGAGAGGGGTGAACAGAACAGACAAGTCGTTTTTCTCAAGGGATGTACAACCTAGTGGGCAAGATGGAAGAGAAATTGCAAGTGAATTACAAGTAAATTACAAGGGAGCAAAGTATTGAGAGAAGTGTAGAGTGCTTATTACCTGGGAGACCTAATGTAGTGTGGTGGAGTGCGTGCGTGCTCAGTCATATCCAACTCTGTGACTCCATGGATTGTAGCCCACCAGGCTTCTCTGTCCATAGAATTTTCCAGGCAAGAATACTGGAGCGGGTTGCCATTTGCTACTCCAGGGGATCTTCCCGACCCAGGGATCAAACGCACGTCTCCTGTGTCTCCCTCACAGGAGGGAGGGTGGCAGATGGATTCTTTTACCACTGAGCCACCTGGGTGGCCGGGAGGAAGATGTGTTCAGACAGACCTGGGGGTGAGGAGGAGAGGGATGTGTGTATATGAGAGGTACCTTCCAGCAGAGATAAGGGGCCATGTGACTGAAGCTTCTGAAACAGGAGACTACATTCTGGAACCTGAAAGGTCTAGTGTGTTGCAACATGGAGAGAAGGGGATGCTTGTGAAATATGAGGTTAGAGAACAGGCAGAAGCCAGTGGGCTCTGAAGCAGTGAATACTTGGAGTAATTGAAAGCCATTGTAGGAGTTTTAAGCTGGGAAGTGACCTGATCAGATTTCCAAGGGCCTCCCACTGGGAATATAATTATCAATAGTAGTTGCTGAATGAGGAAGTTAAATAATGACATAACAGAAAATGTTTCTGAAGGTCAGTCCAGTACTTAAGCTTCCTTAGCCCTCCCCTCTGTGAGTAAACAGAGCTGTGGAACTCCCTGCTGCTTGTACTGAAGTTTGAGGTGCCACACCAGGAGGCACGCTGGCAAAGTCAGATGTACCCAGAAGGGTGACCAGGACGGAGAGGCAACTGAAGGTGTCATCCTGGAAAGAACAACTGGAGCATTAAGCCAGGAGATGGCTGTTCTCTTGCTCTTTGTACCTCCCCTGCTTGACCCGTACCTGCTTCACCTGCACCCTACTCACCTGACCTTCCTACATACTTGCCCCAGGCCATATTCTAACTTTAGACCCTGTGACAGCTTATCAAAGGGGTGCTGAGGAGCCTGCCCTTCTGCTAGTTTCCCTGTAATCAGTGAGCCAGACTCACTTCGATTCTCATTGAAATGGCAACCCACTCTAGTATTCTTGCCTGGAAAATCCCATGGACAGAGGAGCCTGGCTCCATGCGGTCGCAAAGAGTGAGACATGACTGAGCGGCTGAGCACACACCCCTGGCAGCAAAGACTGCAGTCAAGTCCTGGATGACCGTGGTGGAGTATTGCTCCAGGATCTTGCTTGAAGCGTGTAAACTCCCTCTATCCGTTGAGTCAAGGATGTCTCTGCCACTGGGGGGAAGAAAGTGAAAGTTAAGTAAAATTGCTCAGTCCTTCCTGACTCTGTGACCCCATGGGGTGTAGCCCCCCCCCCGCCGGCTCCTCTGTCCATGGAATTTTTCAGGCAAGAATACTGGAGTGGGTTGCCATTTCCTTCTCCAGGGGATCTTCCCGACCCAGGGATCGAACCTGGGTCTCCTGCATTGCAAGCAGATGCTTTACCAGCTGAGCCACCAGTCTCCCTTTAAGCTAGTGCTTTCTGAACTGTGGTTCACAACCATGATTTATTTGTGGTCTTGGAGTTAATTTTGTGGGTATGGGAGGCACGAGGACTTTTCATAAATAGTTACTCCTCTTCCTGAAGGAAAGGTTACTCCTCTTCCTCAGAAGGGTTGCCTCTCCTCTACCTCTGTGGTTAGCTATGTGACTTGGTTTATGAAATATTAGTGGAAGCATTGTCTTCTATATTTCTGGATGGAAGCGTTGGGAGTGAACCTTGGGTTTGCCTTGTCATTCCCACCACAGTGATCATGGAAACATATGTTACGATGGAACCTACATCAACTTGAGTACTTAAGTGACTGTTGAGCAGAACCCCCTGTGGACCTGCATTAGACATGTAGTGAGAGTGAGAAATGCTGTGTTCAGCCTCTGAGAGTTTGTGTGGTTACTGAAGTATAACTTGGTCTCCTTTTTTCTTCTTCTGGCTGTGTAGCTTGCAAGATCTTAGTTCCCTGACTTAGGATTGAACCTGGGCCTTTAACAGTGAAAGCATGGAGTCCTAACCACTGGACCACCAGGGAAGCCCCTAACGTGGTCTTTTTTCACTGATAGAGCAGGCATGGACCAGCTCCTTATTTTCTCACTGATATTTTAAAAATCAAAGTATAGTTGATTTACGATATCATGTTAGATTCAGGTGTGCAGCAAAAAATGATTCAGAAACATGTATACACATATATATGATACTTGAAAAAATTATTTTCCATTATAGGTTATTACAAGATACTGAAATATTGAATATAGTTTCCTATAGTATACAGTAAATCTTTGTTACTTATCTATTTTATGTATATTTTTAACAAAAGAATAGAAAATATCAGACACAAGCCAATCTATAGTGACAACAGACAGTGGTTGCCTGGAGAAAGCTAGATTACACAGGATCATGAGGAAACTTGGGGGTGATGGCTATCTTTATAGTGTAAAGATATCAGTTATGGCTCAGAATTTTATTTGGTAAACAAAAGATAGTACACCTCCAAGGCATGAATGCTGGCTAACTCTGAAGGAGTGGCCAGTAGTAATGTATACAAGTCTATACATATGTAAAAAAGTCATAAAACTGTATACTTTAAATATGTGCAGTTTATTGTACACCAATTATATCTCAATAAAGCTATTAAATATATGCACCCAAAACAAAATTTTAAAAGATCATATACAATCAAAAAATAGGCATTAAATTATAAGAGTTGCTTTATGGGTGGAGGGAAGATAAGATTGGGGAACAAAAAGAGTAAATAGATAAGATATAAGAGGGACTTGGATGCATCAATGATGATATTGTCCTGTGAACAGAAATGAACTCAGCCCTCTGCACCTGATGAGATGAATGGATGAATGAACTATTAGGAAAGTGACTGGTTGTATGCCTTTCTTCCTGAGTTGTGTCATTCTTACCTCCCAGGAGGCTTTTTCCCTGACCCAGAGGGCTGACTGATCAGGAGAGGGAATGTGACCAAGAAGTGGGCAGGTTGACTGAGACTCCTACAAAATCACTGTCCCTTTCCCTTTTTCCCTGCTTTGTCTGTTCTAGGGGACAGAGTCACTTAGTTCCTCTTTGTTTTGTTCCTCACAAGCCCTGATGCCCTTAGTGGCTGCTCTTCTCAGACAGGGGCACTTCGTTTAGAGAGTATTTCTTCAGACTTGAACCTGGATTGTTTATTTATTGAAGGGGGCAGGGAACATCCCCAAAGTCACAGCAGTCCCAAACAGTACTCTGTATATTCCAAGACTGTCCTCATGGTCCGTTCCTGCTTGGACCTTCCCCAGGTCTTTCTTGGGGGGATGACCCTGGCTCCCTCTGGTGTCTTAGACTGTTTCCTTTTCCTTCAGTTTGATATCACCTGCTTGCTTTCTATCTTTTAAAAATTTTACTTCTTTTTGTTTGCTTACCAGTAATACTTCTGTTATTATTTTAAAAATATGCTTTTCTGTTATTTTAATGAAGAAGGTAAATGCATGTACTTCATCTGCCATCTGGAACCTAAAGGCCCCTAAATTGGGTCTTAAAGAATGAATAGAAGTTTGCCAGGCAGTGTGTGCTGCAGGATGGGGGTGAAAATTATGGGGGAACATCGGTCATTAGAGATCAAAGGAAGGGTGTTCAAAGGAGAAAAACACTGGGGCCTAAAGTGTTTGAGGAAGGCTGAGAAATGAGTACAGTTCTTTGTACCTGTTACCATCCTGACAGCCTGCCAGTCATTGGATACCGAGTTTTAACTCTACCAGTATGTTTACCCAGCTCACAGAAGCAGATGAGGGCACCAGCTGGAACTGTGGGCTCTGTCTCTCTTAGGGGACCCCATTTGTGACGGAAGTTGTAAGCAGGTTGTCGCCAGCTTGAGCAGAAGCCAAAGAGCTTGGTAGCTGAATATCCAGACTTTCAGTACAGTGACATCAGAGTCACTGAGGACAACAGCCCCACACCTTCTGGTTTCAAAGGGATTCACCTTGGTAGAGCCAGGAATTGCAAAGATTCCAGCCCAAGAGAACCAAGGGCAAGAGCCCTCTTTGGGTTGTACCAGGGTTTAGTAACAGGCAGCCCTAGAGAGAAAGACTGGAGTCACTTGGGGGAACCTTGGGTGCGCAGGTTTGTTTTAGGCAAAAATTCTGCCCATCTCTGGTCAAAATTCTGAATGTCCCTCAAAGGTATACTGATTTTATAAAAAGCCATCCTCACTTTGTAGAATGATTCCCCAGGTAAGTTCTTCAAGATAGATTCATGTGTTAAGATTTGATTTATATACAACCTATCAAGAATAAGCCCTCTGTGAAATATGAGGTAAATATATTATGTCCTACTGATGCTTCTCAAGAAGGGAGGCATGTGCTTTTCTCCATGTCTGGTTTTCAAAAATTGGTTTGCCACCCACGAGATGTTTTCTTCCACACTGTCTTGGATACAAACTTAGGGCATACAAGCTGACTCAATACTCATACTGATGTCCCCAGAGCCAAGTGAAAAATATGTAGCTCTCAGGATCAAAATAAAACATTTCTCTAATAAAATTGCTATTGCTATAGCTCATGTTTAGTCACATTATTTTACTCTATTTTATTTTTTAGCCCTTGCTATACTTTGGGCACTGTTCTAAACACTTTACTAAAATGAACTCATTTAATTCTCAATAACCAGTGAGGTAGTACAGTACCTCCATTTTACAGATGAAGAAACTCAGGGGCAGAATGGCAAAGAAACTTACCTCCCAGTTTCAAATAAATTTAGGAGGGAGAAAGCATTTTGTGTATATTTGAAGGATGGCATGGGTTAAAACAGGTTGAGGAAAACAGATGAAGGGTAAGACATGGTTGGTGTGTTTCTAGGTTAACGACTAGGAACTTTTGATAACAGATTTTTGTTTTTGTTTTGGCTGCATCGGCTCTTCATTGAAGTTCGTAGGTTTCTCTAGTTGTGGCACATGGGCTTAGTTGCCTGTGGCATGTGGGATCTTAGTTCCCTGACCAGGGATTGAGCTCTTGTCCCCTGCACTGAAAGGTGTTTTCTTAACCACTGGACTACCAGGGAATTCTGATAACAGTTTTGGAGTCTAGGTGTCTGTATCCCTATTACAGAGGCAGCAGTGAGTCTCAAAGATCCAGTTTTGACTTTTCAGTGGGCTCCCACTTACTATGGAGTATTGAGCAAGTCCCTGCTTGTCTGTGGGGCTCAGTTACTCATCTGGGCAATGGAGATTGGAAGGTAGATTAGTTAGCTATTGCTTTGTAATAAACTAATCCCCAAACTGGCAAGTTAAGCAACTATTTATGATTCTGAGTCTGTTGGTTGGCTAGGCTCACTTACGTATCTGCATTCAAGTGGCTGGCTGTTCTTATGCTTGGAACCTGTGTAAGGGCCTGAGCAGGAACACTGGGCTGAGCAAGCTCTATGCTACATGGCTTTATCTTCTGGAAGGCAAGCTTGGGCTGCTGCTTATGGCAGTGGTAGGGTTCCAGGAGAGAGAAAGGTAACAGTTCTCTTGCAGCGGCTGGCCTGAAAAATAGCACAATGGGAGATTTTTGTGAGCTAAGTTTTCTTTGGGGCAAAATGAAGATTATAGCCCAGGAAACAGCATTTCAGATAGCTCTGAAAAACTGCTCCAAAGAGGCAGAGGGGGAAGGTCAGTATATATGTGATTTTAGTGAAGGGGGAGTATATGCAATCAGGTACATATTATTTTTGCATAAAGTTTCTGCTAGTCACAGGGAGCAGTCACCGTGAAGAATTTTAGTGCTTTTCTAGATATGAGAAGAAACTGAAGAGGAACTAAAGAGCTTTTTGATGAAGGTGAAAGAGGAGAGTGAAAAAGCTGGCTTGGAACAACATTAAAGAATCTAAGATCATGGCATCTGGTCCCATCACTTCTTGGCAAATAGAAGGGGGAAAAGTGGAAGCAGTGACATCTTTTATTTTCTTGTGCTCCAAAATCACTGCAGACAGTGACTGCAGCCATGAAATTAGAAGATGCTTGCTCCTTGGAAGGAAAGCTATGACAAACCTAGACAGCATATCAAAAAACAGAGATATCACTTTGCCAACAAAGGTCCATATGGTCACAGCTATGGTTTTTCTAGTAGTCATGTACAGATTTGAAAGTTGGATCATAAACACAACTGAGTGCCAAAGGATTGATACTTTTGAGGTGATGGAGAAGACTCTTGAGAGTCCCTTGGACAGCAAGGAGATCAAACCAGTCAATCATAAAGGAAATCAGGCCTGAATGTTCATTGGAAGGACTGATGCTGAAACTAGCTCCAATACTTTGGCCACCTGATGCGGAGAGTCAACTCACTGGAAAAGACTCTGATGCTGGGAAAGATTGAGGGCAGGAGATGAAGGGAGTGACAGAGGTTGAGATGGTTGGATGACATCATCGACTCAAGCTTGGCATGCTGTTAATCCATGGGGTCGCAAAGAGTTGGACATGACTTAGTGATTGAAAAAGAACAGATGTGAGGAAATACAAGAATTGGGCTCATAAAGTTGGCTCCTGAAAATAACTATCTGAAGACCTGTTCTGCCAGTTTTCCCCGGAGCACCTCAGTTCTGCTCTCCCCTCTGAATTCCTTTCAAGGGGTGTTGAAAGTCTGCAGCTGCAGTGGCTCACAATTTAATCTTTGTAGAGACAGATGGCAAGTGCCAAAGGCAAGTGCCAATTTGTAGCTGACATAGCCTAGGCTCAGAACTAGCACAACATCCTGTGCACTGCATTCTGTTCGTTAAAACAAGTCACAAAGTTCAGCTCAGATTTGCAGGGGTGGGGAAATAGCTCCCTTCTGAAGGGACGGAGGAGCCCTTTGCACAGAGCAGAGATACAGAAAGGTGTGGGATTGAAGGAATTTACCAGAGAAGACAAACTCTCCCCTACCTCTGAGGAGAGTATAATAGTATAATAGAACCACCTCTGAGGTGGTGAGGGGCTCAGGCAACAGAGGCCAAAGACCTGGCCGTGCTTTAAAAATTATAAAATGCTCCACAGGTAGTGCTTCTGAGTGTGGTAATCTTGTGTCACCTGTGGGCCTGTGAGCTCCTGAGAGCAAGCTGTGCCCTACTCCTGTCTGCCCCTTCTGTATTGAGGAAAGGCTCACAGAAATGAAGGGAAACAAAGCGGAGCAGTTGCTGAGAACCAGACCACACTCCCTCTTCTCACCCTAGAACAAAGACAGGCTTCAAACCCTCTGGAATCTGAGAAGCTTCCTTGCCTTCAGCAAGCTCTCCCCCTCATCCTTTCTGCCCTGCCCCCACCTCCAACTGCACTTGGCAGGATACTCACCTGTCTTCCCACTCAACAACTGAGGATACAGAAGGATGACTTGCTCAAGGTCACCAGTTAGTGGGTGAAGACCCAGATCCTGCTCAGGAAACCCATCAGGGCCTGCTTGAGTGACTGCAAATATGAACACACATCTGAGTGCAGGGACATGCTGTTTTGGCTCCTGGAATGGTGTGGTGTTGAGTTACAGATGCTTTTCTAATAATACAGGTGGAGCCCTGGAAACCTTTCCCTGCTGTGTTCTCAAGTCTCCCCGCTCTCCCATTCCACATCTCTGCCTCCAGCTTGCCTCTCCCAGTCCTCCTCCATATTGCCTTTCCAAAACACTTGCATCATGACTCTGCTTAAAATAACAATGAATCAACATTTATTGAGCCCTTACAACGGGCCAGGTAGTGTTCTAAGCTCTTCTCTTGAATTAACTCATTTAATCTTCACAATTCTATGAAGGAGTCACTATTATTAGCTCCCATTTTGCAGATAAGGAAACTGAGGCACAAGAGGTTAGAGTGACTTACTGAAAGTTCCACAGTGTCAAAGTTAGGATTTAAACTCAGATAGTCTGGTTCCTGAACTTGGGCTTCTCAGGCCAGAAAAACCCTCTCTGTAGGTCTCTGTTTGTTGTTGTTCATTTGCTAAGTAGTGTCCAACTCTTTGCAGGCCCCATGGACTCCAGTGCACTGGGCTCTATTCTAATAATAACAACAACAGTAATAATTAATATGCATGGATTGCTTACTGTAGGCTAGGCCTTGTTCTGGCTGCATTTCAAGTATTAGCTCATTTGAGTCTTACAATAGTACTAGAGAATTGGCCAGTGGAGGGAGTACTATTATCCTCATTTTACAGGTAAGGAAACGGGGATAGTCATGCAACAAGGATGGGTTACCAGACACTCCAGCTCCAGAGGCAAACTTTAAATCACTGTGCTATCTGGCTTTCCCAAAGACTATTCAGTCCAAGGGCCCAGCATTTACTGCTGTTTGGATTCATGTCACATGATTTCTGCATTTCCACTAAAGCATGGCTTTTGTTGTTTCTATGCATGTTTTTTTCCTTCTCAACCAGATCTTGAGCTCCCTGAGGCCGGACTGAAGATCTGGTACGTCCTCAAGTTCCCCAGTTCACAGCCAGGATCTCACAGACTCCTCCTAACAATCTTACATTATAGGCATTCCTCCTTTTCAAGGAAAAAGCATGGATTCAGAGGTAAAGATAGAACTGGATGAACAGCAGTGTTTTGGCAGACAGCGTTTTCTAGCCACAAAGCACTCTTCCCCACATCCCATTTGATTCCACACATCCTCACTTCCAGGGGCAGTCATGGTAGTACAGCTTGATGGTTAAGAGCAATGGTTTAGGATTAGACCTGAGTTTGAATCTCCACTCAGTCACCTGCATGACCCACAGAGGGGGTAATTTAATCCCTCTTGTCCTCAGTTACCTTATTGGTAAACGAGGATGATAAAAATGCTTTCCTCATCTCTCTGTTGGGAGGACAAATGAAATTGAGCACATAAAGACCTGTGAGAGAGGCCTAGATTGGAGAAGTATTGTGTGTATATAGATAATCCGCTCCCCTCCCCCCACCTCCCTAAAGACACCGGGTCCCAGGACTAGGGAGGGGAGCGGGCAGCAGGTGGGCTCCCTGAGAAACATCCTGTACCCCTCCCTCTCCTGCTGGCACCCCTAAGCCCCACGCAGGGGAGAGGTGAGTGCCCTGCGGTACACAGCCTAAGACAAGCTTCTCCAGGAATGATACTGGTAAACTCTTTGCAGGGTTTATCAGGTCCGCGAGCACAGTCTGTCGCTGCTCTCCATCCTCTTTCCTGAAGTGGCTCGGGCTGGACAGCATCTTCCGTGAGTTGAGGGTCTTGGGTGCACCGGGCTGAGGCCAGGCCAGACGGGGGCGCCGAACGGCTGCTAGGCTCGAGCTTCCGAGGGCGCCCACGGGAAGCGGGTGCTCCTCCCTCTCCGCACCGCCCAGAGCCTTAGAACTTGGGGAGCCGTCCCAGCGGAACCGCGGCTCTTCGCCTTGACCGTTGCGCTCCACCTGTCTTCAGCCGGCTGCCAGGCAACAACGCTTGGCCGAGCGGCTCTACCGCCCCTGCCTCCACTCCGGCGCAGGCGGGTGCTGGATCCCGGGCTGATCCAGGCCGGGTTTTGCGGCGGAGTCCGAGATCGCTGATTTCCTCCTTCATCGGTTGCCCGTGGCAGCGGTCGGCGGCGGGAGATCATGGTGCTGGACGAACCATGGGCCGCGCTCTCCGGCGTCTCCGGGGCCGCCCTGGCCTGCTGCTTCGTGGCGGCGGCCTTGGCCCTGCGCTGGTCCAGTCGCCGGACAGCGCGGGCCTCGGCGGTCCGGGCGCGACGGAGGCAGAAAGCGGCCCTGGACACCATGGACAAGGCGGCGCAGCGCTTCCGGCTCCAGGTGACAGCCGGGGTTGGAATCGGTGTGGAAGGGGAGGGTTCGGGGTGGCAGCAGCGCTTTGAGCCGCCTGGGCGCTCGGAGGGACGGGCGGCCGGCAGCTCAGGTGTATGGGAGGGACGGGCGGCCGGCAGCTCAGGTGTGTGGGCAGCGCAGGTTTTGTAACTTTCTGACACCCCTCTCGCCATCATGCATTCTGTACTCTTTTCTGAACCAAGTGGGACCTAGGGGAGGAATGGAAACGAAAGGGACAGGACAGGTCGTCGAAGGCTGTCGCCTCACTGGGTCAAAGAGGAGCTTTGCTGTGTGCCTGATAATCTCAAGATCATGGACTTACTAGGACGCTTAAACTGCAAGATGAGAACCAATAGGATGCTTGGGTTTAGGACTTTGGAATCATAAAGTGATGGTCAAGGGCCTTCTGAGAGCTTATAGTTCAAATTCATTGAGGATGCTCAGAGGAAGCTGGGGAGGGACTTGAGCAAGTCCACAGGGAGTTACCGGCTGAGGTGGACTCTTGCCACCTGGCTGTGGAGTCAGATGGGTTATAAGTTCCTTTCATGGATAGGTTTAGTTCCAGCCCTTCCCTGGGTGACCTGTCAACAAGCTTCTTTCCCTCTGGATCAGCTCAGTGTGTGTATGGAGGTGAGGGAAGCGGCCTGGAAGAGGAGGCTTTCCTCTAGGTATATGCCACACTGGACTCAGTTCCAAGTCGAAATACCAAGCTCAGTTCCTATGTGCTGTGAGACAGAAGACTTGCCCCAAGGGGTGTTGGATGGAATTTGGATGTGACAGGTAGGAAGGCATTCCAGATGATGGGACAAGATGAGGCAGGAGCTAGAACTAGAACCTAGATGCCTGGTGGAACCATCCAGCCTCATTCCAATGGAGAGGAGCAAGGAAGAAAGATCAGGAAGGGAGACCCAGGCCTTGGATGCCAGGCCCTGGGTATGGCCTTG
Source organism: Bos taurus (assembly GCF_002263795.3). Classification (NCBI taxonomy): domain Eukaryota; kingdom Metazoa; phylum Chordata; class Mammalia; order Artiodactyla; family Bovidae; genus Bos; species Bos taurus. Next base: position 99,736,205 of record NC_037330.1, on the reverse strand, counting down.
ATTGCTTTGCGGTTTTTGCTGGATGTACTAGTATGAATTTACACCATACCATTCCTGAACCAGGAAAATGTCTTATTTGTTTGTTTAGTGAAATAATAACATATCTGGTTCTAGCCCTCACTCACTGACATGGCACACAATCAGCGAAAGTACACAATCAGTTCATTTTTAGGTATTCAATCCAAATTGGCCACTTTCCCTACCTAGTTGAGCAAAGCTTCATCACTGTCTAATCCTTCTTCTCTGGCAGAGCTCCCTGGTGCCCTGCTCAGGGATCCTTGCAGTGATGCCAGGCCCAGCCTAGAGACCCTCGGCTGCTCCGGAGACTCCAAGTCCTGTGCAGCTAGCTAGCTGAGTTCTCCTGGCTCCAAGGAATGTGTGGGGGCAGCTGCAGGAATCTGCCCACAGTTTCTGCCTACATAACTCTCCTCCTGGTTGCAAGGAACCCACCAGCTGGCAGGGGTGTGGGGTAGTAGAAGGGTGGGTTTTCCCTCACTTCAGCTCCAAGCATCAGCATCTGGATCCAAGCATCCAGTTTCCTTCTGGAGCAACAGCCTTTCCTTATTTTTAAGAACCGGAAAAAAAAAAAAAAAAAAACAACAAAATGGCTGTCTGAGGAGGCCTTACAAATAGCTGTGAAAAGAAGGGAAGCGAAAAGCAAAGGAGAAAAGGAAAGATATAAGCATCTGAATGCAAAGTTCCTAAGAATAGCAAGGAGAGATAAGAAAGCCTTCCTCAGCAATCAGTGCAAAGAAATAGAGGAAAACAACAGAATGGGAAAGACTAGAGATCTCTTCAAGAAAAGTAGAGATATCAAGGGAATATTTCATGCAAAGATGGGCTCGATAAAGGACAGAAATGGTAGGGACCTAACAGAAGCAGAAGATATTAAGAAGAGGTGGCAAGAATACACAGAAGAACTGTACAAAAAAGATCTTCATGACCCAGGTAATCACGATGGTGTGATCACTGACCTAGAGCCAGACATCCTGGAATGTGAAGTCAAGTGGGCCTTAGAAAGCATCACTACGAACAAAACTAGTGGAGGTGATGGAATTCCAGTTGAGCTATTTCAAATCCTGAAAGATGATGCTGTGAAAGTGCTGCACTCAATATGCCAGCAAATTTGGAAAACCTAGCAGTGACCACAGGACTGAAAAGGTCAGTTTTCATTCCAATCCCAAAGAAAGGCCATGCCAAAGAATGCTCAAACTACTGCACAATTGCACTCATCTCATACGCTAGTAAAGTAATGCTCAAAATTCTCCAAGCCAGGCTTCAGCAATACATGAACCATGAACTTCCAGATGTTCAAGCTGGTTTTAGAAAAGGCAGAGGAACCAGAGATCAAATTGCCAACATCTGCTGGATCATGGAAAAAGCAAGAGAGTTCCAGAAAAACATCTATTTCTGCTTTATTGACTATGCCAAAGCCTTTTACTGTGTGGATCACAATAAACTGTGGAAAATTCTGAAAGAGATGGGCATGCCAGACCACCTGACCTGCCTCTTGAGAAACCTGTATGCAGGTCAGGAAGCAACAGTTAGAACTGGACATGGAACAACAGACTGGTTCCAAATGGGGAAAGGAGTACTTCAAGGCTGTATATTGTCACCCTGCTTATTTAACTTATATGCAGAGTACATCATGAGAAATGCTGGGCTGGACGAAGCACAAGCTGGAATCAAGATTGCTGGGAGAAATATCAATAACCTCAGATATGCAGATGACACCACCCTTATGGCAGAAAGGGAAGAAGAACTAAAGAGCCTCTTGATGAAAGTGAAAGAAGAGAGTGAAAAAGTTGGTGTAAAACTCAACATTCAGAAAACTAAGATCATGGCATCTGGTCCTATCACTTCATGGGAAATAGATGGGGAAACAGTGGAAACAGTGGCTGACTTTCTTTTTCTGGGCTTCAAAATCACTGCAGATGGTGAGTGCAGCCATGAAATTAAAAGATGCTTACTCCTTGGAAGGAAAGTTATGACCAACCTAGGCAGCATATTCAAAAGCAGAGACATTACTTTGCCAACAAAGGTCTGTCTAGTCAAGGCTATGGTTTTTCCAGTGTCATGTATGGATGTGAGAGTTGGACTGTGAAGAAGGCTGAGCGCCAAAGAATTGATGCTTTTGAAGTGTGGTGTTGGAGAAGACTCTTGAGAGTCCCTTGAACTGCAAGGAGACCCAACCAGTCCATCCTAAAGGAGATCAGTCCTGGGTGTTCACTGGAAGGACTGATGTTGAAGCTGAAACTCCAATACTTTGGCCACCTGATGAGAAGAGCTAACCCATCTGAAAAGACCCTGATGCTGGGAAAGATTGAGGGCAGGAGGAGAAGGGGACGACAGAGGATGAGATGGCTGGATGGCATCACTGACTCTATGGACATGGGTTTGGGTGGACTCCAGGAGTTGGTGATGGACAGGGAGGCCTGGCGTGCTGTGGTTCATGGGATTGCAAAGAGTCAGACACGACTAAGCGACTGAACTGAACTGAACTGAACTTCCATGGTAGATTTCCTAAAAGAAATCAACCCTGAATGTTCATTGGAAGGACTGATGCTGAAGCTGAAGCTCCAGGACTTTGGCCACCTAATGCAAAGAGCTGACTCATTGGAAAAGACCTTGATGCTGGGAAAGATTGAAGGCAAAAGGAGAATGGGGTGGGGATCAGAGGATGAGATGGTTAGACAGCATCATGGACTCAATGGATATGAATTTAAGCAAACTCCAGGAGATAGTGAAGGACACAGGAACCTGGCGTGCTGCAGTCTATGAGGTTGCAAGGAGCAGGACATGACTTAGTGATGGAACAACAATACAACAATAACTTCCAGCGCAGGTTTTGGCCTTGAAATACCAAAAAGTGTTTAAACACCCTCTGTGGGTCAGAGCCTGGCCTCAGAACACCAAAACTTGGCTCTTCCAGATGAGTAAGTAGGGAAATTCCCTTTTGGTTTTCTGGTGACTGGCAGAAGAAAGGGATAACTAGTTCAGCAGTCTTGTTTTGAGCAGTCAGCACAGGGGTTGAGGTCTTGAAGACAGTAGCTCTGGGATCAGTAAGAGGTGGGCAGTTTGTGTGCTTAGTTGCTCAGTCGTGTCCAACTCTTTTTTGGCCCATGGTCTGTATACCCACCAGAATCCCCTCTCTGTGGATTCTTCAGGCAAGAACACTGGAGTGGGTCACCATTTCCTCCTCCAGGGCATCTTCCCAACCCAGGGATCGAACCCTGCGTCTCCTGCACTGCAGGCAGATTCTTAACCCACTGAGCCGTTGGGGAAGGTGGGCAGTTTAGCTGAGCTCACACATAACCTTAGGGAGAAGCCCCTCCTCTATCCCACCCCTAAGGCTCTTTCTGCTTGGTGCTGGAGCTGCTGGGGGTTTTGAGGCTGTTTCAATAGTCTTTCTTCTGGGTCTTTCTCAGCCCAGCCCCACACTGAGAAGGGGGCCTTGAGGTCAGGGGGCCTCTGGGTGAATACAGCAGCCTATGGTACAGCTCCTGCCTGATAGATTGCAGAGAAGTGAGTTGGGACCCAGCTACGTCCTGTGTCCCAAGGTGCTGCTGGAGGAGGGGAGGTCCCAAGCGCCTCCTGAACATCACAAAATGGTTTATCTCTTTTGGGACTCTCAAGCAACTTTAGAGTGAGGCATGCTTTTCATATACTCTATTGACCATGTGAGGCTTAATTTGAAATATGCGTGTGCCCATTTGCTTCCACCTTACTGCCTGAATGAGTTGTTTTATTTTTGACTGTGCTGGGTTGTCATTGCTGTGCGGGCTTTTCTTTAGTTGTGTGAGCTGGGGCTACTCTCTCCTTTCAGCATGCGGGCTTCTCATTGCTGTGCCTCCTCTTGTTGACGAACATAAGCTCTAGGGTGCGTGGACTTCTATAGTTATGGTTCCTGGGCTCTAGAGCACAGGCTCAGTAGTTGTGGCACATGGGCTTAGTTGCTCCATGGCGTGTGGGATCTTCCCGGACCAGGGATTGAATTTATCTCCTGCACTGGCAGGTGGATTCTTTACCACTGAGCCACCTGGGAAGCCCCCTAAGTAAGTTTTAATATCCTTTCTAGACTGAAGTGAGGGACTGCCATTGATAGACTATGACGACTGGGAGAGCCATCCCACTTGCCCACACCTCGGTGCCTCTGCACCTCTGGTTTTAACCAGAATGCCCTTCCCGCACAGACCTTCCAAGCCCCTTTGTCAAAATCCCACTGGATTACAAATGCCTCTCCCTTCAACTGGATCTGACCTGTAGTTCCATCTCCTGGCATCTCCAAGACCAACTTGAAGCTGATTTTAAAACAAGTCAGTAAATGAATGGGAGAACAGTATGGTTTTTGTTTCAGTCAATGTCCATGGTCACATGATAGAATGGAATGTATATCTTGAAATAGAACAGATGTGATTAAAAAAATAACAACAATAAACCATGAATAAAATTAAAAAAAAAAAAAACAACTTGGAGGACCATCTAGGGTATCTGAAATTAGGACAGTAGGTGGTTCAGGAGAAAAACAGGTTAAGGAGGGGCAGTGATTCAATGACAGCTGTAATATCCTATGCTTGGAAAAAAAGGCATACAGATGGCCACATGCTTGGTGAGATCTTATTTGTATACTTCCCTGCATTCTCCATATAAATTTTAATTTCCTCCATGTTCTTAGATTGGCCTCCTGGACATGCAGACTTACTCTGGTGTCTTGTGAAAGAGAAAATGTCTCAGCTGCCTGATAACTAGTTGAAGACTTAAAAATAGCTGTTAACAACAGTGTCATCAACTGTCAACACAGAAGAGCAGAGGAAAGAATGAACATTTGTGCTGAGAATTGAGAGGAGCTCACTGACAGCTTCTAGCTGAGATGCACAGGGCCTCTGTGGACACCCTGGGTGAGGTGGGGAATGGTGGTGATCAGGCTTCTGCTGGTCATTACCCCAGTGTGGTGGGCTCTCTGGTGATATTTACTTTCTTCCACAAACTGGTAGGCAGTTTTTCGTTTTTTACAATGAGCACATATGTATATAATTGGAAAAAAATCTTGCTATTTTCATTGTGAGGGGAGAAACGCAAGGCATAGAACTGTGTGTATAGTATGATCCCTCTGTCCAAAAATAGAATATATATAAACAACTATATACATTGTGGATTCTTCACAAACATTTTTTTTTTCTCCTATGAGGTTTCATCAGAAACTGTAAACTATGGTTTCCTTTTCAGAAGAGGAATTTGTCAAGGGGGTCCTAGAGGTGGGGGGAGTGTTTCCTTTCCATTTCGCATATCTTAAAAAAAAAAAAAAGTCATCAGGGGTTGTCTGGGCTTCCCTGATGGCTCAGATTATAAAGAATCTGCCTGCAGTGCAGATACCTGGATTCAATCCCTGGGTCGGGAAGATCCCCTAGAGAAGGGCATGACTACCCAGTCCAGTATTCTTGCCTGGAGAATCCCAAGGACAGAGGAGCCTGGCGGGCTACAGTCCATGGGGTCACAGTCAGACACGACTGAAGCAATTTAGCACACAGGGGTTATCTAGTATGTTGGGGGTAGATCATGGATCCATTTTTTCTCCTTGTAGCTCCTTGTATCATTAAAAAAAGAAAAAAGAAAAGAAAAAAATCCCAAGTAAATGTTGTATCCCTTTAACAAATTTGGGGAAGAATATTCCTGATATTGAGGCTGGATTTCAAAGGCTGTGTGGTGGGTGTGTGTGATGGGTGTTCAGCTTTGGGTGTGAGGAGGGAGTGAGTGGGCTGTGTCACATTGAGGGGGCAGAGGGGGCTCTGACAGGACCTCAGCCTAGAAACATCTCCTGGACCTTGTGGTGGGAGGCAACCTGAAGGGGACAGGCAAGGTGAGGTCGTTGTTGTGCTGTGTGGTCTGGTGACAAAGCTTTGGCAGAGAAGCCAGCTAGGTGGCCTCTGTGTGACCCAGTAGAGAAAGGGTCGGCAGTGGCAAGTGTCTCAGTAGAGGAGACAGAGAGGTGGCCATTTTCCAGAGCTACTTAGGGGCGTGGTGACCGATTAGATGTGGGTGGAAGAAGGGGGAGCTGAGGACAGATGGCAGCGTCCTTCCTTGCGTGAAGAGGAGCCGGTGGAAAGGAGATAGGAGGCAGTGAGCTCAGGGGAAGGACACAGGAACAGAGGGAACAAAAGGAATAGCCCAGCGAGCGGGTCTGAGCTCAGTTGGGTCAGGCGAAGGATGATTTGGAGGCGGAAGGACCATCTAGAGGCCATGTGATAGGTGTAGGGCCTGGAGGGAAGCCAAGAGGCGGCATGACTTCTAGCATCAGAGAGGGAAGAGCAGGTGCCCAGAGGAACCTCCGGGAGCCTTTGACTCTTCCTATGTCTGGCTCCTTTTTGTGCTTCAGGTCATAGCTGAAACAATGTCTCCGCCTGCCCAGCGCATCTGAGTCAATCCACTGTTCTTTCTGTCACAGATTCTGTTTACTTCCTTTCTCACACTTATCGTGATCTGCCATCATTTATTAACTTTCTTTCTTTTTTTTATTTAAAAATTTATTTTATTTTAAAAAACTTTGGCTGTGCTGGGTCTCTGTTGCAGCACGCCAGCTTTCTCTAGTTGCTTTGTGTGGGCTTATCTTGTTGTGGAGCACAGGTTCTAGAGGAGGGGTCCCCAGCCCCTACCAGCCGGTAGCAGTCCATGGCGGGTTGGGAACCAGCTGCACAGCAGGAGGTGAGCTCTAGGGCAGGTGACTGAAACTTCATGTGCCACTCCCCATTGCTCGCATTATTGATGAACATCCCCCCACCCCCATACCTCCTTCCCACCCCTCCTTCCTGTGGAAAAATTGTCTTCCTTGAAACCAGTCCCTGGTGCCAAATAGGCTGGGGACTGCTACTGCAGAGCCTGGAGGCTCAGTAGTTGCCCTGCCGCATGTGGGATCTTAGTTCCCCAACTAGGGATCGAACCTACATCTCCTGCACTGGAAGGCAGATTCTTAACCACTGGACCGGGGATGTCCCTTGTGTTATTAAAATTTCTTTTCTTTTTCAAATTCTTTTTCTCAATTACTTTGTTTTCTTGAAGGTAAGCTCTAAGATCAGGGACTTGTCTGTCTCGGCTAACTCTAAATTCATAGCCCTAACATAGTGCTCGACACAGAGTAGGTGCTCAGAACATGTGTGTTGACTGGCTGAACGAGTGGATGACAGAAGCAGCGTAGAGGAGGGAGGGAACCCCGGGAAAGGGGTATGCCTGTGCCCAGGAGGAGTCTGAAGTCAGCCCTGTGAACGCCTCCATGAGACTCGGAGCAGAATGAAGAGTTGAGTGTTTGTTGTGTTGGGCAACGAGGAAGTCCCTGGTGAGTTTGGCAAGAGCAGAGGAGGGTAGAGATGAGATGTGGTGGCTGAACTCAGATGCTCTCCTAATTAGCCCAAAGCCCTTGAGGGGGAAGCCAGTGAGGTATGCAGGCAAGGGCTGATCCCAGAGACTCTGGAGGCCTCTGAGACCTGGCAGTGAGTGTCTGACCAACGTCCCTCCTCCGTCGGAGAGCTCTTCCCTGACCACCCTCTACCTGTGTGCTGCCCACTCAGTACATGCATGTTATTTTCTTTATTTCTGGCTATCTAAAATTCTTATTTGTTTACTTATAAATGATCTCTGTGTGTTAGTTGCTCAGTTGTGTCCAACTCTTTGTAACTGTATGGACTGTAGCCCCCCAGGCTCTGTCCATGGGATTCTCCAAGCAAGAGTACTGTAGTGGGTTGCCATTTCCTTCTCCAGGGGATCTTCCTGACCCAGGGATTAAACTCAGGTCTCCTGCATCGCAGGCAGATTCTTTATCACCGAGCCACCAAATTATCTCCTCACTCCCAACTCTACACCTTGTTGAAGCTCCCCCAAAGCCTGGAGGCGACTTTCTTGTTCACTGCTGTATCCCCATGTCTAGCATGGTCCTTGGTACAGAGTAGATGCCTAATATATGTATTTATGGAATGAATGGAAAAAACCTCTCTCTTTGATGTGGCTCTAGCTTCAACCCCAGCCACCTAAGACAGGGTTTTCTTCTTTCTGCCCTCCCCTGCCAAAGGGTTGAGTAGTTAAGTGCAGGTGGACAGCCAGTGGGCAGCTTGTGCTGAATGGGCAGAGAACTATAGTTTATCTGTAAGTCCTAATCAAAGCACTTTCCCTCTGTGAACGTCAGTTTCTTTAAGCTGTGCAATGGGAATGGTGGTAACATTTAATCCAAACACAGAGCATATCAACAAGGTGTGTGGCCACACTCAGCAACCACTGTGCTAAGCTGCTTCAGTCTTGTCCAACTCTCTGCAATGCTATGGACTGTAGCCCGCCAGGCTCCTCTGTCCATGGGATTCCCCAGACAAGAATACTGAAGTGGGTTGCCATACCCTTCTCCAGAGACTCTTGCCCACCCAGGGGCTGAACCCTTGTCTCATACGTCTCCTGCATTGGCAGGTGGGTTCTTTACCACTAGCGCCACCTGGGAAGTTTTTTCATAATGGTCTAATACTCAGCCTGGGCGTGGCCTCTCCCTGGGCCCCCCTCAAGTGAGCTTCTGGAAGAGATAGATCTGTACTGTCCACAGGTGGCAAGGGCCTGCCCAGCTGGAGCACATTTGTGATGTCAGAGACGCGGGTGGGCATGTCTGTTATGGCCTGGCATGTGACAGTGAGCACATGCTTGGTAGATGTTGGGATGTGGGGGCATGGGCCATAGGTGTCTGCTGCAGGCACCTGGGGCCTGGGGGGAGTAGGGGACTGATCCGAGGTGTCTCCCCAGAACCCTGACCTGGACTCAGAGGCGCTGCTGGCCCTGCCCCTGCCTCAACTGGTACAGAAGTTACACAGTGGGGACCTGTATCCCGAGGCTGTGCTCTTCACCTACATAGGAAAGGTAAGGCCAGGGAGTGACCCCACTCCTTCCTCCCCTCTCTGTACAAGGCTGTGGGAAAACCTGGCTGGAGGGCCATGGTGGGACCACAGTGCCAAGGGCTGCCAGGGAGAGAGGGAGGGAGCCAGAGCTGTGTGTGTGTATGAGAGAGAGAGAGAGAAGGCTCTGTGTGTGTGCATGTGCTGGGGACACTGAGCATGTTGTCCTACCTAGAAACCTGGCTTTTAGCCCAGACTTCCCACCCCATTCCGCCCCCACCCCATCAGTCACTGAGTCTGGTCTGTTCCCTTTTAGAGCTCCCCCTAGACCATCCCCTTGTCTCCCCCGCTACCCTGGTCTTCCACCAGTCTCTGTCCAGGACCAAGCACCAGTCTCCTGGCCAGCTGCCCGCTCAGCATTCCAGCATCCTCTCTGGTCAAGGATTCCGGGGCTTGGGGCATCGGCAGCTCAGCTGCTGGCAGTTACCTGGCCCCCATAGCCTGCTGTGCTCTGGGGTTGCCTTTACCTGAAAGGCTCTTCTCCCTTCTCTTGCCCTGCTCAGTGCAACAGGCTCTCCTGAGTCTTCAGGGCCCAGAGAGGAGTCACGTCTTCCAGGAAGCCTCCCATAACCCTCCTCCCCTCCCAGTCTGGGTTAGGGTTTCCTCTTCAGTGGTCACTTACTAACAGCACATTTCTCATCACATTTTGGGGCTTGTCTTGTCTTTCTCTTTCCCAAGGCACATGTGTGGGCTTTTGGTGGACAGAGTCTTATTTGTCTTTGTACCTTAGGGCCTACCACGATGTCCTTTATATGTTGATAGTGCGTGCTCAAGAAATGTGTTTGAAACGAAATGAAGGAAGAGATTGTGCTTTATGAAAATGACTTGTATGTGATATGATCTCTCGGAAGAGAGTACGTGGCAGTGACTGTGACCCCTAAGCAGGTGGACATGAGTGCCAGGCATGTGAGAGTGGTGTGAGTGACTGCAGCTGAGAAGGGGCAGAGAGGGACTGTGGAGAAAGGACTGGACACCCCTGGGTCGGGCGCATTGAAAGGACACAGTCTGAACAGATGGGGTTGCTTATTTCAAATCCATGTCCCTGAAAAAGCTCCAGCCCTTCAGAGGGAGCATCCACAGAGAGCATTCTGGCTACAGATTGGCCTCCTCTTTTCCTGCCCTGGTCAGCAGACAGATTTCACATACCTGAGTTGGCAATAGGGCCACAGTCATGTTCTTAACAGCTGGTATCAGTCAGCCATTCCTCAGATTCAGGTGTTCCTTTCACCTGGGCAGGTGTGGGCCGGGCCTGGGGCAGAGGAGAGTGCTGCATGCCAGGAAGCAGAAGCCTGGGTCTAGCCCTGCTCTGCACTGACTCCTGGTGCGACTCAACATGGGGATCTAGCCTCACTGGGCACCGGTGTGGCTTGAAGGAGGAGGTGAGTGGGGTGGCCAAGGGTCACCCTCCCCTTAGGTTGGCCTCTGGAGGGCATCTGAGGTCAGTCAGTATCTTGTTCCTTTGAGTGTCATGGTCCTCGGAGCACACACATACTCTCTATTCATCTCTGGAGGACACGTGAGGTCAGTATCTTGTTCCTTTGAGTGTCCTGGTCCTCGGAGCACTCCCTCTGTCTGTCTTGGAGTTGAAGGTCAGAGACAGCCTGGGTAAGGCTGGGCCGCATGTCCGCAATGAGGCCAGTGCTGGGCCTGCTTACCCTCTGTGCTCCTGGCCCTGGGTCAGGTTAATGGTTACCCTGTCACTGGGTGGTATATTTGAAAAGGCCAATCTTACGCTATGTTGATTTTGCCACAGTTGAAAAAACAAAAGAAGCCAGCCTCACCGCACTCTGTCGTATGTCCATTTCTCCCTACCCCAGGCCTGGGAAGTCAACAAAGGGACTAACTGTGTGACCACCTACCTGGCAGACTGTGAGACTCAGCTGTGCAAGGTCCCAAGACAGGGCCTGCTCTATGGTGTCCCCGTGAGCCTCAAGGAGTGCTTCAGCTATAAGGTGCGCCCTGCCCCAGTCCCTGCCAGCCAGCTCTGGGTCCTGGGTCACCCTGGGCCCTCAGAGGAAGTCCTAGGGCCAAAGGCCTTGAGAGGGCACCGCAGGTGTGTCCTGCCTTGGCCTGTGGGGCGGTGGTGGGAGCAAACCCTGTGTGTTGAAGCCCCCCTGGCTCATCAACCATGTCCCTCTCACCCATCCGTCCTTCTAGGGCCAGGACTCGACACTGGGCTTGAGCCTGAACCAGGGGGTGCCAGCGGAGGGTGACTGTGTGGTGGTGCAGGTGCTGAAGTTGCAGGGCGCTTTGCCCTTCGTGCACACCAATGTCCCCCAGTCCATGTTCAGGTTGGGTCCCAGGGGTGCAGGGTGGGGGGCAGGGGCACCGGTACCAACATGACAGGGGCTGACCCCTTCCCACTTCCTCCAGCTTTGACTGCAGTAACCCCCTCTTTGGCCCGACCATGAACCCATGGAATTCTTCCAAGAGCCCAGGTGGCTCCTCAGGGGGCGAGGGGGCCCTCATTGCCGCTGGGGGCTCCCCACTGGGCTTAGGCACCGACATTGGAGGCAGCATCCGCTTTCCCTCAGCCTTCTGTGGCATCTGCGGCCTCAAACCCACAGGGAACCGCCTCAGGTAGGATGTAGGTGGTGGGTGGAGGGAGCCCCTGAGTCCTGCTGTGTGACCTTGGCCTAGCTTCCCACCTCTCCGGGCTCCAGGCAGGGATTCCCTGACTGGGGTTTTGCTAGGAGGTAATGTCACAGTACCACCAGCCCCTGGTTCCTCGTTTCCAAAGTGGTGAGAGAGTTGGGGGCTGCTGACTGGATGTGGGGCCGGGCAGCGGGTGGCCATTTCCCATTTCCAACATCTTGTGTTTCTTATCCAGCAAGAGTGGTCTGAAGGGCTGTGTCTATGGACAGGTAGCAGGTGAGGTCTGTGGTTCCCTCTGTGCCCTGGAGGAGGGGGGTCTGCCCCTTTGCCCCTGCCTCTCCTCGGGGCAGTGTTGGGCCCCAAGGCCACTCTAGGTCTGCCTTTCTACCTCCTATCTGCTCACACTCCAGGGCTCCAGCCCAACCCTTGTTTGGACCCAGCCCCGGAACCCCCCGGGGCTGGGTGATCTCTCTCTCCTCCCCTCCCTGCCCCACAGTACAGCTCTCGGTTGGCCCCATGGCCCGGGACGTGGAGAGCCTGGCACTGTGCATGCGAGCGCTGCTGTGTGAGGACATGTTCCGCTTGGACCCCACCGTGCCCCCCTTGCCCTTCAGGGAGGAGGTGAGCAGTGGTGGGGGTGGGCATGGGGATGGATTCGGGGCTCACTGGTGCTCCTGAGCCCTTGCAGGCAGGCCTGGGAGGCCCTGTCTCTTGAAAACCAGCCCCCGGGGGTCTAAGGCCAGCACTAGCACCTCTGCTGGTGGTGGCACAGTGGTAAAGAAACCGCCAGCCAATGCAGGAGATACAGGAGGCATGGGTTCAATCTCTGGGTCGGGAAGATTCCCTGGAGAACGAAATGGCAACCCACTCCAGTATCCTTGCCAGGATAATCCCATGGACAGAGGAGTCGAGCGGGCTACAGTCCATGGGGTTGCAAAGAGTCAAACATGACTGAGTGACTGAGCACAGCAGCACCTCTGCAAACAGCCACCAGATGGTGCCCTTTCCTGCATTTGGAAATCCCAAGTCTTTCAAATTGGCTGGCTGGGAGCCAGAGCCTTGGAGCTGTCGCTGTGGAACAGGAGGGACTTGAGGCTAAGAACAGCTTGAGGGAGAACTCCTGAACCTCTTCCGTGTTTGACAAGCCAGTAAACAGGAGCCTTTCTTACAGCATTCATTTCTCTATCCCCAGCCTCCGGCAGAATGCTTGGCACGGAGGCTGAGTGAGTTAAGAACAGTTAAAAGCGGAGCGTTCTCTCTCCCAGAGAAAGCTGGGATTTGTGGGCAGGGATCTATCAGATACTGGCTTCCTCCAAGTATCACCAGCCTGTAGATCAGATAAGGCTGGGTGTATTAACTGTCTGTGGTGAGGGAGGGCGCTGCCCACACAGAGCCTTAGTAGCATGGGGGAGGAGCACAAAGTTAGAATATTGACGTTAGTTTGTCGGTGGATATGTCAATGATAGCTCAGTTGGTAAAGAATTCGCCCGCAATGTGGGAGACTTGGGTTCGATCCCTGTGTTGGGACGATCCCCTGGAGAAGGGAAAAGCTACCCACTCCGGTATTCTGGCCTGGAGAATTCCATGGAGTGTATAGTCTATGGGGTCGCAAAGAGTCATTTCATGTCAGTGTAGGGGGTTGGTTAGGATTGAGTCATACTGTAATTGGTTAGGACTGGTGGGTACAGCGAGGTGAGGATTCTGAGGAGAGCAATTCAAGAAGTCTTGGAGGATAAACTGTCATTTGGTGATCCTATTGAAGAGCTGATGGGTCTTTTAAGAATGACTAATAAAGTTATCTGTACTTTACGAGCAACAGATTTCAGGAGTACTCAAGTTAGAGATGTGAGCAGTGCTATAGTGTGTGCTTAGTCACTCAATCGTGTCTGACTCTGCAACCCCATGGATTGTAGCCCTTGGGGCTCCTCCGTCCATGGGAATTCTCCAGGCAAGAATACTGGAGTGAGTTGCCATGCCCTCCTCCAGGAGGTATAGTAAAGCTATGTTTATGTAGACTGTGTAAGCTGTGTGATGTAAGTGCCGTTTCTCAGCGATCTGGCATTACTCCCTACAGACCTCTTGCCTGGGAAGGGGTGAGGGCCCCTGGGCAGCATGAGATCTGGGCTGGGGTGAGGGAGGGCAAGCTCCCACTCCTCAGCTGAGGAGATGTTCTAACTCTACCCAAGGGCCCCCTTCCCCAGAGGGAGGAGAGGCAATGAGGTCCCTGTCCCAGGGTCTGGAACAATCTATTATGGGAGCCAGGACTTACATCCTTGAAACAGGCTGTGGACGCCTGGGTTTCTGCCCTGATGTTGCTACTCTACCCTGACGAGTGGCCTGGGGCAAGTCCCGGCCCTGCTCAGGGCCTGTCTCCCTGTCTAGACCTGAAGCCTGTGGAATCCTTCTTCTTGCTCTGTCCACCTGCAGAGTCACTGGGAAGGTGTTTTGTGAAGGGGTCAGATACAACAGGGGCTGGCCTCCCTGGAGGTCAGTTTTTGGGGATCTAGGCAGCAGCCTCAAAGCTGTGTCTGGGGCTGAGTAATGGCTCTGAGCTCTGGGAGCCCTGCTTCGGGCCACCGTCTCCTGACCTGACTCTGACTCGTGCATGCTGCCCCCAGATCTACAGGAGCTCTCAGCCCCTGCGTGTAGGGTATTATGAGACTGACAACTATACCATGCCCACGCCGGCCATGAAGCGGGCCCTGCTGGAGACCAAGGAGAGACTCGAGGTTGCTGGCCACACGGTATGCTGGGCGGGGGGAGGGAACCCAAAGGTCCTGGCATTGCCCCTCCTTCAGGGAAGCCTTCTAGGTACCCATGGCTGCCACCCATCCCTGGCACCCTTGCACCCTGATTGTTCTGAGATTGGGGTCGCAAATTCGATCCCTGGGGGACCAGTAAAAAGGGGCTGATCAGAAGTATTGGGGTACATGCTTGATGGTGACCTCACCTCTGAGCTGGGATGTGGGAGCTGCATGGAGTGGTCCTTCTTCGTCAACCACAAACAGTGGTGCACAGCTGTCCAGGGGTTCTCAGCGCCCTGAGATGGCAGGCTTGGGGCCGTTCATCTGAGACAGGCTTATATGTGGTTCCAGACTCCTCTCAGGATACACATCTTATGGGGAGTTATCACAGGCCAACAAGGGTGCCTTTGTGGCTCCAGTGAGGGCACCGTGAGGGCTGAGGGCTGCCTTGACAGTGTGTTTTTGGGGGTGGGACCCAAGGGTTTCTAGGTCTGGGAACCTTACATGCCTCCATCTCTGCAGCTGGTTCCCTTCCTGCCAAGCAACATACCTCATGCTCTGGAGACCCTGGGCACGGGTGGGCTGTTCAGTGACGGTGGCACGACCTTCCTACAGAACTTGTGAGTGACTGGGTTTGGGGGTGGGTGGTGGGATCAGGACATGGGTAGATGCAGGGAGAGCAGCTGAGTGCTGTGTTCCTCCCTGGGACAGGCCACTGGGGAAGATGGAGGACAGGCCTTGGCAGAACCTGAAGAAGGCCTGGAGCTTCCTGGGCAGGGACCTTACCATCCCTCCAGCTTCAAGCTGAGCCTAGAGCTGCCTTGTCAGGGAGACCTTGGAAAGGTGCCAGTGTGGGGAGAGGCAGGATTGAGCAGCCCTGGCCTGGCCCCGGGCTGAGTTGTGCAGGACGTTGCTTATCTATTGGGGAAAGATTGAGAAATAAGGGTGGAATCAAGCAGGAGGGCAAGGGTGTAGACCTGCCATTACTCCACACTCCTTGGATTTGTGCCACATCTTCCGCCTTTGAGCAGGATCTGTTTTCTTGTCTGAAAAGTCAGAAGATTGGACCACACCAGCTTTATGAGGCTTTGCAGAGCTCATATTTGAGAAGCTGGTCCCACAGGGATGTTTTCAGTTCTAAAGGCTGATGGGGGCAGGGCAGGTCTGTGAAGATGCTTCCTGGGGACATGCCCAGATTGAATGGACTTCTGCCAGTAGCCAAGTATGATCTGGGAGGCTTCCCTGGTAACTCAGCTGGTAAAGAATATGCCTGCAATGCAGGAGACCCCGGTTCGATTCCTGGGTCGGGAAGATCGGCTGGAGAAGGGATACCCACTCCAGTATTCTTGGGCTTCTCTGGTGGCTCAACTGGTAAAGAATCCACCTGCAATGCAGGAGACCTGGGTTCGATCCCTGGGTTGAGAAGATCCCCTGGAGAACGGAACGGCTACCCACTCCAGTATTCTGGCCTGGAGAATTCCATGGACTATTCCATGGGGTTGCAAAGAGTTGGACACGACTGAGCAACTTTCACTTCAGTGGAAAGAGCCACCCCTCAGTTTGGCCCTCAGGGTGAGACTTCAGAATCAGCTGCCTGAGACCTTTCCCTGAGATTGAGAGCAGAGATAGCCTCAGAGGCAAGGATTACTGTACCCACTCGGGATTAAACCACTTGTGCCTCCAGGCTGGCATCAGCATCTGTGGGGGGATGCCCTCGGCAGTATCTTTGGGCCAGGGAGATGCTTCCCACAGTTCTTATTGCTCTGAGCTGAGTTTGCAATGGAAGGAGACAGGGAGCCCTGCCTTAGGGAGCTCCAGTGGATATGGGTAGAGCCTAAGCATCCCAAAGGGTCTGCAGACACATGTCGCATATTGGAAAGCAGAGGCTGGGATGAAGGGGCTGGAGGCTGTGGTTACTGGAGTCTGGTGAGGAGGGAGGTAGAGTCACTGAGTGGAGACTGGGGGATGCCACAGGTGGGGGTGAGCCAGGAGGGACGCCTTGGGTAGATGTGCCTGGACTGGACCCTTTGTCTCCCAGCAAAGGTGATTTCGTGGATTCCTGCCTGGGGGACTTGATCTCAATTCTGAGGCTGCCCGGATGGCTTAAAGGACTGCTGGCTTTCATGATGAAGCCTCTGGTGAGGGCACAAGGAATGGAAGGGTGGGCACCACTGGGCTCTTTCCCCCTTCCCTTAGCCTCCTTTTCTTCTCAGCCCCTACCCTATCTCTTTTCCTCCGCTCATGCTCTTCAATCTTCAGCCAACCTGCTTGCTGAGAGGAGTGCTGACCTGGGGCCTGCGGGGAGGGACAGAAGGAGGAGGCCTAGGTGGCTTGGCCTGAAGATTATTGCCACACCTGGCCTAAAGTCTAGTCACTGACAGTGTCTGTTCTATTGCAGTTCCCAAGGTTATCAGCCTTTCTCAACAATATGAAGTCTCGGTAAGAGTTTTTCCCACGCCTAGATGCCTGCACAACTGTCCCCCTGACCTGGGTCCAAGTGCTTTCCAATGGGAAACGATGAGAAAAGTAGCTTCTGAGGCTGGAAGTGGTCTAAGCAGGGTGGCAACCTCTGTGGCCTTGGGCGGGGGGGCAGTCTTGAATATGTCTTAGCAAGATACAGGAAAGGCTGGAGAGTAAGGTCCTGAAGGAGAGCAAGGTTGGGAGAAAATGAAGAGGAGGAGATTGCCCTGCCTGGACATGGGTGGAAAGGCCCAGAAAGGAGCTAGTGGGTGGCAAGGAGCGGGGGATATTGGGGACCTGTGAGAGGTGCTGGTTTTAGAGACCAAACTGCACTGCGCCTGCTCCTGCCTGCCCCTCGGGGCCTCAAGCCAGAAAAGATGGGAGTAAATTGCCTGATTCTCAGGCCCTTACAGCTTGTGGACTTGCCTTCTCTTTCATGTGTGTGTGCTAAGTCGCTTCAGTTGTGTCCAGCTCTTTTTGACTCAATGGACTGGAGCCCGCCAGGCTCCTCTGTCCAGGGGCTTCTCCAGGCAAGAATACTGGAGTGGGTTGCATGCCCTCCTCCAGGGGATCTTCCCCACCCAGTGATTGAACCTATGTCTCCTGTGGCTCCTGCATTGCAGGTGGCTTCTTTACCGCTGAGCCATGGGGGAAGCCCATTCCTCTCTCACTACCAGGCATTGAGGACCTTGGGTGGCTCTGTGTCCTAAGAATAGCTGGTGGTCTGGCCTAAGTCCCTCTTGGGGACTCCATGGGGTATGAACTTAGGGATTACAACTTCTGCCCCGCACTGCTTTCTTCTCAGAGTGCCCTGGAATTGAGAAGGGTCTGAGAAGGAAGGGAATCTGGGAGATTTTGAGAGTAGGGGCCTGATGTTGCTAATCCCCATGGCTGTGATCATCATGGTCGGTGACTCCACTCCCTCTGTCCAGGTCAGCCGGAAAGCTCTGGGAACTACATCATGAGACTGAGGTGAGGCCAGAGCCCCTGGACTAGAGTAGGGCGGGTGGGGGTGGGGCCGGACAGGGCATATGCCTTGGGGTCTCTTGGAAACTGGTCCCTCTGGTCCCCTGGAGTGGCCCATCATCCCCTGCTCCCACTCCCTGGATTGGACCGTTTGGGGCCTGCTCTGTGACCCTCACTTGCCCGGAGGCCCATCGTAGGGGCCTGGGTCAGCCTGGGTGGGACTCCTGCCCTGGACACCTCTTTGCCACTCTGGTGCTGCCTGTAACCAGCACTCCGTGGCCCCACCCTGGCAGGAAGAGTGGTCTCTGTGGTTCCGTGGAGCATTTGATGCCCCCTGAAAGCATCCCTGTCTGAATATCCCAAGGTCCTCCATGCTATCGTGGCTCAGTTCAGATCCGGGGCAGGCATGGGGCCAGTCACCCCGCCTCAGTGCCTGTGCTGCAGAGTCCATGTAATGGGTTGGGTCTGAGAGCTTCACTGGGTGTGCGGGTGTCCTCCACAGGTATACCGGCACTCCGTGATGGCCCAGTGGAGAGCCCTGGAGCTGGATGTGCTGCTCACCCCCATGATGGGCCCTGCTCTGGACCTGAACGGCCCAGGCAAGGCCACAGGTGAGGCTGGCAGCCCCATCACATCCCTCTCAGCTGTCTCTTCTCTTCTGAGTTCCACCCTGTGCCTGGTGAGGTTGCTGGGAAGTAGGAGGAGAGGACCCCTGGGGGAGGACTCCACTCCTGATAGGCTCACGGTCTGGTTGGCTGGAGAGAAGGGAGTCAGGTGGTATGCCTTGGGAGGGAATGAGCTCCTCATCCTCAGCGATATTCAAGTTGGAGGTCTTGTTACAGAGTCTATGGTTTTGGGAGGTGGTGTTTGAAGTCCAGGTGGGATTTAGATAAACCAAGAAAACAGCAATGAAGCTGCAGAGGGGGAGGCACAGGGCAAGCACTAGCAGGCCCTCCAGCCTGCCCTGAATCCAGGTTCCCGGGCTTTGTCACTCCCACTCAAGTCTCAGCCCTAGGAGAGAACCCTCCCTGCTGGTGGAGGCCAGTGCCATCTCTTAGGGTGGAAGATGGGGGCTCGGAGCGGACAGTCATCACGGAAGGTTGGCTGACCTGCTCCAGCCCCTTGTGCTGTGTCTCAGGGGCTGTCAGCTATACTCTGCTCTACAACTGCCTGGACTTCCCCGCG
This sequence comes from Bos taurus, assembly GCF_002263795.3. Taxonomy (NCBI): domain Eukaryota; kingdom Metazoa; phylum Chordata; class Mammalia; order Artiodactyla; family Bovidae; genus Bos; species Bos taurus. The sequence continues at coordinate 99,717,340 of NC_037330.1, read as the reverse complement.
GGGGTGGTACCCGTCACCATGGTGACCGCTGAGGACGAGGCCCAGCTGCAGCTTTACAAGGGCTACTTTGGGGATATCTGGGACAAGACGCTGCAGAAGGCGAGTCTCTTCCCCTTGCCTCCCCGCCGGGACCCCTTCCTCTAGTGGAGAGGACAGTATAACCAGGCACAGGCCTTGTCGGCCTTTCTTAATGCAGGACCCCTAGAGACTGCGGGCAGGCCCTGCTGTGCTGCCCCTCCTCCCCAGCTGGGGCGCTTCCCGGGTCTGGGTGGGGCCCTGCCTTGAGACCTCGGGTCCTGATGCTTGTGTGCCCTCAGGTTGTAAGGAAGAGCGTGGGGCTGCCCGTGGCTGTGCAGTGCGTGGCTCTGCCCTGGCAGGAAGAGCTGTGTCTGCGGTTCATGCGGGAGGTGGAGCAGCTGATGAACCCGGACAAGCAGCTATCCTGACTGTGGCCCACCCGGCCCTGGAGGACCCGAGACCCGCCTGGAGCTGCGTCCAGCCTGGTCAGGGCACAGCTGCTGCCCCACCAGGAAGTGTTCAGCCTGGGCTGAGGCTTCCGAGTCCCCCCTCCGTCACCCCCTACAAGAAGCCCAGACCCATGGACTCTGGACCTCACTTCCTCCCCAGGTCCGCTCTCTGTCCTGACCACCCGCCTTGCTGTGGCAGCCAGCGGGCATGACATGATGACTAACAGTCAAGAACTGGTGTCTGGTGTGTGTGTGCTTTCTGACGGTCACAGTTAGGGCCCCGGGGTTGGACACCTGCCCTTCTAGAACCCGACTTCAGCCATGTCCATCTCCTGCTCCCAAACCTCCTGTAGTTCCCATCACTCACAGCATGGACACAGGTTTTTCAGGGTGGCTCTTGCAGCCCCAGCTCTTCACCCTCACCCACTGTCTCCCCGTCCCCGCCTCCCAACCCTCAGACTAAGCCCTACTTAGTTAGACATTGTCTTCTCTCTCTGTTCTCCCTTTGCTCCTTCCCTCTGCTGAGGAGGCCCTTTCTGCTCCTCTACCATTAAATCCTTTGAGGCCCAGCTCAGATCCCTCTTTCTCCCTCTGAACCCTGGAGTAGGGGGGCTGTTTCTGTCCAATCAGCCCTGTGTGGTGGGCATCTGCAGGTGGGTTGCCTCAGCACACTGGCTCTCCTTGATGCAGGGGCACTATTTTTACATCTTTGTCCTCAGCAGGCAGCACAGGGCTGGGTACAGGGCAGCAGGGAGCCTGGGATGCTGTTGGGGAGAGCAGCCCACAGGCCTGGGGAGGCAAGCCCAAGACAAGACGATCTGGCAGAGAGTGCTTGCAGGACCAGTCAAGGACTGGATATTATGGGAAGGCCTCCTGAAGGAGGAGAACCTGTGTTGCGTAGAGACTGAGTTTCCCAGAGGCTGAGGGAGGGGACGAGGACATCCCAGGGAGAGGGAAAAATATGCCCGAAAACTAGGACGAGTTTGGTAGATGGAAGCATTGTGCTTCCAGGAGGAGCAGCAGAGAGGTAGGTGGGGGTCAGATCAAGGGGGTTTGGGGGGCCAGTTCAGGTACTTGAATCCAGTCTCCAGGGCAGTGGGGTGCTCTTGAAAGATCACCCAGGTGTGCTGAGGAGAGTAGACTAGAATGGCAGAGCCTGGAGAGCGTAACCAGGCTGTTCCATGATCCTAGTGTGAGGAAGGGGGCCTGAGGCCTGAGCTAGGGCAGTGGTTTGGGGTGCAGGTGAGCTGTCTGGGCCTGTGTTGCTTGGTGGGCGGCAGGTAGCTCATTTGGGCTGTTCTGGGGGCTGCTTGGGCCCACAAGCAGAGCTTCCTCATGCCTCCCTGGCTCCAGCCCTAACTCTCCTGCTTGCTGTTGAAGATGTGTCTGGCCTGAGCCCTCGAGCTCAGGTGGGCCCCTGGCTCCCACCTGACTAACATCAGATTCTTTCCAGGACAACTGCTTTCCCAAGGCTTCCTTCTCTGCCCAGATTTTCCTGCTTCTCCAGAGGTGTCTTCCCCTCCACATCACGTGCCCAGTGGCACCTATACTTTCTGTCAATAGTAACCCAGCCTCAGTTGGGGCAAGTCTCAGGGCAGACATGAGCCTCCCTGGGAGCTGACTAGAGGGCCTAATCCGCACAGACACCTAGGTTGGGATGACCAAGAAGCTGCTGCACTTTGCCCTGGTTTCTTATCTGCTGCTACTGTCATTTTGGCTCATATATTTCCATGAAATCACTCAGCATCTGCCTCAGCTTCCTGACCATTTCTGTCTTTGGTTAATGATAGCCTTGTGCTTTCAGACCTCACTTCCATTCTTTCCAGTCAATAATTCCAATCAATAACTGGGTTACTGATTCCCCTCTTGAATCCCAGCATGCCCATGCCCAGCTCTGTTTTTAGTGGTGCTGAAGCTCCTCCAAACCTGTCTGTCATCTCTCAGAGGCTCTGGGGCCTGTGTGGGTGGCAGATTTTGGTACAAACATGTTGGCTCGATCATAATCAGGGATGAGGGAAAGGTTAGACAAAGGGGCCAAGTGCTGCCAAGGGCAGAGGAGGTGGTCAGTGAGGAAGCAAGTGCCCATTGCATTCCACCCCTACAGCTACACCCTGGTCCAAGCCTCCTGCCTCTCACCTGGACACCAATAACCCAACTGGGGTCCCTGCTTCCTTCCCCACCTGTCCAATCAATCCATTTTCCGTACAGCAGCCAGAGTGATCCCATGAAAGTGTATATCAGGTTGAGTCACCTCTCTCCCTAAGACTTTGCAATGGCTTCCCAATCAACCGAGATGAAAATCTGGTCTCTTCAAGTCCTTTGAGGTCCTAAGTGACATGGCCCTTGCCCACCTCCCCTGCCTCATCTTGGATGTCTCTTCCTCTCATTCCCTGTGCTCCAGCCACACGAGCACCTTATGGTCTCTTGCTCATCTCAAGCTGGTCCCTGCTCCAGAGCCTTTGTGTTAGCTGTCCCTCTGCTCGGAACTCTTGACACCAATGTCACCCTCCCTGATCACCTACTTGGAGAACAGCTTCCTCTGACGTCTTCTAACATGTCACCCCTTGGACTTAATACCATTGTCACTATCTAGGATCATATGGGTTGTTTTTTTTTTTTTTTGTCTCCACTCAAGTAAGCTTCCTGAGAACTGCACTTTGTCATGCTCATCACAGAACTCAGCATGTGGAATGGTTCCTATAGGGTGTTTAGTTAATTCAGTGAACACCAAGTGAGCATCTACTAGGGACCAGGAGCTGTATTTGATGCTGGGACTGCAGTGATATATGGGGCAGACTAGGGTTTTGTCCTCTCAGATCTGCATTCTGGAGTATATTTTTTGAATGAAAGGCAGGCAGGTGTGCTATTAAAGACCTACATCTTTAATGTGCATGCTCAGTCTCTTCAGTCGTATCTGACTCTTTGTGACGCTATGGACTGTAGCCTGCCAAGCTCCTCTGTCCATTGAGATTCTCCAGGCAAGAATTCTGGAGTGGGTTGCCGTACTCTCCTCCACATATTTAATACTTAATACATGGAGTGATAAGATTATTTTTAATCAGGGCAAGTGAGAAGGACATTCTGAATATGAGCCAACTAATATTTAGGCCCTTCATAGTCATCATGTCATTTTATCCTACTAACCATGTTATGTGTATTTGTGTTCTCACTTTGCAGAAAGGCCCCACAGCTAGAAGCACATAATTTCTGTATGTGCAAAAGCTGGGAGGACCCACCAAAGCTGGTTGGGACATTCAGGACTTGATGAGACTTGACTATGTGGCTATCTCTCATGCCCAGGCTTTCTGGGCACGACAACCCCAGGGCTCTTTCCTTGGCTCTGATCTGACTGAGTACTTACTGGTGACTTGGATGAGGCCACATAATACATGTCTCATCAAGTCCTGAATGTCCCAGCCTGCCTTGGTGGATCCTCCCAGTTTTCCACATATAGAAATGAGGTGGGGAATTAGAATCAAGATCTGATTTATTCTATGTCAGAACCTCTGCCTGATGTCCCCAGATGCAGAGGCCCAGAGGAGTGATAACATAATCCAGCCACTGCCTCTTCCTGTCTGACCACCAGTCTTGTGGCCTCAAGGCCCTCTAAGTCACGTGGCTACTGCCTGGTCTCAGCCTTTCCTTTACTCCCTAGTCCACTTCAAGAGCTTCTTGCCTGACCTCCCCACTCCAGACTGGTCATCTCCAACTGTCTTTCATTTGGCATTTGAGTTGTTGTTGTTCAGTTGGTCAATCGTGTCTGAGTCTGTGACCCCATGGACTACAGCAGGTCAAACCGTCCTTCACTATCTCCTGGAGATTGCTCAAACTCATGTTCATTGAGTTGATGATGCCATCCAACCACCTCCTCTTCTGTTGCTCCCTTCTCCTGCCCTCAATCCTTACCCACGTCAGGGTCTTTTCCAGTGAGTTGGCTCTTTCCTTCAGGTGGCCAAAGGACTGGAGCTTCAGCTTCAGCATCAGTCCTTTCAATGAATATTCAGGGTTGATTTACTTTAAGATTGACTGGTTTGACCTCCTTGCTGTCCAAGGGACCCTCAAGAGTCTTCTGCAACACCACACTTCTAAAGCATCAGTTCTTCAATGCTCAACCTTCTTTATAGTCCAACTCTCACATCCATATATGACTACAGGAAAAACCATAGCTTTGACTATATGGACCTTTGTTGGCAAAGTGATGTTTCTGCTTTTTAATATGCTGTCTAGGTTTGTCATAGCTTTTCTTTCAAGGAGCAAATGTCTTTTAATATCATGGCTGAAGTCACTGTCCAGTCATTTTGGAGCCCAAGAAAATAGTTTCCATTTTTTCCATTGTTTCCATTTTTTCCCTATCTATTTACCATGAAGTGATGGGACCACATGCCATGATCTTAGTTTTTTTGAATGTTGAGCTTCAAGCCAGCCTTTTCACTCTCCTCTTTCATTTTCATCAAGAGGCTCTTCAGTTCCTTTTCACTTTCTGCCATAAGGGTGGTGTCATCTGCCTATCTGAGGTTGTTGATATTTCTCTCAACAATCTTGATTCCAGCTTGGGATTCATACAGCCCAGCATTTTGTATGAGGTACTCTGCATGTAAGTTAAATAAGCAAGGTGACAATATAAAGCCTTGACATACTCCTTTCCCAATTTTGAACCAGTCCGTTGTTTCATGTCTGGTTCTAACTGTTGCTTATTGACCTGAATACAGGTTTCTCAGAATGCAGGTAAGGTGGTCTGGTATTCCCATCTCTTTCAGAATTTTCCACAGTTTGTTGTGATCCACACAGTCAAAGGCCTTAGTGTAGTCAGTGAAGCAGAAGTAGATGTTTTTCTGGAATTCTCTTGCTTTTTCTATGATCCAATAGATGTTGGCAATTTGATCTCTGGTTCTTCTGCCTTTTCTGAATTCAGCTTGTACATCTGGAAGTCCTTGGTTCACATACTGTTGAAGTATAGCTTGAAATATTTTGAACATTACCTTGCTAGCATGTGAAATGAGTGCAATTGTGTGGTAGTTTGAACATTCTTTGGATTTGCCCTTCTTTGGGGTTGGAATGAAAACTGACCTTTTCCAGTCCTGTGGCCAGGACTCGTATGGCAGTTAAGTGACCTCTCTAAAAGCAAATCTCATCACGCCTAAGGGCTTGTACTCAGTCCAGACTCCTGGCTCTGACCCACAAGGCCATGCTTCACCTGATTGTGCAACTGACCAATCTGGATTCCTCCCCTTCCTTGGGGCCTGAGGGAATTCTTGGGACACTGTATAGCTCCCATTTCCATGCCCTTTGCTCATTGTACTTGCTCTGCCTGGAATTCTTCATGTTTCTACCTAAGGAGCCCCCTGTCCCACCAATCCAAGGTAAGAGTGGTCATCCTCTTACAATAGTCAGGCTGTGTTGAAAGGGCTTCTTGATGCTTCTGTCCATGCCTGAAAGCATGAAAGCAGGGTCTGCATCTTAATAATAGAATCCAACATCAATTAGGCTGTGGAGTTGATAATCCATTATCTCATTGGAAAAAATGGACACTATTGCTTCCATTTTGTATATGAGAAAACTGAAGTTCAGAAAGGGTTACTAACAGGGACTTCACTGACAAGCCAATGGTTAAGACCCAGTGATTCCAATGCAGGCTGCGTGAGTTCAATCCCCGGTCAGAGCTAAGATCCCACACACTGGGTAGATCAGCCAGTTTGCTACATACCCAACTCTGAACTTAGTGTACTTTCTTTGTTTGAACAATCAGCCCAAGAACAGGCAGTATACCCTCTCTGAGTGCCAAATTCTGTGCTAAGGGCCCACAACCCTGGAGACAGAAGCCGTGTCCAAGCACTGTGCTCCTCTGCTGGTATCTGGTGTTTACAGAAGGGTTTCAGTATTGTACCCGCCACTTGTCCCTAAGAGGCACCATCTTGTAGGGTTATCCCAGAACCCCAGCTCACTGAGAGCCTTTGGGATCCTGGCTCTGTTGCTCACTCTTTCTGTTCAGCCTCCCAGCTTTGTCTATCTACAAATCTGAACACTGAACCTCTCCAACCTCATTCAAGTTACCAATCAGATCAGAACCAAAGAAAGAGCCTTTATACCCTGGATAACCTAGGCATAAGAGACAGCCACATAATCAGGTCTCATCATGTCCTGAACATCCCATCCAGTCTTGGTGGGTCCTGCCAGTTTCCCCACACGTAGACTGGGAGTGGTGGTACTCTTTATATGTGGCATCTGATGGCACAGGTGGCATGTGTCCCTAAGTACTGAGGCAAACGAGATGACCTGGTGTCAGGATTGTGTGGGGTTTGCCCTTGTAGGTCCAGCACCCAGCAAGGTGCCTGGTACTCAGTGGGTACCCAAAAAAGGCTTGTTGAATGGAGGAGTGGTTGACTTGTTATTAGTGAACCCATCGGCACCTCCTGTTCCTTCTCTCATCCTAAACAGGAGTGTCCTGGTCAGCCCTGGCCCTCAGCCCTTTTTGCATTTATCCTACTACAGCTGTGACCTTGACTTGTGCCCATAAGGACAAATACCTCCCAGTCTATATTCAACCTGTGACTTTCTCCTAGTCTGCAAGTCCTCATCCATCCCCTTCCCCATCTCTAGGATACCCCCTTCATCACCATCCATCCAATAAATATATTGAACTCCTCCCCCAGGTATCACCTCTGGGTAACCCATCAGAAATGGTCCCTGCCTGAAGGAAGCTTTCCCCACTCTTCTAGCAAACAGACCCCAAATGCACTATCACATAAATACACTTGTTAGAAGTGCCATAAAGCTGAAGCACTATTGTGTGTTATGAAAGTAAACTAAATGGTACCTGGTTCATCCTGGTGTGTGTGTGTGTGTGTGTGGGAACATTTCCTGAAGGAAGGGACATTTAAGCCAGGAACAGCACTTCACAAAAGCCAGGAAATGAATGTATTTTAAGAAGGGTGGAGGGACTTCCCTGGAGGTCCAGTGGTTGAGACTCCACCTGCCAAGGCATGAGGGCACAGTTTCAATCCCTTGTCAAGGAACTAGCATCTCACATGCTGCATGGTGTAGCTAATAAACAAATACAATTGAAAAAAAGAAGGATGGAGTGATAACCCTGGTGTTCCAGTGGTTAAGAATCTGCTTGCCAATGCAGGGGACACTAGTTCAATCCTTGGTCTAGAAGGATCCCACATGCTGCAGAGCCACTAAGCCTGTGCGCCACAACTACTGAGCCCACGCTCTGCAACAAGAGAAGCCACCCAAATAAGAAGCCCCTGCATCACAAGGAAAAGTAGCCCTACTCACCGCAACTAGAGAAAGCCCACATGTAGCAATGAAGACCCAGCGCAACCACAAATAAATTAATAAAGGAAGAAGGTGGAGGAAAAACTTCCAATACTGCTGAGTTAACTTTGGGAAGATTGTCAGAATAACTTGGCATAAATCAGACTGGATTGGGTGGAGGAGTGAATGAAAGATGAGCAAATAAAGGCAGCAAGTGCAGATAACTGGAGAAGCTTAACTGAAGAAGATAACTGGAGAAGATAACTGGGAGTAGAAGAAACATGTCAATGTGGTAGCTATGTAGGATGCAGATCTGAATAGGTCTTCAAGAATTTGTTTTTATTATTATTTTTTTAAGATGGGAGAGACATAGGTGTTAAATGCTGCTAGAAAGGAGCCATAAAGGTAATAAAGGCAGAAATAAAGGGCTCGACCTATTTGTTATTCCTCCATTTAAGAAGTATCATTGAGCAACTGCCATGTGCCAGGAACTTTGCAAAAGATTGATGAGGTACTTGCTTTTAAGAAACTTATTTTTCAGGGAGGGAGGCAAGAAATAAGTAACAATGATTTCAGTGAATGGTAAGTGTGATGCGGAGATAAAATGAGGTGATGAAATGGAGGGGTGTGTTTCTGTAAAGGGTGATGTAACAAGCCCCAGGGCACAGCAGGGGCATTTCTGCTAATTGATGTCTGGGGGACCTGAGCTGTCAGGGTAAGTCAGGGTTCAGTGACAGTGCATGGAGGTGGGGAAAGGAACAGTGGGAGAACAGGAGGAAGTCACAGGGAGTTTGCAAATGTCAAGGAAGGCTAATTCCAGAGGCCTCTTGGAGATGGTGAAGAGTAGTAGAGGGAGATGACCTTGGGGTTACCCTTTAGGACATGATAGGTAGGTCAACTGCTGACTCCAATCCACTCTGGGTGCTCAGACTCAACATTACTAACCACAAACTCATCTCTTTCCCGGCAAATCTGCTGCTGACTTTCCAGTATTGAGGATGGAGCCACCATTTTCCAGGTTGCCAGTGACTGGCAGCCTCAGATGTTTCCGACTGCTCCCTTCTCCCTCTCTGATACAGAGGATCAGGCCCAAACAGACTGGCGTAGAAGGACTCCAAGATCAAGTTCCTCCTGTTCTGCTGCTGCACATCCTCTTGGTCTTTCCTGCAGGAAGTCACGTCCACCTCCTCACCCTACCCCATCCCACCTCACCCTGAAGATGCCTGCTTTCCTTGGTGGTAGGGAGTCCCTAGTCCAGTGAGGAAATGGGAGATGGGTCTGGAAGGGTGAAGCAGTCGACTAGGGTGAAGCAGTCCCAGGGGCAGCAGTGGCCTTGCCTGGGGAATCAGGAACAGAAGTTCATCTGGGCTGGCAGGGGAAGGGGCGAGGACTACGCCTGCCTGCCTTGGTCCTCACTTTCTGACATCATGTCTCCTGGGACGGATGCCTTCTGAACTTTGCCTGCATCCCCAGGTGTCCCTTCCTTTCTTCCCTGCCTGGGCCTCAGATACCCCCAGAGTGAGCTGCTAATTCTGGGCAGGTGGGCTGTTCAGTCCACCTCCCTGTGGCCTGAGAGTCATGTTAAGGGGGTTGGTGATTATCCTGCAGACCACAGGAAACCATAGGAGCAACCCACTGAGAACTGGAGAGGGTCAGGTTGGGGTGCTGGTGGGGTGTCTGAGGGGTGGGTGGGATGAGGGAGGAGAATGTAAAGAAAGTGGGATCAGAGCCTAGTCACCTGCCCACCTGGTGTCCTGGTCTCCTCTTCAGGCTAGTTTCTGCCACAGCCCCTTCATCTGCCTGGCCCGAGGAACGGAGGACTTTATTTGCATAAGGACATGTCCAGATGGCTGTAAGGGCTAGATGGGATGAGGTTAGGTTCTGCCAACACCTGGGGCTCCGCCTCTTTGGGAAACAGGCGTGGGAGGGTGGAGCTGATAAATAAAAAGGCAGCCTTCCTGAGGAAGCAGCTGGTGCATCTGCACGGGTCCCACAATGCCTGGGGTGATCTGGCTATCTCACTCGCTGGTGGTGTTACTCCCGGTGGCCCTGCTAGGGGTTGTCTTGCTGGGGGCCACCATGCTCTTCTGGTGGCAGGCTCCAGCATGGAGCAAGATCCCCAGGGCGCAGAAGCGTAGGGAGGAGGCTCTGAGGCGGATGGCAGCCCTGGCAGAACGTCTCCGGCAGCAGGTGAGTGGACATTGACCCTCAATCCCAATAGTGGGTCCCACCTCAGGACAGAGCTCCTCCCATGACCTCATCTCCTTCAGAAGACAGGGAGCAGCAACCCCCCACCCCCCGCCAGCTCCCTAAGCTGGCTTCTTGTGTCCCCATCAGTTCCTCCTTCATCTGTGTCCTTTGAGCCCCTTGAGGTCAGGGGCAGTGTGTTTTCTCTTTCTTCCAGTGCCTGTCACAGGGCTCGGCTGCATGGTGGGTATTTACCTGGGCTATTTGTTGAACTAAAACTGATGGAGGCAACTGGAGGTAGGAGGCCAGGCTTCTTTCAGCCCCTGAGCACCCTTAGACCCCACTGGGACAGGACCCTGGTCTTCAAATTCTGCCTCTCATCCCCTTCATCCCCCACATGGGGGTTCTGCAAATTTTTGCTGAGCACACGACAGATGCAAAACACTGGGGATCACTGAAGGTGGGGTCTTCACAGGAAGCTTTGTTTCTTTCCTTTAATTGTTAAGAGCACAGGCTCTGAAGTGAATCTGAGTTTACTAATTTTTTTGTCCTTTAAACCTAATTTTACATTGGGGTATAGCTATGGTAGTTTCAGGTGGATTTCAGAGTGACTCAGCCATGTATACGCATGTCTCCGTGTGTCCATTCTCCGCTCAACTCCCCTTCCATACAGCCCGCCGTATAACATTGAGCTGAGTTTCCCATGCTATACAGTAGATCCTTGTTGGTTATCCATTTAAAATATAGCAGTGCATACGTGTCGATCCCGAACTCCCTAACTATCCTTTCCCTGCATCCTTCCCCCTGGCAACCTTAAGTTTGTTTTCTAAATCTGTGAGTCTGCCCGGAAGCTATGTTTCTCACCCAGGGGCTTGGACAGTTTGACGGCCAATGGTGCAAGACAATGAGGCACTCACTGTGGCTGGCAGTTGAGATGTGGGTGTGTCTGTCGAGAGCGGAGCCTGTCGAGAGCGGCAGAGAGTGGGGAGGGAGAGGCATGGAGACAACTCTACACGGCGACTGTGGTTTGTTGGGTAGCCTGCACAATGTGACCATCCTTTTCCTGGGCCTTGTATTCCCCATCTGCCCAAGGAGAGGTGGGCTCGTGGTATCTTGGGTGACTGTGGTGGACTCCTTCTGGGAGTGGGGGTTGGGGTAGTGCCTGAGGTGCTATCCCCATGCTCCAGAGTTCCTGAGTGTCCTTTGCCATCTCCCCGGATGGTGATTGATGGCCCCGGTGGACAGTTCCTCTGCCCTAGCTGCTGCAGTTTCTGAGACTGTGTATTAATATTAATTGGGGCTAATTAGTTGGATAAATCAATCTGCCCCCAGAGAGCAGCTGCCCCTCCCTGGTTGATGAGGAGGAAATCTGGGCTAATGGGGTTGCTGCAGCGATGCCGCGTGATGGAGAGGATTCCTGTGTGTGCGGGGAGGCCCCATCTGTGCAAAGTGGCGGCTTTAGGTTCCTTCACTGCAAACACCAGGGTCTGCTTGTGTGTCCCTCCTGTGTGCTGGCTGGGTGTGTATCTGGCTGTGAGCTGTTTGTGTTTGGTTATTTGCCTTGGTGTGGGCCTGGTTGAGTGTACATGTGTTATTCATTGGGGTATATTCATCTGGATATGTGTAGCTGGTTTGGGTCTGTATGTTTGGTTGAGTATGTATCCATGTGATTGTGTCTGGTGTTTGAGGATGTCTGGTTTTGGGTGTGTCTTGGACTTCCCTGGTGGCTTAGACAGTAAAGCGTCTGCCTACAATGCGGGAGACCCAGGTTCGATTCCTGGGTCAGGAAGATCCTCTGGAGAAGGAAATGGCAACGCATTCCAGTATTCTTGCCTGGAAAATCCCATGGATGGAGGAGCGTGGTAGGCTACAGTCCATGGAGTCGCAAAGAGTCGGACATGACTGAGTGAATTCACTGTCACTGGGCATCTGGTTGGTGTACGTGTGGATATTTGGGATAAGTAGTTATTAGGCTGGGTACCTGGAAAGGGGTATCTGGGTGGCTGGAAGACTGTAAAGGGTTTGGAGTGAGATCACCCATGGTGCCTCCAACCAAAGTCTCTTGGCTCTCAGCACCTTATTCTCTTCCCAACAAAGTTATACAGATCTGTCCTGGACACCTTTCCAATCAGATCACTCCTCTGCCAGGGTTACCCTCAAGGTCAGTTGACCAGCTTTCTGATCCAGGCAGATGGGAGGCTGAAACATAGGTCAAACCCTCACAGGATTCAAACAAATCCAATTCAGTTCCATTTAGGAACATTTTACAAAGGATTCTCCTGGGTCTTTCTCTGCTGGACCCTGAGGACAGATTCATTATTCAGGTAATCTGACATTTGACATCTGACCCAAGCTTGCCTTAAAGAGGCTCCTAGTCTGGGTGGGGTGTGATGGAAGCAGAGCTGCGAGAACCATGAAGGGAGGCAGGCAGTTCAGCTGAGAGTGGCAAAGGTCACTTCACTTCACTTCAGTCGCTCAGTCGTGTCCGACTCTTTGCGACCCCATGAATCGCAGCACGCCAGGCCTCCCTGTCCATCACCAACTCCCGGAGTTCACTCAGACTCACGTCCATCGAGTCAGTGATGCCATCCAGCCATCTCATCCTCTGTCGTCCCCTTCTCCTCCTGCCCCCAATCCCTCCCAGCATCAGTCTTTTCCAATGAGTCAACTCTTCGCATGAGGTGGCCAAAGTACTGGAGTTTCAGCTTTAGCATCATTCCTTCCAAAGAACACCCAGGGCTGATCTCCTTTAGAATGGACTGGTTGGATCTCCTTGCAGTCCAAGGGACTCTCAAGAGTCTTCTCCAACACCACAGTTCAAAAGCATCAATTCTTCGGTGCTCAGCTTTCTTCACAGTCCAACTCTCACATCCATACATGACCACAGGAAAAACCATAGCCTTGACTAGATGGACCTTTGCTGGCAAAGTAATGTCTCTGCTTTTGAATATGCTATCTAGGTTGGTCATAACTTTCCTTTCAAGGACTAAGCGTCTTTTAATTGCATGGCTGCAATCACCATCTGCAGTAATTTTGGAGCCCCCCAAAATAAAGTCTGACACTGTTTCCACTGTTTCCCCATCTATTTCCCATGAAGTGATGGGACCGGATGCCATGATCTTCATTTTCTGAATATTGAGCTTTAAGCCAATTTTTCACTCTCCACTTTCACTTTCATCAAGAGGCTTTTTAGTTCCTTTTCACTTTCTGCCATAAGGGTGGTGTCATCTGCATATCTGAGGTTATTGATATTTCTCCCGGCAATCTTGATTCCAGCTTGTGCTTCTTCCAGTCCAGCACTTCTCATGATGTACTCTGCATATAAGTTAAATAAGCAGGGTGACAATATACAGCCTTGACGTACTCCTTTTCCTATTTGGAACCAGTCTGTTGTTCCATGTCCAGTTCTAACTGTTGCTTCCTGACCTGCATACAGATTTCTCAAGAGGCAGGTCAGGTGGTCTGGTATTCCCATCTCTTTCAGAATTTTCCACAGTTTATTGTGATCCACACAGTCAAAGGCTTTGGCATAGTCAATAAAGCAGAAATAGATGTTTTTCTGGAACTCTCTTGGTTTTTCGATGATCCAGCGGATGGTGGCAAAGGTCAGATGCCCTCAAAGCTGTGGGACTTGGCAGGAGAGGTGATCTGCTACCCGGAGACGGTTGTGTGGGGAAGGTTTCACAAGAAAGTGGTTTTGGAAATAAGCCTTGAAGGTTATGTAGGAGCTGTTTCAAAAGGAGGAGGGAACAAGAAAGGCAGTACCAGAGAGAGAAAAGCCTGAGGTAAGGCACTGTTTCTACAAAGTGGTGGGGAGGCGGGGAGTGTCCCCAACCCCTGGAACCTCAGCGCAGGAGGTGAGTGGCAGCTGAGTGAGCGAAGCCTCATCTGTATTCACAGCTTCTGCCCATTGCTTGCAACACCCAAACCCATGGGAAAATTGTCTTCATGAAACCAGTCCCTGGTGCCAAAAAGTCTGGGGACTGCTGCTATAGAACACTTAGAAAATAATATTTGTAGGATCTACTGATTGACGGCTGTTGGCTAGGAGGCTCTGGTCACTTCAGGTGGAAACTACCACCCTGAAGGTTGAGGGATTTTTTGATATTAAACATATGTAATGACCACTTTGGAAAGATTAATAACCAATTTACTAAAAACTTTGAAGTATATTTTCTTTGATTTTCAAACCACACATGGAGGCGGCCCTAGTGGAGTGTGCAGAAGGCCGGCTGTCCTGGGAGCTGTGGGGCTTGGCTGGAGGGGTGATTTGTTCTAAACTGTATACTAAAATGGCTTAAAAGTGATATAAGTTGAAGTTCAATTCTTTCATCAAATTATTGTAATAATTTCCAAATAATTTGTTGATCTTTTGAGAATTTGTGGGGCTTTTCTGATGTGATGATCATCTTTTGAAGATGTCCCTATCTTTCGAGCTTTATTAAAAGCTTTATTAAGCTCTCTCAATAAGCTGGGTCATTAGGTGACCTGCAGTCTCATTAAGTAGAAACTTTCAACACTAATGTATCATTTCTTAGGCTGAGTTTTGTTCAGCTTCTGCTGAACCAGTAGCAGTGACACTCAGAATTCCTGGCTCTTCTGATACCTTTTGAGATTTTATATAGTCTTCAGGGATCTCTGTTTTCAACAATAAACATTGTTATTAGAATCTCATATAAATTTCATTGACCCTAATCTTACAAGCCTTGGGAGAAGCTGTGTAACCTGTGGGCTAAGAGTGTGGTGGTTAAGACAGTGCTGGACTGACTGTGTTCGAATCCTGACTCTAACGCTCACATTTTAAATGATTCCTCTGTGCCTGCACCTACTCACCTCTATGATGGAATGATCATTATAATTATAGTACACAAGTTAATAATTTTGACAGTGGTGCCTGGGTACACAGCATGCATTTTCTAAATGATATTCTCTGGTGCACTGGGACGGCCCAGAGGGATGGTATGGGGAGGGAGGAGGGAGGAGGGTTCGGGATGGGGAACACATGTATACCTGTGGTGGATTCATTTTGATATTTGGCAAAACTAATACAATTATGTAAAGTTTAAAAATAAAATAAAATTGGAAGAATAAAAAAAAAAAAAAAAAAAAAAATAAATGATATTCTCATTTCAGCAATAATGTTGTCCTTGCTGAGTGGGTTTCTAGTGAGTTTCAGTGAATTTGTTCTAGTAGATTTGTTCCATTCATCAGGGTTGGTAAAAAGCTTTCTTGGACCCTTGAAAGCCTCACACCCCATGTCACTGGAGTGCTGGCATAGGGGCAGTACCAGCAGAGGCCTGCAGGGCCACCATTCTCACCACCCTGGCCTTCTCTCCCCACCTCTACCCAGTTCCTGGCAGGCTGTCATTTTCACCAGTGGCCACATAAGGACAACTGCCAGGGAGCAATGGCTTCAGGGGTCTATATGGATGGTGGGCACTTGTTCACATGGTGCCACCAGGGGAGCCCTCAGAATGAAGTTGCAACAACATTCTCTTTCTACAAGGGTCACCATAAACATCTAATGTGTTCACATATAGATACACCAATATTCTCAGTTACCCAGTACTTACTGCACTAGGAACATGTCGTGGGTTTTATGTAAATAGTTATGGCTCAGGCGGTAAAGAACTAGCCTGCAATGCAGGAAACACAGTTTCGATCCCTGGGTCAGGAAGATCTCTTGGACAAAGAAATGGCTATCCACACAGTATTCTTGAGCTTTCCCAATAGCTCAGCAGATAAAGAATCTACCTGCCAGAGCGGGAAATGCAAGAGATTCAGGTTCCACTCCTGGGTGGGGAAAATCCCTGACGGAGGAAATGGCAACTCACTCCAATATTCTTGCCTGGAAAATTCCATGAATGGAGGAGCCTGGTGGACTGCAATACAAAGGGTAACAAAGAGTCAGACATGACTGAGGACTGAATACAACAACTACAAGTATCACCCTGGTCGTAGTGAAGAGGCTGGGTTGGTAGGGAAGACTAGAGGCAGGGAGGCCAGTGAGGAGGCTGTAAGAAGACTGAGAGAGAGAGAAGGTTCTAGGCAGGAAGGAGTCTGAGAAGTCAGAAGTGAGAGATTTGAAGGAGGCAGAGCCACCTGTCAGCACTGAGTGTGGATAAGAGAATGGTGGCTGGGACTGCACTGCCCAGTGAACCCAGATCCTTGGGTAAACAGCTCTCTGTGCCTCAGCACCTTCTTCTGCTGTAAAATGAGAAAATCACATGGCTTACCTCTTAGAGTTGTTGCAAGGAATAATATAAATTATTATCTGTAAAATTCTTGGAAGGTGGCCCGACATATATTTAAATGTTGTAACACATTTTATGTGTAATTGTGTTGGTATTTATCTAGCCATGATCAGAACTTGGGTGAGGGGATCTGAGATTCACTGTGTTGATGACACAAGTGTCATCGGTTGGGAATCTCATGAAGAGGAACAGGTTTGACAGAAAAATGATGTTCCATGGGTGGGTAAATGGGCCTGAGGCCTGATGGGAAGTAGGTCTGGACTGGAGAAATGGGGAGAACTGGCCACTGAGTTCACCAGAGAAGATAGACAGGTAGGGAGAGAGGTGGCCAACATTTACTGGAGGAAGAGGGTCAGAAGAGACGGAGCAGGAATTGCTGGAAGGGAGAGGGAAGTCAGGAGAGTCGAGGGCATGGAGCACTTCCAGAGGGAAGTTTCTTAACAGTCAGATGCTACAGAGGAGAATAAGATGAGGACTGGAAGAATCCAAGAAGCCTTGAAGCCCCAACCTCCCAGGAAAATCCCTCTGTCTCCCTATGTCCCCTCCAGGACTGAGAAAGGCCCACCCAACCCACATTCCAACTTGAAGGCATCGGGGGCTCAGCTGGGACCATGGAGGACAAAAAGAGGCAACTTCATCTTCTTGAATGCCCACTGTGTGCTGGGTCCTTGATTAGGAGTCCTCAGGGTGATTCAGGCTTCTGGGCTCAGGGCAGCTGGGGGGCTTGTCTGTGCTCCGCTGCATGGCTGACTCATGACTGTATTCTGATACTTTCCTCTCTGAGGAGACCTAGGCCACGGGAGGGGGAGGGGTTCACCTGCGTTACCCCACTGACCAGGGCTAGGCTGACCAGGTGGTCAGGGCTGGCTCCCAGCTCTCCTGCCACCCTGACCTTTCCACAAGGTCAGATTGGCAGGTGTGGGAGGACTGGAGAAGACGGAAAGGTGGGATGCTGGGGGAGGGGGTGACTCCTAAAGGCAAACCTCACAGAACTGAGCCTCACTTTTCATAAGCCCTGCATCCCAAGATGTGCATGTAGAGTCCCTCCCACTCCATGGGGGGCCCTGTTGGATAGCTGCATGAGGAGGGGGCTGGCCTTCTCTGCACTGGGCCCTGGGGTTGGACTCTGGGGAGGCTGACACAGAGGAGGACACTTGTGCCCCTGGAGGGCTCTTATACCAACCTGGAGACTGATTGGGAGATGTCTTTAAAGCTAAGGATGGGCCCAGGAACATGTGATGGGTACTCTGTGCCCACCTGGGCATGATGTTCATGGTGGGAGGGCCCTGGGTGGAGCAGTGTGATATCCCCCATCTCTGCAGGAGCCAGAGCTGGACCCCAAGCCCATTCTGGAGCTGCCGCTGGAGAAGCTGGTCCAGAAGCTGCTTGCTGATGAGCTGAGTTTGGAGAGTGTCCTCTGCAGTTACCTAGAGGAGGTGCGGTTCTGGTCAGAGCCCAATCTTGGGGCTCTGGGTGGAATAGTTGGGGGACAGGTGTGACCCTGTGGCACTGCAGCCAGCTTGGGAGGGAGCTTGTGCCACAGTCATCTGTCACTTCTGCTCTGAGTCAGGATGGGCAGAGGGGCTGGGGTGACTCAGTATCCTGCACCTGGTCACGCCCTGAGCCCCTCTCTGGTTTCCCTCAATGATGCTCAGGCAATGAAGGTACACCAGGAGGTGAATTGCCTGACAGATTTCCTAGATGAATGTGAGGAACAATTGCAGGCATTGAAGAAACTCAAGAAGAGTGAGCGAGGACTCCTCTATGGGGTCCCCATCAGCCTCAAGGACGTCTATGACTGCATGGTGAGCCCTGGGGATACACGTGCATGTGTACATGTGAGCACCTGAGTGTGTGACATTGGGCAAGTTACTTGCCCAATCTAGGCCCCATGGTTAGAAAGTGGCCAGCTGGAAACCAAACCAGCAGTCAGGCTCCCAAACCCAATCTCTTCACCATTGATCTCTCCTGTCACTCATGAATCCTAAGGGTGTAGCACCTGCAACTCAGCAGGAGAGAGAATGCTTGGGAGCGGAGTGGAGTGCCGGAGATAATCTGTTTGGTGGCTTGTTCCACTCTGACCCCCAGGGGCTGGAGCTTGTGTCACTTCCCTGCAGGGCCATGACTCTACGTGTGGCCTGGCCCAGTTCCTGGAGAAGCCGGCAGCCAAGGATGGAGTCATCGTGAAAGTGTTAAAGGCTCAGGGAGCTATTCCCTTTGTTAAGACCAACATCTCCCAGACGCTGCTCAGGTCTCTGCAACAGGCAGGCCAACCCGGGCTGGGGCAGGGGCCGGGGCTGGGACTGGGGTTGGGTCCAAGGCTGGGCCCAGGATGAAGCTGTCGCTGAAGGGCTGAGGGTGAGGTGGGGGCTGGTCATGTAGACTTTGGGACGGAGGCTCTTGGGCAAGTCTCTTCTGCCCTCTGAGCCTCAGTGTCCTTATCTGACAACATGTGTGTGGACTCCATGGTCTTTAAGGGCCCTCAGGCCCAGATGTACTGAAAAGTTACATCTTTGTTTCTACTCCAGCTCTTTAATTGTTCTCATAACCTATTCTCCTCCCACCCCACTCAGCCGGTAGGGTATCCATTTCTATCTGTTCTTGTAACCTGTTCCCCACTATCCAGCAGAACTGCTGGCTCCTTGATCCTCCTTTTAGGAGTCCTGGTTGGTCTCCCCTGCAACAGCAGCTTCTCGCCTCAACTGAAGGGACACCAGGAGGTTCCTGGCCCGTGGCAGGAGCTCACCAGTCCTGGGGCTGACTCTGAGGGAGGTTGGCCTCTCTATGGGCAGAGCAGTCTTCTCCAGTTATACCTTCCCCTCCCAGCCCCATTTCTTCTGCTTCCCTCAGCTTTGATTGCAGCAACCCCATCTATGGACAGACTCTGAACCCTCAGAACTTAAAGAAGACATCTGGGGGCTCCTCGGGGGGTGAAGGAGCTCTCCTGGCAAAAGGGGGTTCCATCCTGGGCATGGGTACCGACACCGGAGGCAGTATCCGTATTCCAGCCAGCTTTTGTGGTGCCTGTGGTATCCGGGTCACAGGATACCGCCTCAGGTACTTGGTGGGGGGGGGGCCTGTGTAGGCTCAGCCCAGCCTGGAGAAACTAGGGGTCTTGTCCATATAATGATTCTCAGTAGCTCAGTAGTAGGGGAAGTGGACAAGGTAGGAGGGCTTCCAGTAACTCCTGCCTCAGCCCCGCAGCTAAACACACCGTGTTTGGTACAAGAGGGAGTGGGATAGACTGTCCACTCATTCATTATTTCACTAATTCATTCATCCATCCATCTGCTCAGCTACCCCCCTTTTCCTTCCTCATACATCAATCCATCCATTTATCCATCTATATCAATTTCTCATCCATTCATGCATCCATGCAGTCGCCATCCCAGTTTCTATCCATCAAACAATTTCACCATTCATCTGCCATTTAATTTATTTGACAAATATTTATTGAGTGTTTACTCTGTGCCAGACACTGAACTTGGGATGCATCAGTGAACAAAATGGACAATATCCAAGCCTTTGAAGAACTTACATCCTGCCTTCCATTCATTTATTCATTCAGTCGGACATTTATCTCTCCATCCACCTACTCAACTAGCCATCCATCAATCCACGTTTGCCTCCATTCATCCATCCAGCCACCAATCCATCCATATTTCCATTAATTTTTTCATCTGTTTTGCACTCACTCATACATCTATCCACCCATCCACCCATATTTCAACCCCACTCCGACTACCTACACTGTGTGGCCCTATGCAGGGACACAGAACACTCTCAGACCCAGCCCCAAGCCCTGTTGTGCTCTTTAACATCCAACTGGCTTATACCTGGTGCAAAGAGCTGACTCATTTAAAAAGACCCTGATGCTGGGCAAGATTGAAGGCAGGAAGAGAAGGGGATGACAGAGGATGAGATGGTTGGATGGCATCACCGACTCAATGGACATGAGTTTGGGTAAACTCCAGGAGTTGTTGATGGACAGGGAGGCCTGGTGTGCTGCCGTCCATGGGGTCGCAGAGTCGGACACGACTGAGCGACTGAACTGAACTGAATCCAGGCTTAAGAGAGGGTCAAAGAGAGGGATGAAGTTGACATTTTCTTCAATAGAATTTATTAAAGGCCAAGATTTTACACTTTTAGAAGCAGGTCAAAGGCAGGGAAGGCTTCCTGGAAGATGCAGCATTTGAGCTTGGTTTTGAAGGATGGACATGCAGAGTTGGAGAAGCATCTTCAGTTCAGTTGCTCAGCTGTGTCCGACTCTTTGTTACCCCATGGACTGCAGCATGCCAGGCTTCCCTGTCCATCACCAACTCCTGGAGCTTGCTCAAACTCATGTCCATCAAGTAGCATCTAGAAGGCTGTAATTCTATAAGCAGCCTATTTTGCCTGGAGCAATGTGTGAGTATGTGTGGAAGGGCTAGAAAGGGAAATTATGGAAAGAGTTGATAATTTAGAGCCTTGAAGGGCAGTAAAAGGGCTCATATTTATTCAGTAAAGAGTCATGGGAGGGTTGAGGCAGCTCTTATTCTTGTGTTCTGGGCCCTGGGGGAGTGCACTGGCTGGGTGTTCAAGCCTCTTTGGCACCTAAGTCCTTCCCTTCAGGTGCTGAGCTGGGCTCTGGGTGGGTGGGGTTTTGCAGCAACTCCGGAGTTGCCTCAGCTGTCAAGGGCAGGAAAGCAGGTAAGCTCTTGTCTGTGTTGGCCATATCCATTCAAAGGCAACCTGCTTGCCTTTCTCCCAAGGACATTTCACTGTATCTCAGACAGACCAGCCCCACCAGTGACCAAGGAATATGGGGGAAGGTTCTGCTTGGCTTTCTAGTCTAGTGACTCTTGCCCCTTGGAGAGGTGCTTCCTGTTCTTTAGCTTTCACCTCACTTGCTGGTCTCCTAGTGTTCTGCCCCAGAGGAAAATCTCCCTTCAGGCTGGAAGTTTGTTTGAGCTAGTCTGCCAACTCCACTCATTCTCAACCCCTGACCCAAGACAGCCCCAGGGCCTCTTCACTTTGCCCTGATCATGGCCCTGGGTCCCACCCTCTGAGGCCAGGCAGTGTGGGTCCCCAAAGCAGAAAGGATGCAGCATGTCTGCCTCTTTCCACCCCCTCTGTACAGTGGTCACAGTGGCTGGCCCCTTGGCCTGGGACGTGGAGAGCCTGGCACTGTGCCTGCGAGCGCTGCTGAGTGAACACATGCACCGATTGGACCCCACCGTGCCCTTTCTGCCCTTCAGGGAGGAGGTGAGCTGGGTAGGGAGCAGGCCTGGAGGGCTCCCTCTCCTCTCCCTTCAGTCCTCAACAGCCAGCCACTAGGACCATTCCCTGTGAAGCCCTCCTTTTCCAGCCCAAGTGCACTGAGCGGGAAGCCCACATGCTCAGTCAGTTCATTCCCCAACCCGACCAGATGCCAGCTGCTTTGGCTTCTGTGCCACCTGGAGCCATAGATGATATTACCCCAGAGAGGGACTCCATCATCATTTGCCCAACACACAGGGGCAGTAAACTCAGCAAGTGTGGTGTAGAGAGCCTGGTATCAAGGGAAGCTGGGCTGTTAGGCCTCTAGGTAACCCTGACCAAGTCACATCTCTTCTCTAGGCCTCAGCCTCCACATTGGTACAATGAAGATGTAGAACCAGAATTTTGCTGCAGACCCTTCTAACTCTGACTCTTCATTTTTGCATTAACTCACTCAGGAAAATTTATTGGTACCTACTATGTGGTGGCTGTTTGTAGTTCATCCTAACACTCACTCTATAGAATGAGCATCACTCCTCCCATTTACAAGTGAGGAAGCTGAAGGGAAATGAAATGACTTTCTGATGATCACATAGTGGCTTGGAACCCAGCCCTATCTGACTCCAGGATCTGCTGCATAGGGAGAGACTCTGTCTACTGATCAGCCAGTATCTATTCATCTGATTCCCTACACATATTATAGTACAATCAGCCTGTGGTCACTGTCTGTTATTTGTTATTCGCCTCTATTGGTCTCTTCATCCTCTTCTCCTGACCCTTCTTTGGCTTTAAGATATTTGTGTCTATTCATGTACTTACTTGCCTGCCTGCCCACTCACCTCCATCCATTCATTTATCCACCCACCCATTTATCTGTTTAACCCTTGCCCACTCACCCATTCACTATCTCATACACCCACCCATTCATTCGTGAATCTGTTTAACTATCCACTTCAGCTACCCAATCAGTCATGTCCCCATCCATTTCTTCCTCTTCTGGAGAGTTCTTCAGAGGACCTAAACCCTGGAGAGTATATAGGGAGGCTTCAAGGGGCCCTTGGAATGAGGCCACCTTGTCTTCTGGCCAATCTCCCCTAACCCAGCCCCTCTTTCCCCAAGGTGTACTCCAGTAACCGTCCCCTTCGAATTGGCTACTACGAATCAGATGGCTTCACCCAGCCATCACCTAGTATGGCCAGGGCTGTGAAGCTCACATCCAGGCTGCTCCGGGATGCAGGACACCAGGTAGGCTTACTTGGCCCTTGGGAGGGAGACCAGATCAGTGAGAATGCTGGGTTGGTCCATTCTTGGAGAGGAAGTTTACATCTGAGTTTGTGCTAGTGAGATCACTGTGTTTCCCCTAGGCTTCCTGGAGACTGATGGAGTGGAGGTTGGGGCAGGGTGGGTCCCATCCTGTGAGGAAGGCATCCCCCTTCAGTAGCGGGAACTCTGAGACTCACTCCTATAATTCCTAGAGCTTGGGTTTCTGTTGTCTCCATCAAATGGCTGTAAGGAGCCTCTTGTCCTCAGAGTGCCCCTCTTCTTCCCCTACTTCCCATGCCCCAGTGGCTTGTCCCTGCCCCGCCACCCCTTTGAGAGTTGCTGAGCCAGTCTCTTCATCTCTATGAGCCTCAGGTTGCTACCGCACTGGGTGGCCATGATGATTGAATGAGCTCCCAATAAAGCACTTGGCAAGGGGCTGGATCACAGTTAAGCAAGCAGCTCAAATTCTGCCTCATCACTGTGTGGGGGTGAGAGAGTGGGCAGAGCACAAAGGCTTCCCAATGTGGTATTCTCTCTTTAAATCCTGAGAGATGCAGAGAGAACATGGGGCAGAGCAGGAGGAGCTCCAGGCCCTGACTCGGCCTCTCTCTCCCCAGGTCATCCCCTTCTCTGTCCCCCGAACAGAGTATGCCTTCTTTCACCTGTACACAGGGAGTCTGTTGGCTGATGGAGGGGCCAGCCTTCTGGAGAAACTGTATGTCTGCTGGGACTCAGATGTGGGGTGTGATGGAAATGGGGTTGAGGAAGGGGCTGTGGCAGCCTGAGCCCTAGGTGGGGAGCTGCAGGCCTGGGCTCCTTTGGTGCCTCTGGCTCCTTGTGTGACGGTAAGCAGCAAGTCACCCAACCAAGCCCTGCCTTCAGGATGCACATGTTCTGGGGTGGTGCTGCTGGGAACAGAGTATTTCTTTGGGTCAAACCTCTCTCTGTAGCTTATCTAGGGAGGGGAAGCTGATGGCTGGGTGATGGCCAGCTGAAGGCCATAACTGACCAGCTGTGTGTCTGTGGTTCCTCAGTAAGGGGGACATTGTGGACCCCTCCATGAAGAACACAGTCACCTCTCTCAGGTTGCCAAACTCACTCAAACGTTTCTTGGCCTGGATCTGGAAGTATTTCGTGAGTGTGTGTTCAGAGTGGGAGGGGCTGGAGGGGGGAGGGGCCCAGAGAGGACATGGGGCTCAGAAAGGGGAGGGGGCTCCCTTGGGGGTGAAGGGTGGGGTGGGGGTGGGGGTCAGGTCAGAGAGGAAGATGAGGCCCAGAGAATGTGGTGGTTCAGAGAAAGGCTCAATGGGAGAGGAACTGAAAGACGGGAGATGGGGGCCAAAAGAGCAATGCTGTCAGAGAGGGAGGGGGGCTTCAGAGAAGCTCAAAGAGATGGAGCTTCAGCGAGAGGGAAGGGGATTTAGAGAGGGGGATCAGGGTTTGGTGCTGTGGTCAGGGGCTCGGCGGGGAGCGGGGCAGAGTTTCTCTTCCCAGACCTCTGTCCCGGGCAGGTAGCATTGCCCTATGGTTTCTGAAAGTGCCCTCCCCCTCTGTCCCCACCTCCAGGAGCCCCGGGCTAGCCAGAGTTTAGAAAGGTTGTGTGGAGTAGGGTAAGTGATCAAGCCTCCTCAGGTCCAATTCACAAGGGGTTTCCTTGGGAGCTGGGTGAGGGTCATGTGGCTGGGGGCCTTGTCCACTGTGAGCAGGGCTGTTTAAGGTTTTGGAATCTAATTAGGGCTTTAGAATCATGCCCGACATGGGGTTAAATTTAGACTTTTGGGTGGGACTGGGGTTTTAGTTGGACTTGAACTCTGAGTACACACTAGAACTGAGTTAGATTGGGACAAAAGTTGGGCCTGAGTTGAAGTTAGCTTTGGGTCAGGGTTGGGGTTAAGATTGGAGTTGGGGTGGGGATATGATTGGGAGAGGAGTCTGGTTTGGGTTTGCTGTTGGACTTGGCCTGGTGGGCTTGGAATTAAGGGGCTGGTTAGAACTGGGGCTGGAGCAGCCTGAGGGTTGACTTGGGGCCTCACAGTTTAGGGGAAAGGACCTGGGGTTTCGAGGGAGCCTGTGGGTCCCTGTCACAGGTGTTGGGGCTTTGACCAGGGGATGGGTCCTCTTAGGAACATTGGACAGGTAATGGATATTGGCCAGGGGACAAGATACAGGGTGATTCCCAGTCCACCAGCTGATTTGCAGCCTGCATAGAGTCCAGAACTTGCCTCCTGGGTATCATGTCCCCGTTTGTATAAAAAGCAGTCCTCCCATGCTGACCTTTGGACTTCTCCTTCTTCCTCATTCCCCAGGACACCCAAGAAACTGTGGGAGCAGCACACAGCAGTGGAGGTAATACATGCCTGGGGAGACCTTGAGGTACTGCCAGAACTGGGGCAGCAGACCCCTGGGTGGCAACAGGAGTAGCCCAGTAGATGGTAGATCTCTGTGTTGGCCTTCAGGGGAGGCTCAGCTGCACCCGGGTGATGACCAGGAGGTTAATGTAGTCTGTCTCCTTGGGGCCAGGATGATACATTGTCCCCAGATCACTGTGGCTTGAGACTGTCCTTCTCATCCCTCCTCCTTGGCCCCTGGGAAAACCCTGACTTCCCCCCGCCCCACCCCCATCTCAGTCTGCACCTCACAGCCTGGGAATTCTTTCTGGTGTTTGACCTGACTCAGCCTGGCAGCATCTGATTTTGTCCTGCAAACAGTGACCTCTGCCAGTCTCACCTTTCCCGCCTGCCACTATTCCTGCAGGAATATCAGCAAGAGTTCATAGCCAAGTGGAGGTCCCTGGACCTGGATGTGCTGCTGTCTCCAGCTCTGGACCCCGCCTTCTATGTTGGCTATCCTGCCAAGGTGCAAGGTGAGCGAACACCGGGTCCCTGGCAGGGAGCAGGGTGGGGGTGGGGCTGTGATGTCCAGGACTTCTGAGCCCTCCCACAGCCTCTGGCCTTTACCTCTGATGTTAGTTACTATTTAAAAATTTTGTCTTAAATGGAGATAAAATTCAGATAACATAAATTCGCCATTTAAAGCGTACAACTCAGTGGTTTCTAGTATATTCAGAATGTCATGCAACCACCACCACTGTCTGGTTCCAGAACATTTTAATCATCCTGAAAAGAAACCCCGTACCTGTTACCAGTCCCTACCAATTTTCATTCCCTTTGTTTGTTTGTACGTTTGTTTTGGCTTTATTGTGAAGTTTCTGGGATCTTATCAGAGATCCCTGATCTCTGACCAGGGACCGCACCTGTGCCCCCTGCAGTGGAAGCATGGAGTCCTAACCACTGGACCACCAGGGGATTTCCTCCATTCACTTAAAAAAATTTTTTTTTTAATTTATTTCACTGCACTGGATCTTAGTCGCATCATGCAGGACCTAGTTTCCTGACCGGGGATCAAACCTGGGCCTTTTGCCCTGGGAGCACAGAGTCTTAGCCACTGGATCACCAGGGAAGTCCCTCCATTCACATTTTAAATGAACTTTATTGAAGTATAATTTACATGAGATAAAATTCACTAGTTTTAAGTAACTTGGTGAATTTTAACATATGTATGTATACATGTATCAGTTCAGTCGCTCAATCATGTCCAACTCTGCAACCCCATGGACTGCAGCACGCCAGGCTTCCCTGTCCATCAAACTCCCAGAGCTTGTTCAAATTCATGTCCATCAAGTTGGTAATGCCATCCAAGAATCTCATCCTCTGTCTTCCCTTTCTCCTCCACCACCTAATCACAATAGAGACTATTTCCATCATTAGCCAAATTTCCCTCATATTTTGTTGCGTTTCATGCCACCACTCGTCTGCTTTCTGTCACTATAGTTTTGCCTCATCTAGGATTTCACATAAGTAAAATCAAAAGGTATGAGGCGCAGGGGTCTGACTTCTTTCTCTTAGCATATCCATTCACTCTTAACATGCTTTCTGCAGCCTCACTTCCAGAGGTGCCCTCAGCCCAGCAGCCCACCTGCAGATGCCAGCAAGCCTCAACACAGGGCAGCCACCCATGTGTAGCGCAGGTGCAGGTCTCAGAGGCGATGCCACGCAGAATGCAAACCCCCGTCAAGCCTGGGCTCCTCTCCTCTGGGTCCCCCTACAGTGGTTGCCCAAGGCATAACCCACACTTGGCTCTGCTCTAGCGTCTTCTGTCTACCTCCCTGACACTCTGATTCTCACTCCCTGCACACAGGTGGCTGCTGGGAGGAGCTACCTTTTCAACTCAGGATTGCACTCCAGCCCTCTTGGAGCCCTGAGTACTGGAGGGCATGGCTGCATCCTCTGCCAGCCACTAGCTGTGTATCTGTCTGCCTCCTTGGTTTCCCATTTGTACACGGGGACTAGTAATCCTCATCTCACAGAGGAGGGGAGGAGTCAAGGACTCAGCAGTGTAGAGAGGGGAGTGCAGTGCCTGGCACTGAGTAAGGCTTTGCAGTGTGGATTCTTTTTATTAAAAAAAAATTATTGGCATATAGTGATTTACAAAGCTGCCTTAGTTTCAGGTGTATAGCAAAGTAAATATATATGTATACCCTGTGAGCCACAACTGACTCAAATTTTTAAAAAATTAAAAAAAAACCAAAACAATGTAATGAGGCCGGGGGGCTTCCCTGGTGGCACAGATGGTAAAGAATCTGCCTTCAATGCAAGAGACCCAGGTTTGACCCCTGGAGAAGAGTGGCAACCCACTCCAGTTCTCTTGCCTGGAGAAACCCATGGACTGAGGAGCCTAGCCGGCTACAGTCCATGGGGTCTCAAAGATATGGACACGACTGAACAACTAACACACATACATATACCCACTCTGTTTTTTTAGATTCTTTTCCCACATAGGCCATTACAGAGTACTGAGTAGAGTTCCCTGTGCTATGCAGCCGGTTCTTATTTGTTATATATTTTACATACAGTAGTGTGCATCGGTTAAGTCATGTCTGACTCTTTGCGACCCATGGACTGCAGCATGTCAGGCTTCCCTGTCCATCATCAACTCCCGGAGCTTGCTCAAACTCACGTCTACAGAGTCGGTGAAGCCACCCAACCTTCTTTTCCTCTGTCATCCCCTTCTCTTGCCTTCAATCTTTCCTAGCATCAGGGTCTTTTCCAGTGAGCCAGTTCTTCACATCAGGTGGCCAAATTATTGGAACTTCAGCTTCAGCATCAGTCCTTCCAATGAATATTCAGGCCTGATTTCCTTTGTATTGACTGGTTAGATCTCCTCGCAGTCCAAGGGACTCTCAAGAGTCTTCTCCAACACCACAGTTTAAAAGCATCAATTCTTTGGCACTCAGCTTTCTTCATAGTCCAATTCTCACATCCATACATGAGTACTGGAAAAACCATAGCTTTGACTAGATGGACCTTTGTTGGCAAAATAATGCCTCTGCTTTTTAATATGCTGTCTAGGTTTGTCATAGCTTTTCTTCTAAGGAGCAAGCGTCTTTTAATTCATGGCTGCAATCACCATCTGCAGTGATTTTGGAGCCCCAAAAATAAAGTCTGTCACTGTTTCCATTGTTTCCCCATCTATTTCCCATGAAGTGATGGGAACAGATGCCATGATCTTAGTTTTATGAGTGTTGAGTTTTAAGGCATCTTTTTCACTCTCCTCTTTCACGTTCATCAAGAAGCTTTTTAGTTCCTCTTCGCTCTCTGCCATAAAGGTGGTGTCATCTGCATATGTGAAGTTATTGATATTTCTCCCGGCAGTCTTAATTCCAGCTTGTGCTTCATCCAGCCCAGTATTTCACATGATGTACTCTGTATATAAGTTAAATAAGCAGGGTGACAATATACAGCCCTTTCCCGATTTGGAACAATATCTTTGTTCCATGACTGTTTCTAACTATTGCTTTTTGACCTGCATAGATTTCTCAGGAGGCAGGTAAGGTGGTCTGGTATTCCTGTCTCTTTAAGAATTGTCCAGTTTGTTGTGATCCACACAGTCAAAGGCTTTGGTGTAGTCAATGAAGCAGAAGTAGAAGTTTTTTTGGAATTATCTTGCTTTTTCTGTGATCCAACAGATATTTGCAGTTTAATCTCTGGCTTTTCTGCCTTTTCTAAATCCAGCGTGAACATCTGGAGGTTCTCAGTTCACATACTGCTGAAGCCTTGTTTAGAGAATTTTGAGCATTACTTTGCTAGCATGTGAGATGAGTGTAATTATGTGGTAGTTTGAGCATTCTTTGGCATTGCCTTTCTTTGGGATTGGGATGAAAACTGACCTTTTCCAGGCCTGTGGCCACTGCTGAGTTTTCCAAATTTGCTGGCATATTGAGTGCAGCACTTTCACAGCATCATCTTTCAGGATTTGAAATAGCTCAGCTGAAATTCCATCACCTCCACTAGCTTTGTTTGTAGTGATGCTTTCTAAGGCCCACTTGACTTCACATTCCAGGATGTTTGGCTCTAGGTGAGTGATCACACCATTGTGGTTATCTGGATCATTAAGATCTTTTTTGTATAGTTCTTCTGTGTATTCTTGCCACTTCTTCTTAATATCTTCTGCTTCTGTTAGGTCCATACCTTTTCTATCCTTTATTGAGCCCATCTTTGCATGAAATGTTCCCTTGGTATCTAATTTGCTTGAAGAAATCTCTAGTCTTTCCCATTCTATTGTTTTCCTCTATTTCTTTGCATTGATCTCTGAGGAAGGCTTTCTTATCTCTCTTTGCTATTCTTTGGAACTCTGCATTCACATGGATATATCCTTCTCTCCTTTGCCTTTTGCTTTTCCTCTTTTCTCAGCTATTTGTAAGGCCTCCTCCGACAACCATTTTGCCTTTTTGCATTTCTTTTTCTTGGGGCTGGTTTGATCACTGCCTCCTGTACAGTGTCACAAACCTCCATCCGTAGTTCTTCAGGCACTCCTCAGATCTAATCCCGTGAATCTATTTGTCACTTCCACTGTATAAGTCAATCCAAATCTCCCAATTTATCCCTTCCCCACCCTTTTGATGACCATAAGTTTGTTTTCTATATTCAGGACTCCATTTCTGTTTCACAAATAAGTTCTTTTGTATTATTTGTTTTAGAATCCACATATAAGCGATATCATATGGTATTTGTCCTTCTGTGTCTGACTTACTTCACTCAGTATGACAATCTCTAGGTCCATCCATGTAGCAAATGACATAATTTTGTTCTTTTATGGCTGCATAATATTCCATTGTATGTACATATCACATCTTCTTTATCCATTCCTCCGTCAATAGACATTTAGACTTGTCCATATCTTGGCTACTCTAAATAGTGCTGTGATGAACACTGAGGTGCATGCATCTTTTTGAATTATGGATTTCTCTGCATATATGCCCAGGAGTGGGATTGCTGGATCATAGAATAGCTCTATTTTAACTTTTTAAGGAACCTCCATACTGTTCTCCATTGTGGTTGCACTGATTTACATTCATACCAACAGTGTAGATAGGAGGGTCCCCTTTTCTCCGTATCCTCTCCAGCATTTATTTTTTGTAGAGTTTTTGGTGATGGCCATTCTGACCTGTGTGTGGTGATACCTCATTGTAGTTTTGATTTGCCTTTCCCTAGTAATTAGTGATGTCGAGTATCTTTTCATGTGCTTTTTGGCCATCTGCACAGAGCAGATTCTGACTCTCTCCTTCCCTCCACTGTGGGGAGCAGTAGGCAGCTGTTAGACCGACTCCCTGCATTGAAACAGCTATTGCAAGCAGAAGGCTGCAGTTCCAAGAAAGATCCCAAGGAGGGACCCACTCACATTCTGTCCCTCCTGTCTTAATCAATTATTTATTTGGCTGCCTCCGGTCTTGGTTGCAGCACTCCGAGTTCTCATGTGTCATGTGCGATCTTTCGTTGCAGCACACAGCCTCTCTGGTTGTAGTGCTTGGGCTCAGTTGCTCCGAGGGATAGGGGCTCTTAGTTCTCTGACCAGGGATCGAACCCACATCCCCTGCATTGCAAGGAGGATTCTTAACTACTGGGCCATTAGGGAAGTCCCCTGAGTCTTTTCTGAGCTGATCATTTTCCTGAGCTTACCTGGATCTTCCTACAGCAAGCAGTTTCTACTTGGGCCTTTACAACCTCCTGAACTTCCCTGCCGGCGTGGTGCCTGTCACCACCGTGACGCCACAGGACGAGAAGGAACTGGCCTTCTACAGAGGCTACTACAGAGATCACGTCGACAAAAGTTTCCAGGAGGTCAGTTTCCCTCTCTGCCTCTCCTGCTGTTGGGGTAGGGTGGGGCTGGTCCCTCTTAGTGTTTCTCTTTACCACCTCAGTTACAGTTTCACCCCATCACTGAAGACACACTATTTTGACCTCCAAGTCAGCCTCTGTCCTCGTGAGGGGAGAACCACTGTGCAAAAGCAGTGGCTTCCTCGACACTTCTGTAGGGAAGGTCGATCCCAGAGACAGGGGTGGTGAAGAAAGGTGAAGGCTAGGAGGTTACTGTGAAGGTTACAAGGTGAAGGTACTTGTTAGCAGGTCACTATGTAACTGAACTGGACACAGTTTTTTTCTCTAGGAAGACAGAATTTGGGCTTCCCTGGTGGCTCAGTTGGTAAAGAATCCGCCTGCAATGTGGGAGACCTGGGTTCGATCCCTGGATTGGGAAGATCCCCTGAAGAAGGGAAAGACTACCCACTCCAGTATTCTGGCCTGGAGAATTCCATGGACTCTATATACAGTCCATGGGGTCGCAAAGAGTCTGACATGACTGAGCGACTTTCACTTTCACTTTTCATTCTACTTTTACTTTGTGGGGTTGTGTTAAAGGTTAAATCGAAAAAAAGTGAAGCAATTAGCATAATGCCCTGTATGTAGGAACTGTTGAATAAATGCTATTACTAATTCAAAGAGGGCTTCACAAAGGAAATATTTCTATGGACCTATTGAATTCATGGTCTAAAATAACAGCCCTGACTAGGGTGAGAGAGGGGAAGAGAGAGAGGGAAAGAGAGAAACTGGCTCTGAAAAGTATGCATGTGTCTGAGTCAGACATTAAGTAACTTATTTTTCCTGGAAATTGATTTTAGTGCTAGAGTTACCCAGTGGAACTGCTGACCTGAATTCTGTGAAAATAACAATAACGATACTATCTAATGTGTCTTGAGCTCTTACTCTGTTCCAAGAGCTGTTTAAAAGTGCTGTATATATATTAAATCATTAAATCCCATAACTGTCCCATGAGGTTTTCCAAATGAGGAAATGAAAGAACAGATAGGTTAAGGGACTTGACCAAAGCCATATAGCCAGCTGAACTGAAGGAGCCAGGACTCGAAGCCATGGGACCTGGCTCCAGAGACAAAGGCAAGTAAGGGCGTATATGGTATCATCTTGAAGCAATGAAAACATGTTTGAATGCCTACAAGTATGTTTGATTTTCATGGCAGGGACTCAGGCTCAACTCCCATGTTCCTGGAGCTGTGTTTTGGAGTCAAGGCACCCCTTTCCTTGCAGAAGTGCAATCAGGCCCTGGGTCAGGGATTTGGACATTCTCTTTTCCTTTGCTGAGAACACGGGGTGAATACTCAGTGTTATATTTCATCCTTAGAGTCAGCTGTCTACACAGGGAGCAAGTTTTCCATCCTAACCCTGGAGAATTGTAGCCAAAGCAGAACAGTTTTTCCAGGTTTTGCTGAGAGCTGAGGAAGCCTGGAACTCTGAGATCCAGGACATGTCTACTTTAATATAGACTGGGAGTGAGATATTTGGATTAATACACACCTATGGGTGGTGAGGATGGATGGGCAAGGGGCCTGTGAGCAGGAAGCAGGCTCTGAGTCCATAGGCCCTCTCTCCCTGCAGGCGGTGAGAGGATCTGTGGGGCTTCCAGTGGCTGTGCAGTGCATTGCTTTGCCATGGGAAGAGGAACTGTGTCTCCGGTTCATGAAGGAGGTGGAGACCTTGGTCAAGAGCAAGATGGAACCCAAGTGAAAAGACACTCCTTCTCCTGGAGGTCTTTCTACATCTTCATCCAAGTCTGCTCTCAATGTTCCTTCCTTCTCATGAATACCAGATCCGCCTTATTTCTCCTCCTCCTGGAAGCCCACCACAAGTTTTCTTTGTTGTCTCTCTGTGTGGCTGCTCAGTACACAGACTTCCCAGATTATCCCAGCATGGGGAGCAGGGTGATGTGTTCAATAAACATTTTGACTGGCTGGCTTCGGGATCTCTGGTCTAGATGGGGAGGTAGGGCTGTAGACTTCCCATGGCCTTCTACTTCCAGCTGCTGTCCTCCAGTTCAGTCTCTGAGATGCTATCCTAGACTGCAGCAGAGGGGAGAGGGCCCCAAACTGAGAGCTTGGAGAGCTGGTCCAAATCCTGGCTCTGCCACTGGTTTGGTCTAGGCAAGTTATTTCCCCTCTCTGGACCTCAGTCTTATCATCCACACATTGAGGGGGTTAGATTTGATGTAGTCTGTCCTACCTGCCAGTACTCGACTATTATGGGAGAGGTGATTCCTAGGCACTTTTCTGATCGAGAACTTGCCATGGCTCCCACTTTCTAAAGTTCCATAGAGCAAGGCCATGGGAGTGAAACCAAGTCAGAACAGAGCCTGTGTTGGGAGTTAATCCCCCACTCACCGTCCAGTGCTTTGCCCACAAGCTGCTAAATTTTTTGACCTGACACCCAGCACCTCCTGAGGACCTGTACAGCCTCTTTTGGTGTGGCTCCACCACAGCGTAACCTGCCTCCATTCTCTCAAACTGGAGCCTTCTTGCCAGTACAAGGTGTGTCTGTGCCTCTGTTCATACTGTTCTCTTCAACTAAACGCCATCACTGTCTTCACTGCCCTTCAAGTCCTATGTCAAATGTTACTTCCTCCAGGAAGCCTTCTTTGAGCCCTCAGTCTCCTCCATGATTTTACGTGCACCTAAACTCTCTTGAGGTTCTCCCCCAACAAAACTTCCCCTTCCTGTATCCCATTCTTCTTTGTAGCCCTACTTCCAATCAACTAGGCAAACTTATGAACTCATTCCTCCCTGTGCTTGATAGCCCAGACCTCCTGGAGATAATATCCCAGTGCAAATAAATGGAATTCATCCATCCATTCATTCATTCTACATTTGTTGAGTACCTCCTCAGGAACAAATATGATGGAATTTTAGGCAGAAAAAGGCCCAAGTTGAACTAAGATGGAGACCCCAGGAATCATACCAAAAAGGCTGCCCTGACTCTACTTACAATAGAAACAACCATCTGGGGTGTCCAGGTGCAGACTGGACAGGGCTACTGCTGACCTCACCTTGGCCTCCACCTCTCTTCAGGCCCTAGCACAGAGTCTGAGTTCTCTGGAGGAGAAGAATCCTCATTGTACCTTCTCAGTCAGGGTTAGTATGGCTCCTTCTCTGTCCTTCCTCTCCCATAAGAGGGAGGTCTAAGAGGCTCAGGCCTTCCCAGATGGCTCAGCAGGTAAGGAACCTGCCTGCAAAGCAGGAGACTCGGTTTGATGCTTGGGTCAGGAAAATCCCCTGGAGAAGGAAATGGCAACCCACTCAAGTATTCTTGCCTGAAAGAAACCCATGGACAGAGGAGCCTGGTGGGCTGCAGCCCAAAGGGTGGCAAAGAGTTGGACACGACTGAGCAGCTGAGGATGCACGCATAGCAAGCACTCAAGTCTTTGGCTTCCATGGTGGCTCAGCTGGTAAAGAACCCATCTGCCAATACCGGAGATGCAGGAGACACAGGTTCAATCCCTGGGTTGGCAAGATCCCTTGGAGAAGGAGATGGCAACCCACTCCAGTATTCCTGCCTGGGAAATCCCATGGACAGAGAAGCCTGGCTGGCTACAGTCCATGGGGTCATAAAAGAGTACCACACGATTGTCCACCAACACACACACCTTGTCAAGAGGCTCAGAGAAGTGGAGGAGCAGAGAGGTTTTCTATCTCAAATGCCTCCTGCTTCCCTTTCCCTACACCCCGCTGGCCGCACAAGTCTGGGCACCAGGGGGCAGCATTGAGCTTCACATAGTCCATACGTTACCTGGCCTTCTCTCTTGTCATCAGGTCTTTTCCAGTCTTAGCTCCATTGCCAAGAAAACTAGTGGGTGGAGATGTAGTGAGATAGGAGGACCAGGAATAAACCAGGTGTATTTGCAGATTTTAGGAGATGGGGGAAGAATCCTATTTTTGGCTAAAATTAGCTTGGGGAAAGGGAGTCGCAGATACCAGCTCAAGGATCATAGTTAAATGGGAACCCTCGCCCTGAGCCAGACTTCCCTACAGGCTGGACTGCTCTCATTTCTCCTGAGCTGAAGTTTGGGGTCAACAACTGCCTTCCTCCCCAGCCCCAGCTCCAGCTCCAGCGCTGACTTCAGCCTCTCACTTCTTGCCAGGACCGTCTTCAGCTGAAGCCACTCCCCCCGCTCCCACCCTCGGTCTGCCTGACCTTAGCACGTCACTGGCTTTCTCAGAGGCTTTCTTCCTAGGGGCTTCTTCGAGGTGCCAGAGACACCTCTGGCATCGCCTCCCCCTCCTCTTCCCACTCCTATTACTTCCAGTCGTGGGGAGCTTCATCTGGGTGCCCACAGGTCCAGGTTTGGCTCTGCTTCCTCCAAGGCCTTGGGCAAGTCTCCCAGCTTCTTCAAGCCTCAGTTTCTTCTGTAAGATGGAAATAATGATCGCATCTGAAGCCCAGTCACGGCCTCAGGATAAGACCTCCACAGAAGGTGAAGGCCAGGTGGGAGAGGACGAGGGCTGCCCCTCTTCATCCTGGGGGTCACTATGGGACGAGAAGTCGGTTCAGGTCTCCGAGTCTGTGTCCAGAATCCCCAGCTCCTCCTGGGGAGGCCACTCTGAGAGCTTTAGCGTGGTTCGCTCACGGAGAAGGGTTGAGCTCAGAGACAGGAAATCTCCCCAGGGGCGTGGTTGGTTCTACGGAGGTTGGGACTGAGGCCCCAGACTAGGACCCTTTAGGAAGCAGGACCTGGGATTCCGATCCTGTTTCTGCGCTGTGGGAGGCAGATAAGACCTAAATCCTTTCTGGGCCTCAGTCTCCCCTTCGGCTGCAAGGGGAAGGGGTGTCCTTCTCCTCCCCATCCATCTCGAAGGCTCTGACGGTCCGCCTTGCTTCGCTGCCCAGGGCGCTGTCTGGGCCTCTGCGCCCCACTCCCCGCACTCAGATTTCATCCCCCCGCGCTGGGTCTCGCGTGGGCCAGACAGACGGACCCGGCGGAGGCGGCCTTCCCCGCCCTCGCACGGCGGGACAGACGGCCGGACGCCAAGCGCCTGAGTCCGGCCGGCTCCCCAGCCGCTCCGCCGCTCGCAGCTCCGCGCACGGGCCGCCCCGCCCGCCGCCCTCCCCGGGCGCCCGCATTAAAGCGCATATGCAAGCCATGAATTATCAACTGAAAGGAGTCAATTACCGGCTCTAAAAACGAGTGTCTGCGCCCGGAGCGCCCGGGGCCATCCGCCTATTTACGGAGCGATTCCCCCCGCCCGGCCTCGGGAGGCAGAGGCGGGAGAGACGCAGCCTGAGTCCGGGAGGGAGAGAGCGACGACGGGGAAGAGAGGCTGGAAGGAAGAGAGCCAGAGACCCGCAGAGACAGGGGGGCGAGACCGAGAGACAGAGATCTGGAGAAACGCGCCGAGAAGCGGACAGGCAGAGCTGGCTTGATTCCTTCTCCGCAGAGTGGGGGCAGTAGAGGTGGAGCAGCTCCTCCTCCCCACGTCCTGGTGGAGACCCGGTCTTCCTGGGCTAAGGAAGGCTGGACTGCTGGCTGGGGCCCTGGGGGTAGATGTGGGGCTCCGATAGGGTGGGGAGCATAGTTTGCAGAGGAGCCTGTCCTGGCAGGAAACTGGGGAGCAGGTTGCCTTGCATTCAGGTGACCGGGAGCACTCGGTGAAGATCAGGGACGAAGTGAGGACAGAGCCTGATGCGGAGGTCTCTGTGCAGCCTCAGCACGGAAAGGGGAGAGGTGAAACCAGCCAGCCCCAGGGGCTCAGGAAGTCTTGTCTGCCTCCCAGGCTCCCCTCTCGGAAAACGTTTTTTCCTACTGGGCTCCTGCTCATTCTTTGACTCTGGGCCTCCCCAGCTGCTCTGCCTGCCTTAGCCTAAGCACAGACTCCATTCTGTTCTATGATCCAGGTGTGACTTTTCCATGAGGTTTCAGTCAAGTACCATAAGGGCAGGGCCTTGGTGAGTATTATGCCCTGTGGAGGGAGCAACATACATCTGAATGGATGAAGGAGTGAGCTGGGCTAGAGGGGCCCTTGGCCAGGTCTGAGGCTGTGACCAAGACCAAGAGTTTGGATGGGAAAAGCCAAGTACAAACCACTCTGTGCAGATCACTTGAAAGGCTTCCAGCAACCCTGGTGCTGGGCTGAGTTCACAGTTACTGAGTCTAGCACTTGCTCTGCAAAGGGTGAGGGCAGGAGCAGTGCACGGAGGGGAGGGGTTGGAGGCCAAGGAGCTTAGGCCTGGATCACCAGCACCAGCAAGTGGCTGCCCTGGCTCCCAGGGCTTTGCCTTTAGGGTTTCAGGGCCCCTTCTTCTGCAGTGGGTAGGGACAGGCAACCCCCAGGAAGGAGGAAGGAGTAGAGCTTAAAGGGCAGAGGGTAAAGTCTAGGCTTGGGAATCAAGCAGAGCCCCTTCTTTCTAGCTGTGTGGCTTCTGATAGCCTCTTAACTTCTGAGCCTCAGGTTCCTTCCTGATAAAATGGGGACAGTGCAATCCACTTTTACACGGGTGTTCTCATGTGTGCATAGCACTTTGCCTCAGAGGGGAAGACCCTGCCTAAAGTAAGACTAAGAATAGCTGCCACCTATTGAGGCTTGCGGGTGTCAAGCACTGTGACGAGTGAGTTATCTTTCTCTTCTTCCCAACAGCTTTCTGAGGTTGTGAAGTCACTTTGCAGACAAGAAAATTCAAAGAAGGGCAGGGATTGGGAACTGGCAGCGTCAAGGTTTGAAGTCAGGTCTGACTCCAGATCCTCCTTCATCCCCATGCCCCAGGGCCTCCCAGACTTGGAACATCCCATCCACCCCCATCCTGTCCCTTCAGCCCTTCCAGTCTGACTGAGCCCAGGTCTATTGAGGGGGCCATGGAAAGGTGAACAGGTCAGCTCAGGTCTGGCAGAGGTGGCCCCTAGGGTCTTGTTCCCACCACGGTAGTGGGGTGGGGGCCAGCTTCTTGCCTGAAGAGTCTGCAGCCTCGCCACCCCATTAGCGGGCAGCCAGAGGGGGTGTCTGCAAGCGCCAATACAGGGGTTCTTGCAGCCACTCGCCTATTAATGGCTGGTGGCTTTACAGTGATTTATTAGGGCTTCCTCATTTCCCCTTGGTCTGCTATAAACATATTTATACCACCAGAGTGACCGATAAATTTCCCTTATGAATCCCGTTATCTCCCCCATTAACCATCCGTCACCTTTTATGCGGCCACAATGGGCTGGGCCAGGGCACGGGGGCTGGGTGGGAGGCCCTCGGCCTGCAGCCTGTGGGCCTAGTGAACTCTTCACCTCCCCCACTGCTCCCCAGACAGAGCAACCATTGCTGCCTTGGAGCTGCCTCCAGAATGAGGGCAAGGGCCTCAGAACACCCTGGACAAGGCAGCTTCCTCCTGGGTCTCAAAATGGGGAGGTCCCTCTTGGGGCTACCCTGTAGCCTGGCTCCATCTCTTCCAAGTGAGCAAGAGTCCTCTGGAGGTGCTACCACTGCTCTTCCTTCTCTCCCCACCCTCAGCTCTCACCCTCATCCCTCTAAGTGCCCCAGAAAGCTAAGACACAGTTGTGGTGGTACCTGGGGCCAGATGCCAACTGGCATTTACCAAGCACCTCCTCTGTGCTAGTCACTTTACATCCATGATTTCCTGTGATCATGTCCTGGGGCCAGACATTTGTAGCTTTGTTTGCCAGATAAGGAAATGAGGACTTCCCTTGTGCCTCAGACAGTAAAGCGTCTGCCTACAATGCGGGAGACCCGGGTTTGATCCCTGGGTCGGGAAGGTCCTCTGGAGAAGGAAATGGCAATCCACTCCAGTACTCTTGCCTTGAAAATCCCATGGATGGAGGAGCATGGTAGGCTACAGTCCATGGGGTCGCAGAGTCGGACATGATTGAGCGACTTCACTTGATCTTGCCAGATAAGGAAATGAGGCTCAGAGACATTAAATAAAGAGCCCAAGGTCATCCAACCCAAGGGCAGAACTGTAATGTGGGGCCTTTCTGGCCCTAAAGCTTATGCTTTCAATTACTGCATTTCAGGTGCCCTGGTCCAGGAGGGGTTAATCCAAGGAAGTTTTCCAGCAGAGAGGGCTACAGAGCAGGGAAGGAAGAAGAGAGGAGAGAGGAAGGGGCCTCAGTGTAAGGCTGGCAGGGAGTTGGGGGCAGGGCTGTGAAGTGGGAAATGATCTACACTTTGGGGAAATCTGGACACCTGTTCAGAGTTGGGCTCCAAGCTGCTGGAGATGGTGGGCAAGGTCTCTCAGAGCCCTAATGCACCTGTCTTGCCCACATTTGGCAGGACAAGGGGCCAGGTGCATGGCCTGGGCAGGTAGACCAGGGCTTGGCTTAGACTTTCTCAGCTGTGTGATTTCAGCCTTCTGTTGATACCAAGGCATGGAAGATTCTGCCCTTGGAGTACCTGATACATTGGCTTCCTTGGAAGACAGCTGTGTGTTGGGTGAGGGGGGTGCGGGGGGAATGCCTAGGAGTTCTGTCTCCTCCACCTTCACCCACAAAGTCAGCCAGAACTGCTGAGAGCACCTTTAGAGCTAGGATGACCCACACTTTCCAAGGGAGAAGAGTCTCTAGACTTAGGTAGACCAGAGTCTACCCTGAGCCTTGGCACTGCTTCTCTGGCCCAAGGGGGATGGGTATAGGCATTTTACAGATGAGGCATCTTCAGCCCAGAGAAGAAAGGAATCTGAGCAAAGAGCTGCACCCAGGGTTAAGGTCTCCTGCTGGGAAGAGACTCAGCAGCATTAGAACCAGGAGGTAATAGAATGAAGCCAAGGATGGGACTGGAGTGTAGCCTGTTGGGTCTGGGTGGCTGTGGGGTGGGGGCTTAGTTCTCTGAAGGCTGTCTAATTACTCCTGTCTCCAGCAGTGCCATTTGTGGGGAGGAGCGGTCTAGGAGTGGCTAGGGCGGAAGGGATTAGGGGCTTAACACCCCTAAAGAAACAGATTCTCCTGTGACTTCAAGAGGATATGGGCAGGTCATTCTGGCCTGCCTCCCATGGTCAGAGGGAGGAGCTGAGCGGTCTCCAGGGCTAGTCCATCCATTTCCTGCCCCCTCACCCAGTTGGGGAGTTGGGGAGACAGCCATGCTAAGAGGACAGAGGCCTTCTGTGCAGCCTGCAGCAGATTCTGGCCCTTTCTGAGACTCAGCCCTAAATAATCTCCAGCTCTAGCTCAGGCCCCAGACTCCTTGCTGCCATATGCCATGGGGACACCCCTGCCCTCAGATAAGAGCTCCTGAAGTGGGGA
The DNA here is from genome assembly GCF_002263795.3 of Bos taurus. Classification (NCBI taxonomy): domain Eukaryota; kingdom Metazoa; phylum Chordata; class Mammalia; order Artiodactyla; family Bovidae; genus Bos; species Bos taurus. The sequence goes on along the minus strand of NC_037330.1, from coordinate 99,677,265 downwards.
CCACGACAGGGACAAGCAGACACAACGGGCGAACACTGCTTGTCTCTGCCCCAGAGGTCCCCAGTCTCGCTGTCTCCTGGTTTCCCTGCTGTTCTCCCCTCTCCTTCCCTTTGCCCAATCTGTCCTACCCCTACCCACTGTCTGCCTGCCTGCCTGCCTGCCTCTGTCTGCACTGGCAGCCCTCTCCCCACGTCCTCTCCTCTCTGCAAGGTTGGAGGGGAGAGGAGGGGAGGGCAGGAGTGTGAGCCCGTGAGTGTGTGTGTTTGAGAGAGTGCGAGCACTCCCTCTCTGTCCCTTCCCGCCCACCCCACGCTCTCCTCCCACTCTCTCACACACACACTCTCTCTCTCAGTCATTTTCAATGTCATAAATTTCCACGTCTCTCTCCTCCACTCGGCTATTACCTGCGCCTCCGTCAGCAGCCGCGCTCTCGCTCCCAGATGGACTAGGCCATCTCCGCTCTGCAAATGACTCAGGGAGAGAGAGGCAGGGAAGGAGGGAGAGAAAGCAGCAGAGAGACACCGGGAGAGATTGAGAGCTTGAGAGAGAAAGCGAGTGAGCAGGAGACGGAGGCTGGAGCAGAGCAGGGGGAGAGACGCAGCCCAGAGACCTCAGCCCCCTGTTACCGCCTCCTCCAAAAAAAGTCCTGGCCTGCAGGGAGCCTTTGGGGGGGCCCGGTGTGGGTGGAGGGGGTTGTCTCCTCCCCAGGCAAGGGAGTGGTGCTGGCTCTAGGGTGGGGTCAGGTCACCTAGCTCTGCTCCCTGTCCGAACCCTGGGACTTGATGCCAGTCCTTCCCTTCCACTCACATCCCTGTGGGCCTCTACATGCCAGTGGTGGGCTTGGGGGGAACCAGACACCTAGTATTCCTCCCTCCAGCAGCTCACACACTTGGAGGCAGACAGACTGGGATGTTCCCTGCGTAGTACCACTCTGCTAGGACCCCTTGAGGACACGTGTGGATGGCGGTGGTTTTCAGAGTTCCCACAGTTGAGAGGGGGCTGCCAAGGAGCTGTGCCTCACCCTTCAGAATTGGAGGCTTCTGTAGATCTGGGCTTCTCACGGTTAGTGGGAGGCCCCCTCCTCCCCTCCTGCTGTCTTCACACTAGCTTTTGGATTTCCCAGGACTGGTCTTTGGAAGAGAGCAGAGCCAGGAAGACTCAGGTGGTTTTGGGGAGACAGCGTTTCCAGGAGATCCTATAGGATGAAGAGTGAGGCAGAGGGGGTCCAGGTAGGGGTGTCCTGGCAGGACTGGGGAGACTGTGGGGACCCAAGGCCCCAGGATGCTGCTGGGAGGGCCTCAGTGAAGCACCAGCTGGTAGTATTTAGTATTAATGATGGTGCATGTGGGAGCTTCTGGCAGGACTGGGACGATATAGGTCCTGGGCCTGATGCTGAGACCAGAACCTCCTGGAAGGTTTCCTGCTTGTCCTCTCAACACCTCCAATTTCTTTTAAAAAGCAAATATGATCTTACCGCTTTCTTGGTTCACCCCTCCAGTGGCCCCACATCCCACTGAAAACAAAACCTAAACTCCTCACCCTGGTTTCCTAGGCGCAATCTGTCCTGGCCTCACTCTCCCCTCCTGTGTCTCCCCTGACTTCTCTCTCCTTACAGGGGCTAGAATGTGCCCAGGGCCTTTGCACTCACTGTTCTCTTTGCCCAGGGCTGGCTTCTCGTCCCTCAGCTCAAGTGTCACCTGCGTGGAGGAGCCCATCCTGACCACTTCCTCTACTGGGGTCGGTCACTCCATTAACTCTATCGTGGCTTTCTGAATATTTATTTTGTGAAACTTTTTACACTGTCATTATCTGTTTGCTTGTTTAGTGTCTTCCAATGGATTGTACCTTCCATGAAGTCAGAAACAGGTTTGTCCTGTTCATCAAAGACAGTAACTGCCACATTACAAACCCTCAGGAAGTACTGAGTTGGCCAAAAATTTCATTAGGGTTTTTCCATAACACTGTACAGAAACCCCGAATGAAATTTTTGGCCAGCCCAGTACTTACTTACTGAATGGATGATGTTGACATAAGTGAATCCTCCTCACCTTGGTGTGTGGGGACTGATGTTGAGATGGACATTGAGGTGGGCTGATAATCTCAGGTTGCTGTCCATCTGGCAGATTTAGAATCCCGGTGGAATAGCTGCCATTCCAATAGAGAAAGGCATTTCACCCTAATGATGGGAATTTAACCTGTGATTAGGATCAGGCCTCATACAAGAATTTTCCTTGACTGAAGCCCACATACCAGAGTCCCTCCATCTGTGGGTAAGCATATACACACAGGCACACATAGACACATAGACACATACACACTTACCACAGACATATTCAGACCCTTGCACAGAGTGGCCTAAGATAAGGCACAAGCATGCACAGAATCCCCATAGATGCCTGTGCACACCAAGGCACACAGAAGGATATGCCCAGCACCTGCATTCCTACACATGCCAGACACAAGCCTACAGGTATATTTGTGAACACATAAACAGGTTTCCCAGGTGGCTCGGTGGTGAAGAGCAGGTGCATCATCTGCTAATGCAGGAGATGCAAGAGACATGGGTTCGATCCCTGGGTCGGGAAGATCCTCTGGAGGAGGAAATGGCAACCCACTCCAGTATTCTTGCCTGGAAAATACCATGGACTGCGGAGCCTGGTGGGCCCCAGTCCATGGGGTCACAAAGAGCTGGACACAGCTGAGTGACTGAGCACACACAAACACAAACACACACTTACCTATGTGTGTGCAGACACAGTCATAAAAGCAACATAATTAAACATTAAAAATAGCATAAACGGACAAGACATCTGTTCCCTGGCTTACTGACTCAGGAGTCCTCACCATGAAGGGCCTGACTGGGCCCTGACTGCCCTCCAGCAGGGGATACACTACACCGAGGGGTCCACGCTCTCCCGCCTCATCCCTGCACTGCCCCCTCTCCACTGCTCAGCCCCTGTGGTCTGGTAGGAGGCTCAGGCTCCTGCAGACTCAGCCAGCAGGGGCCAGAGGCAGGGCTCAGCTGGAGCCAGGGTCGGGGCTTCTTCAGTGTCCAAGGTCAAGATTCACTGGGTGACTGGGGTCCGCTGGGACCAAGATCAAAGGTCAGTCAGAGGTGGAGTTTTCCCTGATGCCCCCTCTCTCTGCTTATAGGTGTACCCCCATAAGTGCCAGCCCAAGGAGCTGCTGGTGGGAAAGAGATGCAGTGTCCTCATGGTGCATGGGCCTCTGAAGCTGGTAGAGGGTGGGGGGCAGGTGGGGGCCAGGCCGGGCAGATAGCTGTGAGGTACGTTTCCATCTCCGCGGGTCGGGCGGGCGAAGCCATTTCCAATCTGCTCTCTATCATTTTCAATATCATTAATCCCAGACACTCTATTTTCCATGCCTGCGCAGCCAGGCCCCCGAGTGTGCGCCGTGTAAAGTGACACATATTCATCACCGGCTCGTGGTGCCGGCGCCGACGCTGATACAATATTAGTGTTGCCCCCCCGCTCGGGGCCCGCTCCGCCTGGCTCCCCGATGGCACGAATCCATCACCTGGAGCCCGTGTCACTTTCCCCAGCAGCCACATTTGTTTGGGCACTTAGGAGGTAATTGTGGCACATTAGCCAGGGTGGGGAAGGGCGCTGGGCCCCGGGAGGAGGGGTGGCTGAAGCATCTTCTTCTACAGTCTGAGCCCACCCTGGCCTGGTGCCTCTCCTGGGCTCCTGCGAGGGTCCCAGAAACCTGGGGTCTTGTTCAGCCTTGGAGGGGGTGGCTCGAGGAAGTCAGGCACCATCAGGAAGTCTTAGAAGGGTTCCCCAGCCCCCCGTGAGCCCCAATATTGAGGCTTGGTCTAGATGGGGCCCCAAGATTAGAAACCATTCCAGCCACATTCCAGTGCTAAAATTTGAGATGTGGCAATGCCAGCTCCTCCCACCCTCACCGCCCTGGCTCCATTTCCAATTCCATGTGGGAGAGGGAGGTGGAAGGGACACTGCCCAGACCGTGGAAGCCCAACACTGAGGGATAAGATGGCCTTGCCCTGGGAACCTGAGTCTGAGAGGGGAGGCCCATGGTCTGAGACGCATCATATGGCCCAGCCCTCAGGAGCCCTGAGTCCAGGTGGAGGGGATGTCAACCCACCTGAGCAGTAGCAGAGTGTCTTTAGGAAGACTGCTTGGAGGTGGTGAGCCAGACACAGGGACAGCCTCTGGCCACTGGGAGGCCCAGGGTGGCTGCAGTGGAGGGAGGAGCAGCAGTCAGGGTCATTGATCTGGGCAGAGGCCAGGCTGGGCTGGGGCAGGGGTTCTCCTGCCTCAGTCCGCAGGGCTAACACCTATTAACCTCGTCAGCAGACAAATTGCCCGTCTTGTCAAATTCCCATTTAAAATGCAAACTCGATTTGACAGAGTAAACCGAGCGGAGGGAGGAGCAGATAATCCAGTGCAAGCTCATTATCGGGGCCCAATGAGAGGGGCCTGCCGGGGTGGCCTAATGAACCCACCGTGATGAACCTCCCTCCTTGTAACATCCCACCGCCCGCTCGATACTCCGTGGCCCTACTGCCCGCCCACCCTCAAGGAGCCTGGGGACCCCAACTGCCTGACAACCCCTTCGGACCGGTACATCTGAGAGCTCTGGAAGCAGACAGAGTGGGGGACCAGCCTCTGCCTCTGCCTGTCCGCTCAGGGTCCTGCGGTAGCGAGAACAGCAATTGTGTGTCTCTCTGCCCTCCGCTGGGGTTCCCGCTGCGACCCTGTGTGTCTGTTCACAGAATGGGGCCTGTGAGTCAGCGTTATCAACTCATTTATAAATGAGAAACTTGGAACCCAGCTAGAAATTGGCAGACAGACCTTGGATTTGGACCCCAACCCATCAGACTGTAACAGTCACACTTGTAACCACTGCACTGCTCTGTCTTCCCGCATTGTGGGTGGCTGTCCCCTCCGCTTCCCTGGTTTCTATGCTGTCATTAGCTTGTGGGTCTAGGAAAAGTGACTGCCTTTTGAGCCTCGCTTTTCCCATCTGTAAAAAGTGGGCAAACAGCCATCTCCCGGCCCGAGGGATATGGTAAGGAGAATTTCAGTAAGTACTTTGTTTAATGAATACTAATAACAAGAAGCATCTACAGACGAGTTAACCCAGGATGGGGGCTGGGAGGTGGAGAGGGAGAAGCTGGGTTTTGCCAGGAAGCAGCTCCTGAGCAGACATGGGCCATCCCGGCTTCCAGGACCCGGGCACTCCCAGCCTCACACCCTCTCCCGCCTTCTCAGCTCCCTACCTGGGGCCCCACTCAGAGGAAAGTAGCCTGTGTGTGGTCGCTCTGACGAACCTAGGAGTGGGGTTGATGGAGGGAGGTGTCGTGGGGCAGGTGAAGGTCACTTCTGTCCCTGGACTGTGGCCTGGTTGCTGCACTCTGTTTTGAATAATTGGAATAATGAACAACGAAGAGGCCTGGTAGGACAGCTGCCAACAGTTAATGGGCTGTTGTTCCATCTCGCCTCTCCAGGGCACCCCAGGGTGTTCCTTCACAGTTCCACAGGGAGCCCCTGAGCAGGCTGGGGCTGCAACCGCCCCTGCCACCACTGGGGGTGCTGTGCTGTCCCACCGCACTGGGAGATGGTGCTGGGTGACCTTGGGCGAGTGTCCTTGTAGGATCTCATTGCCTGCCTCAGGTGAGAAGAACCTGCTCACCCCCAGTCTCTGCCCCTCTCCCGAGTGCTTCACAGGCACCAAAGCAGCTGCTCTAAATATTACCGCTTTCCCACCAAGGAGCCTTTCTATTCCCAAAGGGAAGTCCAAATTCCTCAGCAGGGGCATCTCAAGGCCCTACACAACCTGGCCTAAGTTTGGCCTTCTGGGCTCTCACGTGGCACAGCGTGTCCTGAACTCTCCTCTCTGCCTTTGCCAAGCTATGGTTACCCTCATCTCCACGTCTGCACCACCCCTAGACTTCACACACAGCTGAGGGGATCCCCTTCCTCTTTAGCCCCTCTCTGCACCCCCTCCTTGCCTGGCTTTAGCTGGAAGAGACCCCATGAGACCCAGGACCCTGTCTGGGGTGGGGTGGCCTGCAGAGGAGGAGAGGTGGGGTGGGTGGGGGTGCTTCTCAGCCTCCCTCCAGTTGTCTGCAGAGCCGTCCTCTGAGGCTGGCCTAATTCCCTTCAGAGCCTGGCTCCCATCTTCAGGGTGGTGCTTAGGGAGCTGAGAGCCCAACGTTAATGCCTAAGAAAGTCGTGGGTGGATTAGAAAGCGAGGGGGATTAGGGCCAGAGCTGGTGGCTGATGCAGGAGCCGAGCCCCTCCTCCTGAGGAAGAGGAGGCTAATCCTGCTTATCGACTGAGGAGCTGGCAGTGCTGAGGGGGGCCTTCCTCCCAACCAGTCTGGCTGCTCAGACCTGCCGGGCCCACCAGGCCCTGGCCTGGACCCAGGCTGGAGCAGAAGGCAGAAGACTGCCCCTTGCCCCCACCCTCTCCTCCAAACTTTTGGTCCACTGGTGTCTCCTAACTCTCTCTGCCTTGTCCCCAACATTGTGCCTGCCCTTCATGTGGCCCCCAAACTTACCCTGCTGTGCTTACTGGAACTGTCTGGCCGGCCGTGCTCATCAATTTTCAAAGCTACCTGCATGTCCATGAACTGAGCCACCCCACGGAGGCTCCAGGTGCCCCATTCATCCATGCTACCCAGAGCCCACAGTGGATGCTTCAGTGCCGCCCGGAACCTCCTTGAGGGCCGAGGCACTTGTTCCTGCAGCTGCCAGAGTGTTGTCTTCTGAGGGCTCATGGTCAAGTTCCTCCCTGGAGTATTGCCCTTGGCTGCCTCCCCCAGGGTTATGCCCTCTCCCTGGAGGCAGTCCACAGGGTGACTGGTCAACGCAGGAGTACAAAGCTCTGGCCTCTTCACCTCCATCTGGGGTGACTCTGAAAGAACATTCCAGCGCCAGAGCTTCCTGCGGGATTGGCCGAGGCTGCTGTGGCAACTGCATCGCAGTGCGACCTCTCCCTCTGCCCAGCCCTGTCCCCCACTTTTTCATGGGTATTGTTCCCCAGAGCACTCCCCATGAGCCCCCCTGCACAATCCCTCCCACATCTCTGTGAGAAGTCTCACCCTTCCCTTTCCTTTTTAAGTCTCAAGTTCAGGGAGAGAAGATTAGGTTGATCAGTGACGGGTCTGGATACAGGAGCTCCTGACCTAGATGCCTGCAGCCCAGAAGCGCAGCTGTCCTTCCCCTGGGATTAATCCTTGCCCCCTTTTTTCAGTGGTATAGGCTGAACAGCGGACTGAGCGTGGAGAGAGACCCAGTCTGGAGATCCTGGCCTGAGAGGGGAGGCAGATTCTGTCTAGAGGGGATTGATTGAGGAGAGAGAAAGCACCTGGTCTGAGAGCTTCATCTGAGCAGGTAGCAGGTCGCTTCCTGTGAGAAGAAGAGCAGAATTCTGCTTTGAGAGCCTAGTCTGTGGGGAAGCTGAGTCTGAGGAAGCAGGCCAGGCTCTGAAACAAGAGAAGAGGCACCCCCAGCTCAGACTGTCTGCGCCCCGGCCCTCCACCCCACTGCCCACCCAGGTCCTCTACCGCCAGCTTCGCTTGCTGTCCGAGGGATCAGCCTGGGACTGTGATGCATGAATGTGGGTGGGCCGGCTTTCTAAGTTAATGATGGGGTGTGTGTGGGAAGAAAAGGAGGGATGCCCACTCTCTGGGTCCTTCTCACATTAGGCTAGAAGCTGTGGCTCGCGGGGACAGAGAATGGCCTGGATACCAGCAAGGTCTCAGAAATCCTGGTCTTTGGGCAACTTGAGAACAGGGCTAGGGGACTGGATTGACTGACCTTTGAGAGTCAGTTTGGGATATGGGGGTGTGTTGAGGGGGACCATTCCCCTCTATTCCATACCTTTGATGGACAAATGCTAATGACATTACCAGCGATTGACCAGAAACGAATAAATAATTCAGTCTGGCTTGAAAACAGGAGAAAAGTACTTAAATGCTATTGACAAGCCAGTCCCTGGCCTCATTACCCATGCAGACGCAGGCCTCCACATCGACCATGCCCCCCGATTCCTTCAAACCCCACTGTGGGCAGCCTCCGGCCTCCCTCCCATCAAGCTGGCCTGGGCTGAGTGTGGAGGGTGACCTGAGGAGACCAGGCAAAGGGTTGGGCCGTGTGGCTAGAGGTACCCCACAAAGGGACAGCAGTCCCCGTGTCCTTCCCCTTTTCTCAGACACTCATGGTGGCCTCTGTTCACGGGAAGGGTGTCCCGGGCCAGGCCCTCTCGGGCCCAGCCCCAGGTGTGCATGCACACGCACACACAGAGCCCAGCAGCTGCTGCATAGCCTTCTAGGACAAGAAGAGTGGTGACCCCTGGGGCGGCTGTCAGTCACTGTGCTCTTGGGGAATACAAACTCATTAAACGTTTCCCTGCCTTGTTACAGGGACCCGAGTCCCCGAGTCAGGCCTGAGGAGGAGGAGGAGGAGGAGGAGGAGGGAACAAATGTGCAGCTGATCCTTTAAAAGCACATCCTGTATCCCTGACCCCTGGAGAAGAGAGGGGATTATCGAGGGTGGGGATTACCCGCAGAAGGGCCTCCTCATGGGTTCCTGGGAGTCAGGAGTCAGGATTTCCATCTCCTGGAGCACACGGAGCTCCCCGGGGCAGCTACTCTGCAAGACAAAACCTTTCCATGCTAAGAGTCTCCCTCTCTCTTCTTTAGCTGCCTGGGTCTGACTCCCCTTCACGGAGTCTCCTGCATCAGCCGATTTCTTCAGGGAGAACTAGAGATGCGGTGCTTCCTCCAGCACCTTCCCCACTTCCACCGCCTTTACATCAGAGTCACGGTGCCTCCCTAAGCTTCCACAGTCATAAGCCAACAATGCCCACTGGTTAGAGAAGGGCAAGCTTCTGAGATTCTCCAGCCCAGTGGGCAAGCTGCCTCTTGGCTGGACAGCTCCTGGGCTGGACTCAGTGGTAGGGAATTTGGGAGGGAGGGCTGTAGTGTGGGCCTGGAGGTACAGGATACTCTGGTGGGTGTGAAGGGTCCACTGCAGCTCAGCCCAGGGAATAGTTCTAAAAAGGGGCCCATCCCTTTGTGAGCCAAACAACCCACTCCTGAGTGTGGGCAGAGGCCCCAGTGGCACCTCCGGTGGCCAGCCTTCTCACTTCACTGCGTTTGGAGAGCAGACCTGCAGTCTGTGGGCTTTGGGCTGGGCTCATCAGCCCTGCTCTGGCTCCCAGTGTCCTCTCTGCCGCCTGCCTGAACACTGACCCACTATTGCTCGGCCCCAGAACCGGCCTTTCCCTTCCACTTTCCCTCCCCCGCAAAAGTCCGAGGACTCATCCACTTTCCCTTGCTCACCCCTTTCCCCTCAGGGTGGGCTAAAAAACCCTGCGCCCCTGCTCATCATCCATAAGGCCCTTCCTCCTCTGTGTCTCTTCCCACCCTGGAGTCCCACGGGGAGTCATTTATCCGGATCGACTGGCTCTCCTCACTGCAAACATTCGCAGGAGCATTACAAGCCTAAAACCCAATTAGCCTTCAATTACTCAGGCCTCAGCCAGATTTTCTGTAATGGGGACAGGGGTGAGGAATGTGTTTGGGCACTCTGGGGCACTGCCTGGTGGTAGCCCCCCTCCCTTGCCACCCCACAAGCCCTGCTCCTCCTGCCCTCTTGTCTGTTCTCTGCCTCCAGCTCTCTCCTGCTTTTGCCTCCATCCTTCCCAGTCTTTACTCCCACCCTCCCCTCCTTCCACATCCCTCTTTAAAAATGTAGTATTCTTAAATATTACTGCTGCTGCTGCTAAGTCGCTTCAGTCGTGTCCAACTCTGTGCGACCCCATTGACAGCAGCTCACCAGACTCCCCCGTCCCTGGGATTCTCCAGGCAAGAACACCGGAGTGGGTCGCCATTTCCTTCTCCAGTGCATGAAAGTGAAAAGTGAAAGTGAAGTCGCTCAGTCGTGTCCGACTCTTAGCGACCCCATGGACCGTAGCCTACCAGGCTCCTCTGTCCTAGTACATAACTAATACATGGTTTGGAAAAAAAAAAAAACCTCATTGTGAAAACATAATGCAAAAGAATACAAGGTGAAAAGCTAAGTCCCCACCCTGCCTCCTGCCCCATAAATCCCACAGTCAGTAATCAGGGATTCTCTTTCCTTTCAGATATTTGATTCTGTACATTTACATATATACACCACATGTAGTTTTAAGTGTTTCTTTTTAACATTTAAGATTGGAACCCTACTATGCATATTGTTTAATGACCTACTCTATTCACTGAACAATTCATCAGCTACTTCTCTCCACATCGGCAGACAGAGTTCTTCCTTCTTCCTGGCTGCATAGTAATCCACAGTGTGGCTGCTCCATAATGTACTTGGTCAGTCCTTTCTCGATGGACGTTGAGTTGTTTCTGAGGTCTGCGATGACGACCATTGCAGCAGCCCCTCTGTCCCTCCAGGGCTGTGCACAGCGGCCAGCACTACTGTGGGGTAGACACCCACAGATGGAACTGTTTGGCCCCAGGATGCATATTTAAAACTCTGATAATTACTGCCAAAATGCTCTCCACTTCCAGAACCTCCAAGATTGTGCCAATTTGTACTCAATTCTGCATTTCCTCTGCTCTTATCAATAGTGGGTATTATCTTTAAAAAATTATCTTTCAACCAAATAGGCAAAATGACATCTTGTGATTTAATTTGTACTTCTTCTCTTCCCATCTACTATTTCCCTCGCCTCTCCTTTACTTTCACGTCTCACTCTTTCCTCTTCCTCAGTCCCATCCCTCCTGCCTTTCCTCTCTTTCTCTCTCTGTCCCCCACTCCCATCAGGTCCTCTTTTTCCTTCACCTCCTACTTCCCTTCCCCTCCTTTCCTCTCTCTTCCCCATGATCTTCTCATCCCTTCGCCTTCTCCCTCTCCTTCTCCCTCCTCCTCTGGGTACCACAGTCCTTGGGGGGAGGAGTATCCAGAGAAGCTATTAACTCTGCCCCCCTAATACTCTGAGTCCCACTTGCCTCTTAACACCTCCCTGAGCTCAGGCCTCTAAGCCCCATCTCACTCGCGTCTCCCTCTAATCACTAAGGCTTATTTCTGATTTCCTGAAGTGACAAGGAGCTGGGTTTGGGGGAGGGAGGGCTGTCAGCCAGCATCCTCCAGGATTGAGGGAGGGAAGATGAAGGGAGGGAAGCCTGGCTCATGGGATGTCGCCGTGGAGACTCCAGCTAGGCCCTCCTCACTCTAGAGGCCCAGATTCTCCTTGGCTTACATGGTGGATATACTTCCACCCTCAGGGTGTTCTTTTAGGCTATCTTTTCTAGTTTCTCTTGTGAAAAGGAAAGTGACTCCCCCTTTGCTCCAAGTGAGCTCTGTGGACAGTCTCAGTCCTCCGTGGTGCCCCCCTTCCCCCTACCATGCTGCCATCCTGCAGCAACCATCTCCCTCTGCCCCGCCCCCTGATCCTGAAGGTGGGAAATGCCTCCATAGAGAACACCCCTCATCTCCATCTCCTGCTTCCTTGGAAATCCGGGTCTCCCCTCTCCTGCCCCAAATCCACCCTTCCAAGAGCTCAGTGAATTGGCATAAATTTAATTAAGGACAGCAAGCAAATCTCTTGTCATTATAAAGACATTTAAGGTTTAAAATATGTGCTGAGAGTAGAGGTCTCAAGAGAGGTGGGACGAGGGAGCCAGAACTGATGTGGGGGAGTTACACTTGCGCCCTCATTCTAGCCCCACTGTGTGACCCTGATATCTCTGAGCCTTTCCTTATCAGTCTCCTAGAATATCTAAGAGGCCCAGCAGGAGTACTTTGCTCCTGCCTGGGAGTGTTCTCCCTGCACTAATTTAATTACGTGGCCTAACTGGGCCCAGGCTGGGGAGGTGGTTAATGGCAGCTGCAGAGACAGTGGGTAATCAAGAATTAATTAAGCGTTTCTGGGGATTCCCATGTCTGGGCCAGGGATTCCTGGGAGCTTGGCTAAGGCTGGGCAGGGTGCAGGAAACCCCTCCAGCTTCCCTCATGCCTTTGCCCCTGCCTCCTCAGGAGTGGGGGAAGCAGCAGACCCAAGCTCCAAAAAGTCTCTGGGTTCAGGACTGCCCACTTAGGCAGTCTCTGATCAGTGAGATAGAGAAGCACTCAGGGGTCAGCTCAAATCAGCAAGTCCAGGAGCCAGCAGCGGGGTGGGCTGGATGGAACTGGACAGCTGCCTGAGCAAGAGAGTCTAGGCATTCCTGTTAAGGGCTCAGCCTGTGTAGAGGTTGGGGCTTAGTCTAGGCTGGGCAGGTGGAAAAGGAAAGGGGAGACTTCACTCTCTGGGCGCTGGAGTCAGGTAGCCTGAGTTGCAGGCATAGCTTTACTACTTGGTAAGGGCTGGTGCTCTGCCCTATGGCCTGTCCCCCAGCTCTTCACAGAGCAGCTTCCTCCCTAACATTCAGGTTCCAGAACACACATCAACAGCTCAAGAAGCCTTCCTTGACAGCTCAGGCTAATTTGCCTGCCCAGGCCCCAGTTACTATCACACCACTTTGCCTTATTTTCTGTGCATGTTATTTCCTGACTTATTTCTTATGTGCCCACCTGCCTTCTTCACTGGAATAGGGCGCATGTGCCTGAGAGCCGGGTCGGTGAGGTTCACAGCTGGGTCCCAGCATCTAGCACAGCACGGCCCCTAGAAGGTGTTCCCAGACGGAAGCGATCTCTCTGAACCTGTGTCCTCACCTGCATTTGGGGGAGGGGGGTGGCTGTTCACACTCTGCAGGCTTTCAGGTCATGAGCGGGGGTTTAAAGCCCGGACTCGGGGAGCGCTGAGCACCGAGCCGGCCCAGACCTCACCGCCGGCCGCCGAGGGCAGTCACGACGTGATCAACCTCGTCGGCGTCGCCGCCGCCACCCTCGTCCTCACGAGCGGATTTCCTGCCCCGCCTCGCGGCTCCGGGCCCGGCCGGCCGCGGGGAGGACAGCGCCGGCCGGGGCAGGGGCCTAGCCGGGCCAGGCCGGCCGACCCGCCGCGGGCCCCGCTCCTTCCCAGGCGCCCCTGCGCCGCCGGCGCTTTGAAGTCCCCAATCCGGCAAATAGAGTCAATCAATTATGAAGGGAACAATCTGGCGGCCCCTCGGGGAGCGGCGGCCGAGCGATCCCGGGGGATTAGGCCGCAAATCGCGCTGAGCCTCCCTAAGTGACAGCGAGAGAATCGCGCGCGGCGGCGGCGGCGGCGGGAGCGGGAGGGAGCGCGGCCGCTAACCCGATTATGCAGATCCGCGGGGGGCGCGGATTAGGCCGCGGGGGCGGCTTCGCCCTAAGCGGCTCGGGGATTTGGGAAAAGTTTACTCGGGAGGAGGGGGCGGGGCCTCCCCGGGGCGGGAGGGCTGCCCACAGCTCCCAGCTGGGTGACGGAGGCCGCCGGCCGCAGAGGAGCCCGAGGTGGGGCCGCGCCCGAGACGCCGCACCTTTCCAGGCACACGCTCACTACGTACACAAGCCCACAAACACACACGCACACACTGTGTATGTTTCCCAAGCTGCAAAACACATGAGAACGCACAGAGGCGTGTATACAGGCACATCCAGGCTCAGCATCACGTGTAAGCCAAGCCTACGATCGTTCACACACTGAGGCAACACTGGCTCAGTCACACGAGCGTTCACATGCACACTTGCAGACACAGGCAGCCCCTTTACCGTTTACAGACACACCATCCTGCATTCAGACTTGGTGCCTCGCAGCCGCTCCAGCAGAAACCCCCCTGGCATAGGTGGAGATGCGGCTGCACACTGGGCTCTGCAGACGTGTGGTCCGGCTGCACAGCTCCTGTCTGCACGCTCACAGACCTCCCTGCCTTCCTCCCTGGAAGGACCCCAGGGACAAGTGTGTGCCAGTGTCTGTGAGCGTGTGTGTGTTGTTGAGTATGAACCTGCCAGCGTGGCCCATATCTCTAAATCTCTCTCCTCTTGGGCTTCTGCGATAGGGTGGAAGGGACTGAGGCATGAAGCTGGGCTGGGAAATAAGCTGAGACCTCTTGGTGACTGGCTGGGGGTCCTCTCTGCGGGGCTCGGAGTCACTTTCCTCACCAGGTCTCTGGGCCTGCTGCTTCCCTTAGGTGTGGTCAGGGAGGAGGCTGAGGAAAGAGGGCTAGGGTTACTGCTAACCCTCCGGGAAAAGGGCACAGAGTCTAGCTCCAAGACAAGCAAGCTGTCAGGAATGCCTTGGCCACTTTTCATCTGTAAAATGTTCACTGTGTACGACTGGCGTGTGTCCAGGGAGTGCACATGCTTTCATACTCAGTGTATGCCCGTGGTAACATGTATGCTTTTGTGGTTGCTGATATGTGTATCCCTAGCCTCACACCCCTCACACGAATGTCACAGCCATACACAACTGAGTGACACAAACAGGCACTCATCCTGGACACACAAAACGACCACGGACATCACACACATGCACACCACGCCTGAGAGAGGCCAGTCCCGTGCATTGGCAGACAGTGAATACTGCCAAGGTGGCAGAGGGCAATTGCTGTGGCACTGAGGATATCTTACTCTGTGCCCTAGGCAGTGATAGAGTGAGCCTGTGGCTGACTCGATCAATGGGGAAGTGGGGTCAGGGTTAATGAGTCTTTAGCAAACATTTAGCTGCTGCCTCCAGCCCCTGTGCTGTGTGCATATGTGTGCCTGTGTCCATCACACACACCATTGTTGTCACTGACAAGAGGATATGTGTGAGTGTGTGTGTGTGTGAGAGAGAGAAAGAGAGAGAGAATTACTTTCAAAATCTGGGATCCACCTTAGGTGGTCTGGGCTGACCCCTGGATCCTGGGCAATGGAGGAAGGGGGGTTCTATGGTGGGGTGAAGATATGCTCTGGTATCTCAGGCTGCTGCGCACGGTAGAGGAGAGTCCCCTCCTTGTACAACCATAGCCACATGCTGATGCTGTCTAGGCTTGGCTCTCTCGTTGACCTTCCCAGCTCCAGCCCCTCTGGTCCGGAACCCCTGGAGGTAAAGCTGGAGGAATCAGACCATCAAGAAGAAATTCTCTTGGGTATTCCCAACCTACTAGATAGGACCCTCCAGTTGGCTGGGCCCCTCACACCCATAGAGGTGTGAGGGTCTTGAGTTCATGCTCAGGGAGGATTCCTCTGGCTGCCAATGGAGCAGATCTGATTAGCTGGCTACAGGGAGGGCTGAGTCACAGTTAATCAGCAGCCAGGCTATAGGGAAGGAAATGGCCACCCACTCCAGTATTCTTGCCTGGAGAATCCCATGGACAGAAGAGCCTGGTGGGCTACAGTTCATGGGGTCGCAAAGAGTCGGACATGACTGAGCACACAGCACAGGCTACGGGGAGAGGACACCTCAGGGGTACACCCTGGGGAGGGGAGGAGGCCTGCAGGATTAAAGGGAATGAAGATGGGAAAAGCACCCACCTGACACATCCAGGGGTCCTCCAGATTTGGGCTCAGTGGCATCTCAGTGGTCCTTGGCTGGGTCAGGCCCTCCTTATCCCCAGCCTGCCCTGATCCAAATTCTGTTGCACCACTCAACAGATACATATCCTTGGGGGAGGCACTTCACCTCTGTATGCCTCAGGCCCCATCTTTAAAATGGAGATAGAATGACCCTTCCTCCTAGGATCTATATAAAAGAGATGTAAAGCATGTGGCAGAGTGGCTAGCAGAGTGTAGGTGCTCAAGCTGTGGGAACTTCTACTATTGTTATTATTATAATTAGTTTAGAAGAGGCAGACCACCGAAAAATTCAGCAGCCAATGAAATCTCACATCCCTCCTCCAAAGGAGGGAGGCTGGGGAGAAGGGGAACCCCTTGGGACCCACTACAATTTCCCTCCCCCATTCATGTTTATTACCTAGGAGAGCACAGAGAGGATGGGGAGCCAGTCTGGGCAGTCTGCCCTTAGGGGAGGGGAGCCCAAACCCCCTCCCTCCAGCCCCCAAGTACATGTATATGAGTGAGTGGGGAGAGGGAGACCGACCTGAAGTGGCTCAGTGGCTCAGTTGTTTCAGGCCAGAAGCCATTACCTTCCTGGAGAGAGAAGCCCATGGCCCATCTGAGGCTGGGGGCAGGGGCGAGTGGAATAAAGACTGGAATGAGACCCCACGTCTGCCTGGGGCCTCCTAGATATCTTTTCTCTGATCAGGTGAAGAGATGAAGTCCAACTCAGTCTTCTCCAGTTTAGGCATGTTCCATGCTGGCCCTGGGGGTGAAGGTGGGGACAGACCAGCAAAGAGGAAGGGGTCCCTGCCCACAGTGCCTTGATAACTGATTGCACCTACTGTGTGCAAGTCCCCCAAGCATCTCATGTTTACTTTGTACCCTCGACACAGCTGGAAACCAGCAGGGATCTTTTCAAGAAAGGCATCCAATTATCTAGCCTGGGGGGCAAGACTTGGCAGCAGGAATCAGAGGATTTCCATATAGGGATAGCAGGGGCGGCCAACCAGAGGCAAAGGGATCGCTCAGGACACTGCCTGCTGAGTCTCCACTGCAAGTGTGCTGTTTTGGGAAGACTGCTTGCCTGTGTGGGGTGACTCGGTGCAGATGATTGAGGAGAGCGCTGAAACATCAAGCTCAGGGAAAGCGTTCATCTACCAGATTCCATGCCTGGAGCCCACTTGAGCTCAATGTGCCAATCTCTTGATCACCCACAAGGTGGTAAAGGGGGACAAAGATAGGCATAAACCATGGGCTTGGGCTATGTGCCCAAGGAATGGGGTAGTGTCCAGCAGATTCTTTCATTCCTGTATCCAGAGCGTCCTGGGAAGGCCTATTTAATAGGAGCCTCCCCCACCTTTTCCAGGTGCTATGGACCCTCTGAGTGGGGCCCGAAGAGGTGCTCCTGCAGACTGATGCCCTGAGCCCTGCCCCATGTCATGCCCTCCCAGCTCCTACCCACTGTCTCTGCCACTCCTGGGCTCTCTGTTTCTCAGGGGTCTCCCCGTGTCTGACTTTGTCTGTCTATCTGTCTCTGTGACTCTGTCTCTGACTTGTCTATCTCTCTGAATCTTGATGGTTCTCATTCTGTGTCTCTCTGTCTCCAGGGCTTGTCTCTCACCCTGGACAAGCCTCTCTGTGGCTCTCTGATGTCTTCATGCTCAGATTTGAAGGCCATGGGAGCTTCAGACCTGGGTGGAGAGAGGAAACTGGCCTGTGCCAAGGTGGGGAGACAGGATGTCCTAGATGCTCAGTGGACGGCTCGGTCCCTCTTGGACTCAGTCTGCATCAGGCTAGGGGCACGCAAAGGAAAGCTTTCAAAGGCCTACCTCCCCCTTATGACTGTTTCAAACGCAGGGCATTGTCTATTTTTCAAACAGGTAGCCGGCCTCCCTGGACCCTCTCACCACTTTTTCCCTCCATTTTACCCCATGAAAAGCAGGAGAGATGGTTTTTAGAGACAAACAAATCCAGGTTCAAGTTCCAGGCCTATTAACAAATTCTATGATGATGGGTAAGTTATTTAATGCCTCCTAGCCAGGTACATCCTCCTTATCTCTCTGGACTATACTTAAGATAAAATGAGATCATGACTATATATCACTTAACACAGAGCCTGACTCCAGGACAATTGTATCATGCCATTTATTTGTTTACAGAGCCCAACACAGACCTAGGCCCACAGGAGTGTTGTTAATACAGATTTCTCTGTTGTTCTTTTCCTTTCTTTCCTTCTGACTCCCTTTCCTTCTGTCTTTCTCTGACTCTACACTTGGGGAGGATGGATCATAAGAGCTGCTTGAGCACCCTGTGTATACTCTGCCTTGACCTTGGCTCTGCAGATGGTGACAGGTCTGTAAACCATGAGATCTAAATGTGGGGTCTGGCTCAACAAATAAGGATGTTGTTGTTCAGTTGCTCAGCTGCATCCAACTCTCTGTGACCCCATGGACCGCAGCACGCCAGGCTTCCCTGCCCTTCACTATCTCCTGGAGTTTGCTCAAATTATTGTGCATTGAGTCAGTAATGCTATCTATCACGCTGTCTGCTGTCCCCTTCTTTTGCCTTCAATCTTTCCCAGCATCAGTGTCTTTTCCAATGAGTCAGTTCTTTGCAACAGGTGGCCAATGTATCGGAGCTTCAACTTCATCCATCAGTCCCAATGAATATTCAAGGTTAATTTTCTTTAGGATGGACTGTTTTGATCTCCTTGCAGTCCATGGGACTCTCAAGAGCCTTCTCTAGCACCGCAATTCAAAAGCATCAATTCTTTAGTACTCAGCCTTCCTTATGGTCCAACTCTCACATCACATGACTACTGGAAAAACTATAGCTTTGACTATATGGACCTTTGTCAGCAAAGTGATGTCTTTGCTTTTTAAAATGCTGTCTAGGTTTGTCACAGCTTTCCTTCCAAGGAGCAAGCTTCTTTTAATTTCATGGCTTCAGGCACTGTCCATATCAATTTTGGAGCCCAAGAAAATAAAATCTGTCACTGCTTCCACTTTTTACCCTTCTATTTGGCATGAAATGATGGGACCAGAAGGGGCTTCCCAGATGGCACTATCAGTAAAGAACTTGCCTGCCAATGCAGGAGAGACAAGAAACATGGGTTCAATCCCTGGGTTGGGAAGATCCCCTGAAGGAGGGCATGGCAACCCACCCCAGTATTCTTGCCTGGAGAATCCCATGGAGAGAGGAGCCTGGCAAACTGCAGTCCATGGAGTCACAAGAGTTGGACATGATGGAAGCAACTTAACATGCATGCACAATGGGACCAGATGCCATGATCTTAGTTTTTTGAATGCTGAATTTTAAGCCAGCTTTTTCACTCTCCTCTTTCACCTTCATCAAGAGGCTCTTTAGTTCCTCTTCACTTTCTGCCATTAGACTGGTATCATCTGCATATCTGAAATCATTGATATTTCTTCCTGCTATCTTGATTCTGGCTTGTGATTCATCCACCCTGGCATTTCCATATGATGTACTCTGCATATAAGTTAAATAAACAGAGTGACAATATACAGCTTTGTCATACTTTCCCAATTTGGAACCAGTTAGTTGTTCTATGTAAGGTTCTAACTGTTGCTTTTTGACCCACATACAAGTTTCTCAGGAGACAGGTAAGATGGTCTGGTATTCCCATCTCTTGAGCAATTTTCCACAGTCTGTTGTGATCCACATAGTCAAAGGCTTTAGTGTACTCAATGAAACAGAAGTAGATATTTTTTATGGAATTCCCTGCTTTCTTTATGATCCAACAAATGTTGGCAATTTGATCATGGTTCCTCTGTCTTTGAAAGTTCTCCATTCACATACTGCTGAAGCCTGTCTTAAAGGCTACCTTTAAGGCTACCTTAGCACTACCTTGCTAGCATGTGAAGTGAGAGCAACCGTGCGGTAGTTTGAGCATTCTTTGGCATTGCTTTTCTTTGAGATTGGAATGAACACTGACCTTTTCCAGTTCTGTGGCCACTGCTGAGTTTTCCAAATTTGCTGACATACTGAGTGCAGCACTTCAACAGCATTATCTTTTAGGATTTTAAATAGCTCAGCTGGAATTCCATCACCTCCACTATCTTTGTAGTAATGCTTCCAAAACCCCACTTGACTTCACGCTCCAGGATGTCTGGCTCTAGGTGAGTGACCATACCATCATGGTTATCCTGGTTATTAAGACCTTTTTTGTATAGTTCTTCTGTGTATTCTTATATTTTTAATCTCTTCTGCTTCTGTTAGGTCCTTACATTTCTGTCCTTTATTGTGCCCATCCTTGCATGAAATATTCCCTATTATCTCCAATTTTCTTGAAAAGATCTCTAGTCTTTCCCACTCTGCTGTTTTCCTCTACTTCTTCGCATTGTTCATTTAAGAAAGCTTTCTTATCTCTCCTTGCTGTTCTCTGAAATTCTGGATTCAGTTGGGTATATCTTTCCCTTTATCTCATCCTTTTCACTTCTATTCTTTCCTCAACTATTTGTAAAGCCTCCTCAGACAACCATTCTGCCTTCTTGCATTTCTTCTTCTTTGAGATGGTTTTGGTCACTGCCTCCTGTACAGTGTTATGAACCTTTGCTCATAGTTCTTCAGGCACTCTGTCTACCAGATCTAATCCCTTGAATCTATTCCTCACCTCTACTGTATAATCATAAAGGATTTGATTTAGGTCATACCTGAATGGGCTAGTGGTTTTCCCTACTTTCTTCAATTTAGTCTGAATTTCGCAATAAGGAGCCCATAATGTGAGCCACAGTCAACTCCAGGTCTTGTTTTTGCTGACTGTACAAAACTTTTCCATCTTCAGCTGCAAACAATATAATCAATCTGGTTTTGGTATTGACCATTTGGTGATATCCATGTGTACAGCTGTCTCTTGGGTTATTGGAAAACGGTGTTTGCTATGACCAATGTTTTCTCTTGACAAAACTCTGTTAGCCTTTGCCCTGCTTCACTTTGTTCTCCAAGACCAAACTTGTCTGTTACTCTGGGTATCTCTTGACTTGCTACTTTTGCATTCCAATCCCCTATGATGAAAAGTAAGTACTTTTTTTTTTTTTTTTTTGGTGTTAGTTCTAAAAGATCTTGTAGGTATTCATAGAACTGGTCAACTTCAGCTTCTTTAGCATCAATGGTTTGGCATAGACTTGGATTACTGTGATGCTGAATGGTTTGCCTTGGAAATGAAGAGATCCTTCTATCGTTTTTGAGACTGCACTCCAGTACTACATTTCAGACTCTTTTGTTAAATATGAGGGCTACTCCATTTCTTCCAAAGGATTCTTGTCCACAGTAGTAGATACAATGGTCATCTGAATTAAATTCACCCATTCCCATCCACTTTAGTTCACTGATTCCTAAGACATCTATGTTCACTCTTGTCATCCCCTGCTTGATAACATCCAATTTACCTTGATTCATAAACCTAACATTCCAGGTTCCTATGCAATATTGTTTTTTACAGCATTGGACTTTACTTTCACCACCAGACACATCCACAATGGAACGTCATTCCTGCTTTGGCCCAGCTGCTTCATTCTTTCTGGTGCTATTAGTAATTGCCCTCTGCTCTTCCCCATAGGAGCATATTGGACACCTTCTGACCTGGGGGTTTCATCGTCTGGTGTCATATCTTTTTTCCTTTTCATACTGTTCATGGGGTTCTTGTGGCAAGAATGATGGAGTGGTTTGCCATTCCCTCCTCCAGTGGACCATGTTTTGTCAGAACTCTCCTGACCCATCTGTCTTGCAGGGTGGCCCTGTAAGGCATGACTCATAGCTTCATTGAGTTGTGCAAGCCCCTTCTCCACGACAAGGCTCTGATCCATGAAGGGGAAATAGGATGGTCTTTGTGAATTCTTGAACTCTAAAACCAGTAACATACCTTGCAAATTATGATGGGATCTGTAACAGTGACACTCTCAGGAATCAGTGATGGGATGTGCTCTGCAGATGGTGATGAGCTCTGCAAACACTGATGAACTTGGCACATAATTAAGGCTCTGCAAATAGTGATAGGCTCAGCAAATAATAATGGGCCTTGTAAATAGGGATAGGCTCAGGGAATGGTGGTGGGAGTGGCAACTTGTGATGGGCCCTGGAAAAATGACAGACTGGTTTTTATCTGTAAAGGATAAGAGGGAACTTGTGTGTCCCTAAGGGCTTCCCTGGTAGCTCAGTGGTAAATAATCTGCCTGCAAAACAGGAGACACAGGAGACATGGGTTTGATCCCTGGGTCAGGAAGATCCCCTGTAGGAGGGAATGGCAACCCACTCCAGTATTTTTCTGGAAAAGTCCCATGGACAGAGGAACCTGGCAGGCTGCAGTCGATGGAGTTGCAGAGTTGGGTACGACTGAGCACACATGCATGCCCCTGTATCCCTAAAGAGCAAGGCTGTCTCAGGACCATGGACAGCAAGATCTTTCCTCCCCTTCCAGCCCCAAAGGGAGCTCCTCTGTCCATTTATTCACAGGCACTGGGTGTGTGTTGTGGAGTGGAGGTGGGGGGTGAAGGATGTACTGGAGAAGAAATGGGACAAGCAGAGGAATGCGGCTGTGCCCCCCGCTCACTTCCAGAGTTTCAGTAGGTTGAGAAGACAGACTTCTAAGTAGCCTAATGGGGTGGGGGTTGTGTCTGTGTAGATAAATCTGTTCTCAGCCCACCTATTTGTGAGGTAGAAGGTGTCTTTTAACATCAGAGGCTCTCAGAATGCTAAAAGGGTGTTTAAACCATACTGGGCCTCCTGGGGGGAACTGAGAAGTCAGCATTGCAAAACGCATCTTGCAGGCTCCAGCCAACCTTAAATTCTAGCTGGCACCTGAATAGCTCTGTAGCAATTTAAATTTCTTTGTCCTTTCCAGATCTGACCACATGAACAGGTCTGTATCACTGGGAACATTCATACCTCTTAGGGCACGGAGCCTGGGGAGGACAGAAGCAAGACTGGATTCTGGGTAGGCTGTGCGTAACAGGACTGAGAAGCTGGTGGTGGTTCAGATTGGCATAGAGTTGATGATCATGGAGATGGAAACGGTCATGGAGGGAGTGGCGGTGGTGGTACTAAGGAAAGAGCTAGGGTGCTGATAATGAGGGAGGTGGTAGGGAAGCATTGGCAGCAGTCAAAAGGTGGCAATCCCATAGGTAAAGAAGCAGGCCCTAGTGGGAGACAGGTTGGCATAGCAGATCAGACCTCGGCCTGGATTTGACTTCTGCTTCTGACATGTGGACTTAGGCAAGTTATTTTATAACTTTTCTGTGGTTCAGTTTCCTCATCTGATAATAATAGTGTCTACCTCATAGAGTTGTCATAAGGATGAAATGAGTTAATATATGTAAAGTACTTAGAACAGTGTCTGGAACCTGGTGAATACTATGTACCTGATAGCTGCTGCTACTATTAAAGCAGGTAGTGGAGGTGGGGACGATGAGCATGGAGATGGCGGTAATAAAATTGATCATGGTGAGAACAGGAATTATAATAACAACAACACAGAGTATTATGTGCCCTGTGCTAGTCTAAGCTCTTTGTATGTAGTAACTTGTTTAATCATTTTAACCCAATGAACCAGCTAATATTATGCCCATTTTAAAGATGATGAAGGTAACGCAGCTAGTAAATGGAGGAGCTCCAGAGTCTGTGCACTTAACCACTTGCTGAGCGGCAACAGTGATGGCATTGGGGACAGATAGTGAGGCTGTGTGCTGTGGGGGATGGTAATGGAGGGGGCTGGGCAGTGGTAGTGCCGGAGGAGTGCAGGGGCAGCGATGTCCTCTACAAGAACATCCACTAGCCAAGCTCCCAGCAGGGCTTTGGCTCCTGAGCGAGGCTCTGGCAGGTTTCCTTGGTGCTGGGTGTGTATGTGTATATGTGCGTGGGTGGGTGTGTGGGTATGTTCTTAGCCTTTTGTATGGTTCCGCTCTGAAGCAGGTAGCATAGCAAGGACCCCTCTTCCCTTCCCTTCCCTTCAGCATCAGAGGCTTTGGGTCCCAGGCAGTGAAACGGGATGGGAGTAGGCTGACTCTCCAGGCACCATGCGACAAAGCGGTGGGCTGGGCTTCCCGTTTGTCCTCCACCCACTTCCCGGGACTGGCGTCCTCTGACCCCATCAATGCCCAGACCTGAAGCTGCCTGCCAAGGGCCCGGCCTGCGCTAATGGAGCAGACAGCGGCAGAGGCAAGCTGCCCAGCCCATCACCGGACTCTCTCTGGCCTGCCTCCCACACTCGCTGCCTGCGCTGAGGGGGGAAGCCTTAATAGAGAATCCGCCTCTGCGCCGCCGCTCCCGCCCGCCAGCCGGTCCCTATTATCAGCACCATCAACGGCGGCAAATGACACTCTCGGAATCTTGACTCCAATCTGATGCCTGGTCCCTGGGGCCGCGGAGAGGCGCAGGCCAGCCAGGCTGGGGGGCTGAGGAGGGGCTGCTCGGTAATAGGATGTGGCCGAGGATGGTCTATTAGCAGCCCCGCGACTGCTGATGAGCCCCCCTCCCTAGCCCCTTGGCACACCCATCCCCCACCTAGTCAGGCAGAGCAGGAGGCTTGTTGGAGGTGGGGGAGCTCGTGGAGGGGGTGGCTGCAGGGGTTGGGTTGGGCCATTTTAAACCTCGGACTCCAGGCTCCCTGGGTGAACCTGGGGGTCGGGGGAGGGAAGTTGGAGAAATGAGGCCACTCAGACTCTTCTGACTATGCGCTGGGGATTGGGGAGCAAGAGGTCCCTACTTAGGGTGGGTGACTTCCCATTCCTACCCAGAATGTCGGGAGCTCCAGGACTGGAAGGACTTTTCAAGAGCATCCCATCCAGCCTCCTTCTCCAGCCTCTTCTTGAACTCTCTGAGACACGGGAAGCTCAGCACCATCCTGGCCATCTCATTGCTTTGTGCTTCCTCATCTGGGGTCCTGAGTAGCCATTCTTGGTACCAGAGCCCTGAGACCCCTTAGGGGCATTCACCTTATGACTAAGACAACCTCACAGGACTTGGGGTGGGGGGTGGGTCTCAAGTCTGCTTCCCCAGGACCTTATCCCTCCTTATGGCCACAGATCTTTTGGCTTCTGTGAAATACGTGTCTGGAAAGGTTCCAAGAGGCTGGGGAGCAGATGGATGAACCCACCACAGGGCCCCGGATAGGGCAGGACACCCAGGTCCTAGTCCAGCGCATCTGCTGGGTGGCGATAGGAGAGCTACCCACTGCCCACCCTAGCCTGCCTCCCTCCTGCTCCCCAAAGGCCTTTGCTGAGAAAGGGAGATAATGAAGCTGGCTTTTCTCCTTCAGGGGACAGACTGGGTAAGTGCTTTGGGAGGCAGAAATCATGGATTTGGGGTGGGACAATCTGTATGTATGGTCTCCTTAACAACACCCCCCCCCCCACACACACACAAAACAGCAAGGGTGTGGAGGAAGATGGAGCTGAGAGTAGAGCAGGAGCTTGCCCCTTCCCCTCTTTGGGCCTGGCTGTCCCAGGTGGGACACTGTGTGTGTGTGTGGGGGGGGGGCGGGGGGAGGAGGTGGTGGTGGTGGTGGTCAGAACACAGGGCTCTGTCCTTCCCTGAATGGGGCCCAGCAGACTGGAAGTCTGAGCACTCTGGACCCCAGCCCAGCAGGACAGGCCTCCCCTCCAGGCTTTTAACAGGAGAGAGGGGCTGGGCCTGCCTGTGTGAGGACCCCTGGGGCTTGGCTCACAACCATGGTCCCCTAAACCACCCCCAGCTCTGAATTCAATCTGTTCTGCCCACTGCCCCCACTGTGCCCCACAGTCCAGAGGCTACAGACATCCAAGCTGCTTGCCTTTCCTGAGTGCCTGCCCTCAGTGCCCCAGCGGGGGCCTGGCCATCAGTCACAGGGCTGGCTGGACACAAGGGCTGGGTGTACACCAGTGGAAGGCAGGCGGAGGGGGGCACCGACTCCAGCCCGTGGACTCCCTGGTGGCCTCATTCACTCTATGCCCTCCCTGCCCCCTTCAGTCTTGCCAAGATCACTGGCGCCCTCACCTGTGCAGGCCTTTTGTCCTTCCTTCACCTGTGCCTACCTCACCTGTCCTGCCCACTATGTCCTCTCACCTGTGCCCTTCTGCTCTGTTGCTGTTCCCCCATCAGGTTCCTCTTCCCTGTTCCCCTCCCCTGGGTCACAGCCTTCCTCTTTTTAAGCCAATTTCCTGTGTTAGTCTCTCCACCCACTTGGCCCCATAGGAGATTAAAAAAAAG
The DNA here is from genome assembly GCF_002263795.3 of Bos taurus. Classification (NCBI taxonomy): domain Eukaryota; kingdom Metazoa; phylum Chordata; class Mammalia; order Artiodactyla; family Bovidae; genus Bos; species Bos taurus. The sequence goes on along the minus strand of NC_037330.1, from coordinate 99,651,641 downwards.
CTAAGACAGCCTGTGAAACTCCATCTCCCCACCAACTGCTCCTACTTCAGCCGGGCCATCCCCTTTTCCAATCAGCTGCCAGTGGGGAATCCTGACCCCAAGACGGGACAGGTTCTCTGCTCCAACCAAGGGCATCTGGAGGTGGGGGTGGAAGGAGGAGGCCTTGTGTGATTGGGGGTTGGGGTGGGGTCGCTTGGCCAGGGAGCACCATGGGGAGAGGGCACAGTTCTGGAGGCCTGACAGCAGGGGGCGCCCAATCCTTTCTCTACTCAGGCCCCACAGCTGTACCTGCCCATAGGGGTGAGTGCTGAGTACACTGAGGGTTGGACCCCTAGCGGGCCCTCAGCAGAGAGTGAGCTTTGTTCCAGACTGCATTTGGTCTTGTACTGTTTGCATTTTAAAGAAACACTTACCTGTGTCCCAGAGTAACCTCTCTATTTGAACTTCTAGAGGGATGAATGAGCTTGGCCTTGGACCTCTGGGGAACAGGGAGGTGGGAGGGTTGCTGTCGTTCCTCTTCTGGGGGGTGGCCACCTCCACTGTCCTCAGCCCGCATGGATACTGGCATTCTACCTTGTAAACCGTCCCACTTGGGGGAGGCAAGGATTAACGAGTCTCCCCTCGGCCCCCTTAAGAGCTCTCCCTTCCCACCCACAGGCAGTGTTCTCCCTCCACTGGACTCCCCTGAATCAGCGGAGGAGGACACACACCCAAGCCAAGCCCGAGGGACCAGGCCGGACCGTCCACGGAGGAGGGGAAGGTTGGGCCTTCCCTGTGTGATGGTGTGACCATGTCTGTGACACACTAATAAAAAGTGAATGCGTGTGTGTGCACAGGTGTGTGTATGTGAGAGAGAGGGAAAGAAAAGAGAGAAGGTGAAAACAAGGCTTGTTCTGTTCTTTTCTCAGCAAATCTGAGACAGGTGCTACCGGGCACCCCCCGCTGCCCCAACACACACACAAACACACACACACACTTCGGGAAGGGGTTGAGCCTGGGTATGAGGTCAGAGCAAGTATGTGACATTGACTCCAATTAGGCGGAGCAGCCCCGTGGGGCCTGCCACCACCCTCCTAGTCCTCAGTGCCCAAAAGCTCACCACTCAAGTTTCTACCTTTAGGAAGGAAGGCACTGCCCCAGGATTGCATAGCGTCACAGTAGTCATGGTTCTGGGATGGAACAGCATGAAGGACCCAGAAGTGACTTGGAGACAGACAGTGGCAAGGGGACACTTGCTGAAGAAGGTTAAACTTGACGGGGAGGGGGATCTCAGATAGCACTGTGACCTCAGGCAGGCAGGAGGGAGGGCCTGGTATAGTCATTGCAGGCCCACTAACACCTTTCTGGGCCTCCCATTTTGCTGGGAACTGGAACTGAGATCCTCAGTGTAACACCCCCCCACCCCCAGCTTGGCCCCAAGCAGGCCATGGGAGGTTGGTAAATATCGTAATCAGATTAGTGAGTGGAGACAGCAGAGGCTATGGTGGGAAAATGCTCTGGGCTAGCCTGGCCCCCACCCCTCTCCTGGGAATCCAACCTTCGTGCCCTGCCCAAGCCCTCCCCTGTGGGCCCCAAAGCCATCTTGGCTCTGCAGTGGCCTCTGCTGGCCTGAGCGATCCCACCTTTCACCTGGCTTTCTGCAGTCTGGTGGAGATTTCTGTATCCTGGGTCTCCTTACCCTGGGGGGTGGAGATGGGACAGCAGAAAGCCCAGCTGTGCTGACACCCCTTCCCCTCCTCTGGGCTTCTTTTCTCAGACAAGTGAGCCCAGCAGGACTCCGGCCCCTTCCTCTGGACGTGATGTACTTACCTGTGAGGCTGGGATGAAGCATCGGATTCCAGGGTGATCACAGCTGGTGGGAGGCGTGGGTTTAATCAGGGTTCAGTCAGAATCACTCCCCTCCTCAGTCTTCTTCATGAGGAGCTGAGTACAGGTCTGGACACAAGGGGTGCAGGATGCCTGGCCAGGTGGGAGGGAAAGGGACAATGATAGCCAGGTATACCCCAGGAACAGTAGGAATATCAGGTCAGACGCGGAGGGGAGGGGCTGGGAGAACAGGAGTTGGTGTGCTACGGAGGTTGGAGGCAGGACAGGATATGAGAGCTGGAGGGCTAGGAGATTGGAGAATTAAGGACTGGAGGCTGAGAATCTAGAAGAGAGGAGATTGGGAAGCTGAGAGGCTGGGTGTCAGGTGTTGGAACTGGGGTTGAGAAATGAGGAGACAGGAGCCTGAGAGCTAAAGGATTGGGGTCTGAGATACTGAGGATCAGGGTATTGGGGGGCTGAGGACTTGAGTTATTGGAGAATTTAGGGACTAAGGGTTAAGAGCTGGGGTGTTGGGGGGACTAGAGAATCAGAGTCTCAAAGACTTTGAGATGTTCAGGGCAGAGGCACCAGGGGGCCGTGGAGACAAAGGCAGTAGAGAAACATCCTCTCTTAGGCAGGGAGAGGGCTCCGTGGCTGGGTGGGAGGACATGCTGAAGGTCCCAGGCCAGGCCCCCTCAGCCTCTAAGTCCGAGCTGGGGCCACTGGGGCGGGCAGCAGGCCTCTCCTTTTCGGGCTGTCAGAGCGGGTTAGGCTCCAGGAATTGGTTCTCTGGATCATCTCCTGGGAGCCAGCCCCTCCTGGCAGCTTTGTTTGGCGAAAACGCGCAGGGATTAGTGGGGCTGCCCCCACACCACCTCCTGGCTGCCAGCTCCTGGCTCTTTCATCCCTGAAGGTCGCTAAAGCCGCAGTGCTTTGAGATTAGGCCCCACAAAGGGGCCCCTTGTGCTCCAGCCAAGCCTTGGGGGCAGGGACAGGAGGGGGTCCCGAGAACTCAGCACAAACCAAGCCCCTGAGACAAATCCTTCTCTCCCTCCCTGGCGCATCGCGATCTCCCTGGCCAAAGGCCGAAGACCCCTCCCATCTCCCTGCCCCCAGCTCAGAGAATGAGTCTCCAGTGGACCCGGTGAAGGGCATTTCAGGGCAGTTAGAGGTGACTTCCAGGACTTGCCTGCCGCCCCCAGTACACCAGCATCCACCTGTGGTTGTCTCAGGGTGAGGAGGGCTGGGGTGTGCAGGGTAGAGTCCAGAGCTGGTCTAGACCACCTGTCCAACGGGCTCATTGAATGGGTGGGGAGACCAACTGGGGCTGGAGAGAGGAAGGGCCGTGTCCTGGGTCACAGCGCTTTGTTGGTCCAGCTGGGTCAGGAATGTGGAGAGCGCCCCCTTTCACCCAGGCTAGTGGTCAGCAGGCCTTCTTGATGAGGCAGGAGACAGTTTTGTGCTTCCTGCAGGGAAGACAGAAACATTGGAAAAATGGAGGTTCTAGCATAAAGTTGCCAGCTATTAATTTGCCCATATAAGGACACTGAGAAAAACTACCAACTGCTGTCAGAATCATTTCATAAAAGAAAAGATACTTTAGTGTCAAAAGTTGAAAAGATATAATCCCAAATAGAGAGGTTAGAGCCTCCTATTGAATAGATGTAGCTTTAGGAACAATGTCCTCCAAAATCCTTATTTTCTCTCTTCTTGATGTTTGCGTGAAATGTCTTGGGATTCCTAGACCAGGTGACCCTGTGGGGAGTGCCTGCCACAAGAGGCTGAGATCTTATGTATCCAGGTCCCCAGGATCTGGGTCTTCCCACCCCTCATGCCAGGGGTTGGGAGGGGGGCATAGTTTGCTTCAGGTCTGGCCCTGGGGTGACTGGGGGAAGAGGCCCTGAGGTTGGGCTGCTCCTCAGGGGCTCTGCTGAAAGGGCCATCTTTGCCTTGTCCCCCTCATTGCCAAGGAGATGCATGAAGAGGAGGGGGAGGGAGCAGGCCTGACTGTGGGTCGATAGAGGGAAATTTCTTCCTGTCCTCTCGCTCATAAACTGTTTGTGGCCAACATATTGCACAACATTCCCAGAGAGGCCACAAAAGGCAGTGCTGGGCTGGCGGGGTCAAATGGCGCTCACGGAGCCCAGCGACCTGCCCAGCCTCCTTCTGGGCCAGCCTGTGGGGCTGGGGCTACAGAGGGGCCCAGGGTAATTGGGGTCATGGTGGGCGGGTGTACGGCGTCAGTCTGAGGAACACTCAAGGTGCTCGATAAATCCCTTGTGAGAAAGAACCCACAGGCTGCCAGGGAGGTAGGAACTGACAGTATTAGCCAATGCTTATGTGTTATTTACCACTTGTTAGGTTCTACACTAAATGTTAACTCATTTAATCCTCACAACAGTCCTAGGGGTAAGGACTAGTAATTTCCTCATTTTATAAGTAAGAAGAAGAAGCATGGGGTTAAGTGACTTGCTCAAGGTCACAGAGCTTGTCAGTGGCTGAGGCTGGATTTGAACCCAGATGGCCTGGCTTCAGGGTCCATGCATTTCATTACTGCTCTACTGTGGTCCTGAGCAAGGATTACCTCTGAGTCCCTACCACCATCTGGCCATGCCCTCCCCATATCAGAATGCCCCACTGCTTTTCTAGGATTTGGAGCTGTCAAGAGGTGTTTGTCATTTTGCAGATGCTGGGTAGAATGCAAGTGTCCCCTGGCCTAGTCATGGTAATTTAAAAAATACGTCCACAAATTCTTCGATAACTTCCTCCTTTGAGTGCATGTTGCCTGCTTAGTCTTTCAGTTGTGTCTGATCCTTTGACTCCCCAAGGACTGTAACCTGCCAGGCTCTTCAGTCCATGGAATTTTTCAGGAAAGAGTACTGGAGTGGGTTGCCATTTCCTACTCCAGGGGGATCTTTCCAACCCGGGATTGAATCCATGTCTCTTGCATCTCCTGCATCGGCAGGCAAATTCTTTACCACTGCCACCTGGGAAGTGGTGGAGCTTAATTCTACTCTCTTTGAGTACAGGTTGGACACAGTGATGTGCTTATAATGACTAGAATTTAGCAGAAGTGATGAGATGTCACTTCTAAGGTTAGGTTACAAAAGACTACAGCTTCTATTAATACTCTGACCCTTCTCTCTCTCTCTCTTTTGGATACCAGCCACCATATAAAGAAGTCCAGGCTATGCTGCTGAAGAGACCACAGGGAGGAGAACTGAGACATCCTAGTGGACAGCCAACACCAACCGCCAGCCCTGTGAATGAGCCATTTTGGAAGAGGACCCTTCAGCCCTAATAAGACTTCAGATGATGTAGCCCTAACCAGTGTAACTGCAACCCATGAGACATCCCAGGCCAGATCCCACCCAGCTAAGCTGCTCTTGGATTCCTGATGCTTAGAAACTATGATATAGTCAACATTTGTTTTAAGCCACTTAAGTTTAGTGTAATATGTTTCTCTTCCTTTTCTTTTTTTTTGCCATGCTATTCGGTTCATGGGATCTTAATTCCCTGATCAAGGATTGAATCTGGGCCCTGGCAATGAAAGCGCTGAGTCGTAACCTCAGACTGCCAGGAAATTCCCAAGGGGTAATTAGTTATGCAGCCAAAGATAACTGATACACTTGGGCATCCTCATGGTCTGGAATCTCACCATCAGAGCTTCACCTATGGATAGGTTAAGTCACTGTCTCCTCCATGTCTCTCCCCAACCCTGGGATGAATAATAACTGGCTGATGCCGAGGTAACAAGCTAAAGGACACATTCAGTCTGGTTAGGGGGATGCCATTTTGGGAATGGTATGTGGCCACTTCATCGTTCTGAACCCACCCAGGCCAGGGGTGGTTACCAATGAGCAGTTTTGACATGACTGATTGACTTCACAGCTTTCCTATATAGGGCTTCCAGAAAAACCACCCCCTGCTTTGTGTGTGTGTGTGTGTGTGTATGAGTTGCTTAGTCATGTCCAACTTTTTGTGATCCCAAGGACTGTAGCCTGCCAGGCTCCTCTGTCCATGGGATTCTCCAGGCAAGAATACTGGAGTGGGTTGCCATTTCCTTCTCTGGGGGATCTTCCCAACAGAGGGATCAAACTCAGGTCTCCTGCATTGGCAGGCAGATTCTTTACCAGCTGAGCTGCCAGGGAAGCCCACCCCATGCTTTAATTGACAACAGAGGCGCTGGGCTGTCATGGGGATGAGGACTTGAGGACAGCTGGGCTCTGTCAGGATAAGGCCCTGGTTCCACAGATCCCTGACATTCCTGGGCTGTCTCCATCCCTTGCTCAGGAGTTCCCAGAGCTGCATTCATGAGGCTCTGCCTGAGCATCTTCCAACCCCTGTTTCAGAATCTCCACCCTTGTCTGGCCACTGGTCAGAAGTTAGCACAATGTGACTGCACATCTTAGTGTCATGGTGTGTACGTGTGAGTGTGTGCTGGTGACTTTCTTGCAGCATGCATTTGTGCATGTGTGCATTTGATTTGTGGGTTTCTGGGTAGGAAGGTGTGTGTATACTGCTATATTTTTGTGTGTACCTGGGAGACTTTTTGTAAACATGTGTAAGAATCAGTGTATCTGCAAGACAGATACCCTGGGAGTGGGGGCCTATGTACTTCAGTCTGTGTGCCTGTGTTTGCTACAATTGGGATGCGTGTCTGTGTCTGGCTTTCCACAGGCAGGTACCAGCGCTAGGAGCGTCTAGGCTGCGGACCTTCAAGGGTTAAGAGAAACAGGCGCCGCCATAACTCTTAATCATAGCTTTGCAAGCTTAGCCAGTGCCCCTGTTGAAAAATGTTGCAAAAAGCAAAATAAATGATCTTTTAGTTACAGAAGTATTGATTTTGCCCACATCTAGTAATAAAGAGCAAGTCACCTGTAGCTAAAACTCTTGTAAAATATATTTTATACTCTAATAGTCTGCAGATAGAGTCACCCGCTGAGCACAGATGACAAATCTCCCCAGCGCGGCCTGCGCCCCCCATATTTCACATCAGGGACGCAGTGGTGGCGCAGGCAGCGACAGAGCTGGGTCTCCCTGCGGGTGAAGGCTTGGCAGCCTGGTTGGCCAAAGAAAAAGAAAAAAGCCAGGTTCCGGGTACAGGGTCCATTCCCCTGCCCCCACTTACACCCTAAGCACCAACCTGACTCATGGTGGAGGTTCCCGACTACCTGCCCTAAAGAAAGAGCACCCCTCCTAGATCCAGGACCTGCAGAGGCAGCTCCTCCAGACTCGTAAAACATGGCTCTGTCTCTCCTCACTGCCCAGCTGCAGAGGCTGACAGTTTGGGAGCACTGAGGCTGGATCTAAGAGAAGAGGGAGCAAGGGGCTGGGGGCACCTTCCTGGTTTGAAGTCCAGTTACCCTAATTGTGCACAGACACATTGGTACATTCACACAGCTGCCTCACACTGGCCTCTCCCAGACCCCCATGTACATACAAAGGGACATACTTAGCCCCCAGTGTACCCATACACAGAGACACCCTCCATACATTCAGAGAGACACACTTAACAGATCCCCACCTGTGCAAGCAGGTGGATGCTTGGTTTTATCCATGTACCCAGACACACACCCAGGAGCTCATCCAGTGTACATCCAGTCTCCCCACGCAAATCTACCATGTATCTAAAGAACCAGGCTGCTTCCACTCTACCTAGAGAATTCTTTTAAGAAATAGGCTTGTCTGAAATGACCACATAGTTACTTCACTTTGGAGATCTGAATGTATGATTTGGTCCTCTACCATGTTATCTATGTTATCCACTGATAATTCTGGCCCAACACACACCCACTCACATATATAGCTTTCCTTACCCCTCTCTGCAAGTGGGAGGTGGGTTGCTTAGTGAGGGCACTCTGGTCTCTTGGCCTCTATTACTTCCCAGAGCTGTGCAGCCAGGAATGCAGCCCAGGCTTGGGAGGCCACACACTTTGGTTCCAGTCCCTTTTCTGCTCTGACCTGCTGTGTGACTCTCAGCAAGTTTCTGCATCTCTCTGAGCCTCTGTTTGGATGGGGCCCAAACTGTTCCCCCCAGCATTCGTGGCCTCCCCTCAGAGGAAGTCCACCAGACTTATCCCTGGTCAGGGGACCTTTGGAGAAGCCCCAGTGTCCTCCCTCCTCCATAGCCACCCAGCCGGTCTTGGGCCACCTCACCCCCACAGCAAGGTTACCTAGGGGCAAAAGTGGTCAGAGGAGACTCAAAGGCATGGTAGGAGAACTGCTCCCTGAAAAGCTGGGAATAAATAGGGTTTTCCAATCCCTGAAGGCAATGGGATGGGTAGAGGAGGTGAGGAGGGTGGAGAGAAGAGGGAGCCTCAGGGAGTGAGAAAGTGAGGAGGAGCTAAGTCAGTGCAGGGGGAAAGGCTGAGAGATGGTGGGAAGGGGCCAGGAGCTTGTAGGGGATTTGGGGAGCGGTTGGAGGCAGGAACTGGTGGGAGGTACCCAACAGGTAGCGACTCCAGCTAGGGGGAAGGACCCGGGCGCACGGCAGCTAAGTGGGTGTTTGGGGGGGGGGCACTTTGGGGTGGTCGGGGATGGCCAGGAATCCACAAGGGTATCTTAAGCCGAGAGGGGGCAGTAGTCGGTCGTAGGGAGGGAGCAGAGCAGGTAGCTGCCCCGCGCTGGGGTAGGGGCGGGGAGTAGGGCTCTTTAGGCGGCGGCCGCGCTAATAACCTGTCCAGGAGATGGCTCGTGGCAAATTGCTTTGTTAGTCTTGTCAGCGCGGCCGGGGCCGCCGTCAGCGCGCGCCATGGATCAAGATGATGAATCGCCGCGGACCGCGCAGATGCGGGCGGCCCGCGGCCCTGCCCGGGGCTGGGGGTGGGAGTGGGAGGGCGATAGAGGGGGCCGCGGGGGGCCGGGCCGCAGCCATTAGCTCTCGCATTAGCTCTAAGCCGCCCACCACCTAGCCACTGCCCCCGGGGAGAGCCAGCCGTGGGGGCGGGAGCGGGCCAGGACGGAGAGTGGCACCGACGCCCCCACTCTTCCTCCCCAACCCCAAACCGGGATCAGGCCTCCGACTCCCGGCAGGTCCGGAATGTAGACAGTGAACCTCCGGGAACGAGCGCGAGGCGGCTGGGTCTCCAGTCTCTGGGCCGAGCCTCCGACATCCCGGTCGGGTGTTACCGAAATTCAAGGGTCTCCTCTGCCTGTCTGGGGAGCCCAGAGGGTGGCCGCACCAGGCATCTGCCCCCTCCCCTCTGGTGCTGTGAGTGGGGCTTCTCTTTCAGAATGTGTACACTTGCGGGGGTGGGGGAGTTGGGGGGTTGGGTTTGGCATCGCTACTCTAAACGGAGCCCAGAAAAGGCAGGGCTGGGGTATGACCTGGAACTTCAGGGGAACCTCGGATCCAGATCTTTGTCCACAGACGTCTGGCACCCCGGGGGTGTTGGAGTTTCCAGACCTCCCAGAAGCCCTGTGAGCACCCGCTTTTCCAAAGTTCTCAAGTTAACCCATCCCTGGTCCACCCATCACCATTGTCCAATTTAGGAACATCTCCCAGAACACCCATGCTCATGGCTCACAAAGGCGCAGTCTGCATCCATGTATTACATATTAATATTTAAAAGTGTACACACATATGTTACACACACATATAGGATTATGTAATGTAACCACAACATACATGTAACTCACAGGATAATGAACACACAGAAACATACAAGCCTATCCCGAAATGCCCCTGCTGCCTCCTCTCTCAAGCCCCTGCACCCCAGGAAAGTCTATTAGGGGCGGGTCCCCAGTCAGTCTTTTGAAGGTGTCAGCCACAGCCCTAGGGCGGTGGGTGGGGAGGCTCCAGGAACAGGCTAGAAAGGGAGGCCTTGAATCATTTCCACTTCTTAGCTCCTGTCTAGACGGTGGCACCTTAGGAATCATTTTGGTAAATCAGTAAAACCCACCCACACTGTGGCATGCTGAGCTCTCCATTGCCCCAGGCCTCCCCAGGGACACCTTCCCTTTAGCCCTCCTATCCTGTTTTCCTCTCTGATTTTCTGTCCCGGCACAGGCCAGCTATTTTTGTGCTCCCCCTCCCCATAAGAATCCACCATCATCTCAGAGCCCAGCACTGTGTCACAGTGTCTCTGGAAGTGCACAGGGGTGGAGTGTGATTGAGTAGCCCACCCATGTGTGGAGGCCCAGAGTGTGCCAGGAGACTCCAGGCATACTGGCCACCCCACCACCACCTCCAGACCTCAAGGACTGGGAGAACTGATACTGGTGAGGGTCTGGGATAGGAGGCAAGCAAGGGATCCCCCTACTGGGCTCAGAGTCTGTGTGGCAGACAAGTCCCTTCAAAGAGCAGGCACCTAGGTGAGCCTTGTGACCCACCGGCTGGAGCCTTCCATAGCCCTCAGCTCACTAGCAGAACCTGTGCTATCCTCAAAGTCTGCTCCAGGAGTCTGGGCCCAGCCCCGCTTCAGGCCCAGGCAGGGGTGGGGTTCTCAGCCCCAACCCAGTCTGCCCACCAAGCCCTCTCCAGTCTGGGGAGGGGACAAGGGAAGGATGGGTTGGAGTTGGGTCCCTGGGCAAAGAAAGATGATGCTCCCTCCTGCTGGAAGGGGAGCCCCAACTGAAACCAGGATTCCTTGGGGGGAGTGAGCTCAGCAACTCCCACCCGCCCCTGGGACTACCAAGTAGGAATGACTAGGGGCAGGGAGGGACTCCACATCTGGGTTACCGCTGGAGAGACTTCGGTGACCCCCTCACCTTCATTTGTGTGTCTTTAAATGTGACTCTCTATGTGGGCACCTGTATCCAGGTCTGTGAGTGTAACTGATTGGTGTGCGTTGAGGTTGATCTGTGTGTGTGTCTGTGTGTGGAGGGCAGCCAGGTGGGGGCATGGTGTCCTTCCCACCACTTCTCCAGCCTGAGAAGCATGCCCCTGGCTGCTGTCCCAATTCCTTAAGCCAAAAAGTCAGCCTGTGGTACCCTTCCTTTCCCTTCCCTTCCCTCGTTTCTCCTCTCCCTCACAGGGCCAGATCCCTGAAGGGAAATTAAAAGGTTATTTAAAGCCCTTGCCTCCACCTTTCTTGTCCCTTTAAATGGAGCCTAAACGGTTTTGCTTTGGCAGAAGAAATCTTTTCTGGAGCTTGGGGGTGGGGGTGGGGGATCCTGGTGGGAGAGAAGGGTCTAAGCGGCCTAATCCTCTTACCGCCCCCTCCTCTCCCCTCCCTTCTGAGGCCCACTGCTCCCCGCCCCCCTCTGAGGCACTCAGTCCCTAACTCTGCCTGGGGATCGACCCTCAAATCAGTCTGTGCCCCATTCTGGCCCGCCCAGGCCAAAATTCCTGACCTCTTCCACCCAGGCCAGAACTCTAAAATCTACTGGCAGCATCGGCTAGTCAATACCTCCTGCATCTCCATGCCTTTGCCCCCAAGGAAGCAACCAGCTCCCAGGAGCTAGACCCAGAATTGTCACTCACAGACCAGAGGGAATGCCAGAGTCAGGGTCCAGCTGCCCTGCCCTGAGTGTCAGACCCTGGGCCTGCCCTGTGTCCATCCTGCACTCAGCCACCTGGATTCACAACCATGCTTGAACTCACATCTGCACGAGGATTGGTGATACCCACACAAGGACTTAGAGCTGTATGAGGCTTCACGGTTACTCCACGGTGGACTTGTGGTCACAAGGCACAGGTCATAAGGACACAGTCCACGTGTGACTCACAGTCGCTGCCACTGTGCCCAAAGGCAGGCCACACAGAATTCACTATACAATAGGGGCACACGCAGCATACCCCCCCACCCTACCCACCCTTGGCCAAGCACTCGACAGTCACCTCCACATAGAGCAGCCACACACACAGTCTTAGTGCAGGCCCTTGCCACTGCAACAGCACCAGCAGTGTGGGCGTTAACCTGCCCCTCTGGCACCTTTCAGGAGGCCGGCCTTGCTCACTGCCAGGCCAGAACATGTCTTCCTGTGAACTGGTCCTGCTTGGAGGGAGTGAGGCGCTAGTAGGCACGGGAGGATCCCAGGCCCAAGGCGTTCCCCATGTAGGCCAGGCACTGGGTGTCCCTTGCCCTTGAGACAGGTGGGTGAGCTTCGTGTGAAGCTGAGTCTCAGGCCAGCAGCCTCTCTAAAAGGCCTCCAACTGACAGGTGACCAGCTGCTAGGAACGCAGTCCTGTGTATGGGCTGAGAGTGTGGGCGGTGAGCTCTGATCTCTGTTGTGGGGTGGCGTGGTGGCATGGCGGCACGGTGGTGACAAGGCTGCGGGTAGTGAGTGCGAGGCTGATAGGGGGAGAGAGAAGTGTGTGTGGTGTGTGCGCATGCATAGCTCGGGACCGATCCTGGAGAGATGGTGAGCGTGTGAGTCAGTCAGGGCACCCCCAGGCCGTCACTTGCTGACCCTGTCTGGTGCTAAGCGTCCAGCCGCGGGTTAGGCTTTTAAAGGGGAAGGTTACTCAAGACCCCTCCTCGCCCTAGGGATTGGCCTACGGCTTCTGAAGACCCGAGAGAGGCAGAGATCTGGGGACCGGGAGACGGAGATTCGGAGATTCGAAGGAGGTGACCGACGCGGCTGGAGCCCACCGACCCACGGACGGTCGGACCCCGGGCAGTCTAGGCCGAGAGCCGCTCTGCAGCACCAGCGGGGCGGGGCGGGGGCGGGGGCGGGAGCGGCGCGTGATTGGCAGCCACCCGGGCCATTGGGGAGCGCGTGGGCCCGCGCGGGGCGCCCGGGAAACGCCGTTTAAAACTCCAGCCCCGGCCCAGGCGCGCGTAGATGGCAGCGGCGACAGCGGCGCGGGCCTGGGAGACCAGGTGCGAGCGGGTACGGCCGGCGGGGCCGAGCTGGGCGGGGGCGCCGGGACGGGGAGGACGCGGGAGAACTCTGGGGACCGCCACCCCTCTAGTGGTCCTGCAGTTCCCGATCCTCCGGGAGGACCGGAAAGTTTGCTTGGGGCCAGGGACTTGGAGACGGACAAACAGACTGCGAAGGGACAGAGAGGAAGGAGGGACAGGCCGGGGAGACAGAGGCAGGGAGAGATCGGGAGACGCGTAGGGTGAGACGGAGGGAGTGATACCTAGGCAGAGAGAGGGAACAGCCCAAGGAGCCGGACCGAAAGCAGAATTCGAAATTCCGAGGCAGAAAGAGGGAAAAGAGAGAGCCGTGGGCAGAAACGCGCGGAGGCCCAGACGGAAGCCTCGGCCCGCGGAGACGCAGGCACCCGCAGAGAACGCTTCGGATCGGTCACGGTTTTGCCTCATTTGGAAGATATTACTTCGCCCCTGAAAAAAAATAAATACAAAAAAGGTTTGGATATTAAGCGGAGACAAATCCTTCTCAGTTTGGAGGGGGGCGGGGAGGAGGTGGCCGGGGGTAATGCGGAGCAGATGCGGCCTCGGGGCGTCGCGGAGCCCGGGGCCGGGACTGGGGAGGGGGCACGGCCCGCAGCCCAGGTCCCCGCCGGGGTAGCCCAGGTCCCCGCCGGGGTAGCCCAGGTCCCCGCCGGGGTAGCACAGGGGTCGCCCCCACGCCTCCCCAGCTTCCGCATCCACGCCGCCCTGCGAACCGCCCGATGCCCTGGGCATTGCCCGGGATCCTGCATCGGTCCGGGCTGCGCGTCTCCGGTTCACACTCCACCAGCGGCGAGTGAGCCTTTTCTCTCCGGACTGCGATTCTGCGAGAATTCTCCGGTTGGGGGTGGTTCAGCGCTCAGCCAGCTTCTGTCCTCGTAAATGCAGCCTAGGGCTGGAGTCCCCCAGGTGGGTGTTTGGGGCGCAGCGGGCCTAGTCCCCTGGAATTCGTTTTGCCTCCGCGGCCTCGACTGGCGTGCGTCGGGTGAGCTAAGTGTGGAACGGTAGGCTGGGGCCAGCACCGGAGCCTCTTCGTGGTGCTTCGGGTGAAGCGGTCAAGAGGCAGGGGGCATTGCCATGGACTCTCCTCCTTGGGCCTCCCATGGCGGGTAGCTGTGACCCAGTTCTGGACGGGGACAGGCGGTGTCCCGGACTCTGCCAGCTGAACTTTCTCGTCCGTCAGGAGTTTCCGGGCTCTCCGCAGGGGCCGCTGAGGCCCTGGTGGTGCGCTTAGGGGCCGAGCGGAACCTCTCCTCCTCTAAATTCGCCCCAGATCTGGGGCCTGAACTTGCCCTGATTCTGGTGGTGGTGGTGGTGGTGGTGTGTGTGTGTTCCTCAGGTTCGTTGTTTGTCCGATGAGGGAGTCCCGCATTGGGGAGTGGGAGGAGGCGGGGATCTGCGCCCTTTCCACCCTTTGCTCCTGTTTCGAATCCCCCAAAGTAGTGAACCCGTGGAGCCTCGAGCGCCGGTCCGCCCAGGGCATGGGACTATCTTTTTCGTTTTAGAAAATTCTGCAAAGGCACGGAGTCGATCGGGCTAGGGCTGGTTTTCTGAGGCGGCCCTGGGTTAAGGACGTCGGGGAGAGCAGAGGGCTTTACTGCCTGGATCGGCCTTGCGAGCTGGCCGGAGGAGTGGCCCGGTTGGCATCCTGGAGGCTGTTTGCGCCGCAGCTGCGAAATTGCATAGGTTCCCGGTTTGCAGTCCCGACGGCTGGGTGGCCGGGTGTCTTTCTTACGGGAGCTCTGGAACCCATGCACTGCAGGCGGGTTGGCCGGACCCAGCATCTTCCTAGGAGGTCTTGTTGCCTATTAGTTTTAGGTGGAGTGGGCTGAAGAGTTGTTTTTAATTTTGCAGGGATTTGCGTTTCACTTCTCTTCATCCTCAGTCTTCTCCCAAAAGAGAAGACAGTCTGACCAAAGGGTCGGTGAATTTGGTTCCTACATCCTCTCTCTGCAAACCAGCTGTGCTCATGTGTGTGTAGGAGGTCAGAAAAAAAAAAATTTGTTGCCCAGTGAGAGCAAATTATCTGAATAATTGGTTCAAATCTCCGTGGCTGGGGCAGATACAGTCTCTGGACAAGAGGCAGGGATTCACTACTCAGGATGGGGGTAAACACCTTCCGCCACCCCCTCAGATGTTATGGGCATGAATCCTGCTGGGAAGCGGGAACCATGCAGCCACACAGACTCTGCAGAGAAAGTGGAACAGAGAGCGAAAGTGCATAGGAAAGGAAACCCGCCCTGGGCGAAGGTGGCTTCAAAGGTGAGCACCCGGGCCTCCACATGGGCCCCACCGGACCTCGGGCTGGCCAGTCAGCTTCAAGGGTGAAGGGTGAGTTTTGGGAGAATCCCTGCACTGGTGCCCACCACTTTCACATGCAGAATCCTGTGTAGTCTTGAAACTGGAGCCGTTTCTCTGATCCGATGCGAAGAGAACTGGCTCTGGAGATCTGGCCCCATACATCCAGTCACAAGCCGCTTAGTGAATCTTTCAGAAACAGAAGCTTCCAGAGGACTCTGAACTGACAGTACTCTGGCCCTGTCAGGTCTGGAATGGAGGATGAGCCTACCACCCTTAAACCTGGGTTCCGAAAAAATACCCAATTGAGTTTGGTGGTTAGAGCACTCGGACGTGCCTATAGGTTGCAGAATCTGAAGGAGGGGAAGAAACTCCCCCTCAATCTCTGAGCTAGTCCTGTACACACACATTTTGTAGCCATCCAGATGGACAGACACATGTACAGCTGACCACCACCCATAGTCAAAGGCATGGGTTAGTGTTACCTGAATTACGGGTGGCTAACAAGGACACACCCAGGTGAGAAGTCACATAGGTAGAGAACCATATACATAGGGACACACAGGTAAATCTGCTGGACACACACTCACAAAACTCCTGAGACAGACACTGCTGTACGTATACAGGTTGAACTCATACGAACACTCAGGCATATCACACAAGACACTCCCAGGGCACCCATCTGAGGCCCAACAGCTCCACTTCTCTCCTCAACCATTTCAGCCCATGGGCTTCAGTCCATAACTCCTGCCCTCGTTTCTGCTCCCCCCCACCCCCATTCCCACCGCTAGCCTGGGGAATCGCCACTCACTTGGCCTCTCACCCCTTCCAGGAAGTCTCTGGTCTTGGTGGAGCCAACCCCCACTTCCCCCAAGTTCCCAGTCCTCTCCCCCTCCTTTCCTCTCCCCTTCTCACAGTCCCGCTCGGCCGCCCTGCGGTGCCCATGTAAATGACAGCAATAAATATCTAATCAAGGCCCCGGGCGATGCCGCCCGCCAAAGCCCATTACTGAGTAGGCGGGCGGGTTAGGGAGGGGTACTGGGGGGACGGTGAGTGGTGAGCTAAGCGTGTGGTCTGGTCTGGACCTTCGTCCTGCAGTGAGTACCCTAATCTCTGACCTCAGGCAGGTCATTGCTCCTCCCTCCGCCTCAGTTTCCCCTTGGGTAAGACGGGTGAGCTGGGCTCTCCGTTATCCTGTTCTGCCCCCCACCCCCCGCCGCCATCCAGCGAGCTGTCCTTCCACTTAATCACCCCTCTGCTCTTCCAACAACTTATTTGACTCGGCCCAGTGCTGCCGGATGGGTGGACATCCCAGCTCACACAGACCCAGGATCACAGCTCTGGCCCGTCTGTTCTTCCAATTTAAGCTGGGTTTCTGGCAGCAGCAGGGAAGAGTCCCCGGGATCTGCCGTCACTTGGCCAGAGTGCATTTTCCCAGACGGAGTTACTACTTGTAAATGGTTTACCGCTGCCGCAGGCGCTGCTTCGGTGTGTCCCTAGGTCATTGGAGCCCACGGGGTCTGGAGGCCCCTTCCAGCTCCCACAGCTCTATGCATCAGGGTTGTCTGAGTCCCTGTGGCTGCTTGGCCCTTTACCTACCTATCCATAGGTCTGTCTGTGCAGAGAGTAGGATCCGGGGTCTCCAAGTCAGCAAGACACCCCACCAGCTGCCGGAGGCCCAGACCTGACCCTGGAGCTGTGGTTCTGCAGAGACTCTGCAGACTCTGTTTCCGGGCTGGCCAGGCCTGGGTCTCGATGATCCTGGAGCAGCCCAACTCGTCCCTGCGGGCCTCCGGACCCGGGGCAAACCAGGCGAGTAGGGCCGGCTCCTCCAGGCAGGTGAGACGCGGAAACGTGCTGGCGGCCGACTGGTGCGCCGCTCCACTCAGGGTCCGTCCAGGTCTCCTGCGTCTTCTCTGGCTTTCCAGCTGCATCTTTGCTGGAAAGGAAGCGGAGAATCAAGCGATTATCCTGCCAGTTCGATTCCCAGGGCCTGCGGTCAGACCTCCCCTGAGCCAGCCTGTGCTCCAGAGCACACGCTGGATGGGATTCGAGGAGAAACAAAAATCGGCCCTTTTCATCTTCCAGTTCTTCCCCTGATGCATTTTGCTGCCTTAAAAAAAAAAAAAACAAAACCCAGCCGCCTGATTTCTTTGCGCCGCACCCCACCCCCAACATTAAGCTCCTCGGAAAATCCGAGAATGGTAGGTGGAGGGGCCTCTCTCAGTCTCGGCCCATTAGCCTGCAGGGGGCTAATTACCCCAATTAGTGGCTGATTTATAATTAATGGCTCGGACCGAGGGATAATTGGATGTTAATGGATAACAGTTTGTGTAGGGAACTAAGCGCCTGGGCTCTTCCAGAGGGCCCCGGGGTGGGGTCTGCCCTGAGACCCACCCAGAACTCTGGGGCTCTCCCTGATGGCGTTCTTTCCCTCCCCTCTCTGTCAACATCCCAAACCCAGAGGCTAGGTGAGCATCTCCTTTGAGAAACTGAAGGGCTCTAGGGCTTGGAGATCTGACTCTGGCAAAGCCACACAGCCTGAAGCTCACCGTCTGAGGTCCTTGGCTCTAACTTTGGGGCCACTTTGGGGTCCCTCAGCTGAACTGGAAGGAGGATGCTGGAGATTTTGGACCCCAACAGCCTGTTCCCTCAGCACATGGATCAAGCAGTGTGGGTTAATGGTAGCAGTGTGCAAGTCATGGTGTTGGTATCAAATGCCACTCGGGGAAGGGGGCCATGGTCAGGATGGGAGCAATGGCCAGGGCTTGGTGTGGGACAGGATCAGGGCTCAGTCTGTGGCAAAATCAGGGCTGAAGCTATGGCCAGGAGGTGGCTTGGCTTCTGGTGGGGTCATGAGGTCGTCCATGGGAGTAGGGCAGTGCAGGCAGGTGAGGAGGAGACTGGGGGCCTTGGCTCACTCAGTTCTGCATTCTGCTGGCCTTCTCACATCTCCCAGAGCTGTTCTCCCCTCACCCAGGACTTTAGACCATCTGACCATTACGCTAGAACTGGAGCCTCTGGAGCTGGTGTTCCTTATATTACCCCAGAGTTTATACCGGACAAAGAGTGGCTCTATCTTTACTTGTGGGATGAATGCCTAACATTTTCCTTGCTGGGTACCGAGTCTTGGCTCTGGATCCAGACCCTACCTTGCAGGAGCCCCAGACTGGTGAGGTTAAGGGCTGTTGGTGAGCATGGAGTTCATGCTTTGGAGTTAGACTCCCTGGATTCCATCTTGGCTAAGCTGATTAGCTGTGTGGCTTTGGGCAAGTGACTTTATCTCTCTGGGTTCCTTGTCAGTCAAATGGGATGAGATTGTTGTGAGAAATAAATGAGATGCTGCCTGTCAGGTCTCTCTCAGGATGGCTGGTGAAAAATAGTCATTATTATATCTTGGGTGAAGGACAGGCAAATGGGCAACTACATTTTGATGAGGTAATGCTACCATGGGAGTTCCAAGAAGTCACCTGCCCCAACCTGGCCCATCAAAGGTGTCCTGGAGAAGATGGTAAATATGAGGGATCAAGCCTAGTATGAGGGATCAGGAATTCTCCAGGTAATGCTGGTGGAGGGACAGTGTTCCCAGAGGGGAAGGCAGTCACATGGTGACTTTGGGGGTGACTTTGTGTCTCAGCGGGTGAGAGGGTGCTGGTACAGTGGGTTAGGAGGAAGCAAGAGTGGGGGATTGGAAATGACGAATATGTGTCTAGACTGTGTCCTTGACTGTTTTCTGTGGTCTTGCTTTCAGTATCGAATCACTGAATTGTTGGTGCCCAGGCTTACCCTCCTGGGAAGGGTGGGGCATAGCTGGGGAGAATCTGCTGCCTGGCAAGGGGAGAGAGGCTGGTTCCTGGACTTTCTGCACCTTTGTGTGCCTGATACTGACAGTGGAGATTCGAGAGGTTGGGGGTTTTGACAGTGACCTGAGAATGGATCTGAAAAATAAATAGCATCTAAGAGGGAGCAACTGGGGGTATCCTCATCTCGGGTCTGCCCTTAGCCCTGGCACCTGCAGAGTCCCTGGTCAGAGTAAGGCCAGGGTCTCGATGCTCTCTTACAGGATATGCTCCCGTTGCTGGTTCCTGGCAACTCAGAAGAGGTGTGGGAATAGGGGTGCTTACTGGGATGGCAGCTCATCCTTTCCAGTTCCCAAACAGATAAACCAAGGGTGACTTGGCTTCTTAGAGCTTCAATTCCTCATCTGTAAAGTGGGAATAATCATAGTGCTTCCCTCACAGAATTGGGATAAGAGATTCATGAGATTACCAGTCTTGAGTATCTGGCATGTTCTGGGCAGAGAGTTTCTCTTAAAATCCTGTAAACTAACGTAGTATTGTAAAGCAACTGTAATTAATTAGTTTTTTGGCTGTGGGGTGGCTTGCAGGAACATCTTAGTTCCCTGACCAAGTATTGAACCAGACCCTGGCAGTGAAAGCGTTGAGTCCTGACCACTGGACCACCAGGGAATTCCCAACTATACTTTAAAAACCCTTAAAAAAATTATGTATGTATTTGCTGCATGGGTTTTAGTTGCAGCACACAGAATCTTCATCACAGAGCATGGACTCTCTAGTTGAGGCGTGCAGGCTTAGTTGCTCCTTGGCATGTGGGATCTTAGTTCCCTGACCAGGGATCGAACCCACGTCCCCTGCATTGCCAGGCAGGTTCTTAACCTCTGGACCATCAAGGAAGTCCCTAAAAAAATGTTTTGAATAAAAAAATAATCCTGGACCCATCAGCTCAGAGCTGGACAACTTCTAGGTCATCCTGGTCAGCTACCCCCACCCCAACACATACACATTCATGTATGTGTGCGTGCACACACACACAAAGGACTCTCTCCTCCTCAGTGTCCTCAGGTGGCTGGATGGCCTTGAACTACACACTTCACCTGACCAAGATTTTGGTCAGTGTTGTGTCAGAAGAGGTCAGAGATGGCAGGTTCCTAGCCAAGGTTGCACAGCAGCCTGGGGTTGGGGCAGGAGCCCTGGTCTGGACCTCCTGAGCTTATGTATTTATGTTCTTTTTCCCGCCAAACCAGAGTCCTTTTGGTTTCCCAACTACTCGGCAAGGGGGCGGCTGCAGGGGCCTCTTCCCCAGAGGGTCTTGGGAAAGCCTCTGGTGGTGAAGGGGAGGCAGCATTTCTCAGGGCAGAAAGTCCAGGGCAGCAGGCCCCCTGCAGCCCCTCCCACTGCCCTTGGCACCAGGGCTAGTCCTCACCAGGGCCCAGGTCTTGGCTACACTCTGGAAATCAGTACAGGTAGATCCTCTGCCACCTGGGGTTCCCGTCCTGTCTCTATCCCGTTAGTCACTATAGAGCCTCAGGCAGGTGATTTTACCTCCCTCAGTCTCAGTTTTCCCATTCATACAGTGGTGATAATAAGTCCTATCTGGTAGGGTTGTGCTGAAGCTTGTTAATGTGAGCAGAAGAGGGTTTAGCTCAAGGTGAATGTTCAGTAAAAGGTAGCTGTCATGGGTAGTGAGATAATGTGTCTGACCACACTTGGAACAGAGGAGACAAGTCACTCAGAGTGTTGGTTCCTCCCCTCCTGCTTTCTTCCTTTTCCTTTAAAGACAGTTGTTCTGCTTGGTTCTTCACTGTGTGTGGGAATGAGAAGAAATGGAGAGGGAATGAAAAGTTCAGAAAAAGAGAGGAAAGGTGAAAAGAGAAGGGACAGGCCTGTGGAGTGGCTGAGCCAGGTGCAGCTGAAGGGAGAGTCCACTCTGCTTTTAATCAAAGACGCCTTACGTGTGGTTTTTTAGCAGTGCTGCTGTTAATTTATAAAAAAATGCCCCCTAATAAAATTCTGCTTGATTCTTCGATTGGCTGGGCATTAGGCCGCAGCCAGCAGCGACGCGGGGACATAACGGATGCATTTGCAGATTTGGAAAATTAAAGCCATCTATATGGCGCCTGTGGCGGGAGATCCGCCGATCTGCTTGCTTAATGAAATATAAAGATTCTTTTAACCAATGTAAGCACAATTCGACAGCTTGTGAAACACGGCCGCGCCATGATGGATGGCTCTCCTGGCTCGCCAGGAATTGCGGGGCGGCACCTTTTAAATATATAATTGATTCTGTTTGGAGTGTGCAGTGGGCTGAGCCCACGCAGGGCCTGGCCTGGGGCCAGAGGTGCTGGGCCCCCTTTCGAGGCTCCAGCTGGCCCTGCCGGACTCCAGCCTGGGCGGCTCTTGGCTTCCCCTTAGGACCCACAGCTCTCAGAACTGGGTGTGGATGGAGCTCCAGTTGCCGGGTCTGGCTGAGGACCCCAGGGGGGCAGGTCTGGGCTGCCCTATTGCTGGAAAAGTGCCTGCTGCACAGGGCTCCTCCAGTCCCAGACTCAGAGTCCTGGGGAGAGAGGAGGTGGTGGTACCAGGACCCCGAGGACCATACTGGGCTGTGCGGGCCCTGCCTCCCCTACCATCTCTTAGGCTGTGCGTCTTTCTCCTCCATGCAAGATTTATTCTTTACTAAGCATTGACTGTTTACCAGGCTCTGTGCTAAGTGCTGCGGAAACCCAAAATGGGTAAGGGAGATCTGCTTATTTTCTCTGTGTTGATCTGTCTTGCCATCTGCATCAATTCCATCTCTGCTTTTATTTCTTTCTCTTTTCTCTCATTCAGACCCTGTCCAGGGCCACATGACTTCTGAGAGTACCATTTAGTGTATGTTCTTCTGGTCACACACACACGTTCACACACGCCGGCCCACAGATGTGCACACCCGTACGAACATGTACATAACCACAGATGCCCACCTAAACACAGATGCCTGCGGTCACATGCCCGGTCACAGCCAGGCTATGAACAAGCATGATCAGTGCGATGAGCTGTAAGCATGTGGCCGGGTGGTCCCACGTGTGTGCAGCTCGGATGGTAAGCAGCATCATGTGGCCTCAGAGGAGACCTGGGGCTCTGATGTCCACCTGGAGAAGGAAGACAGCATGAAGGTGGGGAGAGAGGAACTCAGCTGGGAGGATTCAGGCTGGCCTATCTTACAACATATACGCACGCTTATGGGTGCACACACGTGTGTGTATGAGAAACACCAGGGGAGGTGCTTTTTCTCTGCTGTTGTCCTATTGCCATGGACCAAACCAGAGATGCTAGAAGTCAGGGAATGGAACATGCTGGAGTAAGAGCCTGTGACTGGGGTTAGGAAATACTAGCTGGTGGGAAGAGCCTCACCTCACCTGTGGAAACCTATTCCACCACCTCCTAGCTGCATGGTCTTTAACAAATTATCCAGTCATTCTCACCTTCCATTTCCACATCTGTGAGATGGGGGTAATAACATTCCTTACCTCCTAGGGCATTGGGAGGATTGATGGGGATGTCTGATGTATCTGAGGCACTTAATAAATAGTCGTTATTATTAATTCATTCATCGGATCCTTGTCTCCTGACCTCTGCCTCTGTGCCAGACCCTGTGAGTGGGCTGAGGTGGGGAATCTAGCAAGGCATGAGTTACACTTTCTGCCTTCAAGGAGCTCAGCCTTGTGGGGGAAATAGAAGTGTCACCACACTACTCTGGTGCAGGGCTAGAACTGAGAAAATCCACATAAAGGCTTTGTGTGGTGCCTGCTCAGTGCGTCCAGTAAATGACAGCTGCTGCTGTTTCTGTTACTGTTCTTTCTAGGATCGGAGAGTAGTTATGTGGAACCTGAAGAGGAGAGAGATACCTTCTCAGGGGCAGGTGGGGAAGGCCCGGTTTCTGAAGAGTAGGTGTCACTGGGGCTTTATCAGGTCCAGGGGCAGGAAGGGCAGTGCCATCTCAGGTGGAGGCCCAGTGGGCACAAAGGCACGGAGGTGACAAGCGGGGGAAGGGAGGGCATCAGGCTGGAGGGAGAGGGAGGGGAGATGTCAGACTGGGAAGCTTCTGGAGGCCTTCAGAGGGCCAGCGGTTGAGGTTGGAGAGAGGCAGTGCTCCTGGGTTCTATTAATAAAGACTTGTCGTCCATCAAAAAATGTGAGATCAGCAATAATTAAGTCAATTAAAATGTCACTTACCACATTAACAGCAGCTAGTTTTAAGGCAACATAGCTCCTGAGTTTGGTTGTGGGGGCGGGGGGGGGGGAGCATTCCAGCCCAGCAAGGGGATGGGGGATGAATAAAATCACTTCTAAACCCTTCTTCCTCTTTCCCACCTGGCCCTTGTGACACCTTTTGGAGACCGGCTCTGTTTCCACATCCCTAGAAACACAAAGATAACCCTCCCCCATCCCCACTCTCAAAAAAAAGAAAGAAAGGGGACTTCCCTGGGATCCAGTGGTTAAGAATCCACCTTGGAATGCAGGGGACTTGGCTTCTATCCCTGGTTGGGGAACTGACATCCCACAGGCTATGGGGCAGCTAAGTCTGAGAGCCACAGCCAACGCAGTCAAATAAATAATTTTTTTTTTTTTAAAGAAAGAAGGAAAGAATTTGAGTGTGAAGATCACCTGTAATCCCATCTGCTGACTCCCAGAGATAACCTCTGTTAGTTCTGTGTTACTTCCATATTTCTTTCCTCTGCATATTTATACATACATACATTACAGAAATGGGATCACCTCATGCATACTGTTACCTGTTTCTTTCAGTCACCAGTATACTGTGAGCATCAGCATATACAGATACACATCACTGTTTTAAACCGTGGCACTGTCTTCCATGGCGCTTGTGACTGTTTCCTCATTTACTGAACTAATCCTCTCTCTATGGACAGTGAGGATTCCAGTTGTTTGCCATCATAAGCAGAACCATCATAAATATTCTTATATCCATATCTCTGTGTAGTTGAAGGATAAATTTCTGGAAATGGAATTGTTGAGTCCAGAGATGCTCTCTCTAAAGACTTTTGATGCAAGGATGAAAGAGCTCTTTTGCCAGTGAGGTAGGAAAAGGACCATTTCTCGCTCCCCTCAATAACCCTGCGTAATCGTTTTTCTTCGTATTTGCTAAACTGGTAAAAATTCTTATTTTATTGTTTCTGTTTTTATTTCTTTGGTTACAAGGAAGGCTGAGCTTTTTTTGTCATATATCAGACAGCTATTTTTCTCCCTTAATAAGTTGTCTCCTCATTTACTTAGCCCGTGTTTTATTTTTATTTTGGTCATGCTGGGTCTTTGTTGTGGTGTGTGGGCTTCTCTTATTTCAGAGCGTGGGCTCCAGAGTGTGTAGGCTCTGTAACTGTGGTGTAATTGAGGTGTGTGAGTTTAGTTTCCCCAAAGCATATGGGATCTTAGTTCCCCAACCAGGGATGGAACCTGAGTCCCCTACATCGGCAGGTGGATTCTTAACCACTGGACCACCAGGGAAGGTCTTAGCTCATCTTTTATTAAGGTGACCATCTTTTTGTTTCTATATAAGAGCTCTTTATATCTTATGGGCATTCTGTTTTGTTTTTATTTGTGCTATTTATTTTTTGGTCAGTTTTGCTATGTCACGTACAGCAAGTTCTCGCTCAGGTTTGTTGTTTGCCTTTTGGCTTTGTTTACGGTATATTCTGTTACACAAATGGTTAAACATTTTATTCTGTCCCATCATTCTCTTCTCCTATATGTCTGCCTTTGGGGTCATGTTTATGGTGCATGGAGTGGGATTCTGTGAGTAAGTGTTGTTGGTAGGTGTCTTGGGTGAGTGTCCACTCAGAAACCTGTAAACCCAAACCTCAGCTCCCGATCTTACATCCAGCTACCGGTTTAACATTCTTTTTTCTTTTCTAGTGGTGCTACGTGGTTTGTGAGATCTTAGTTCCCCAACTAGGGGTTGAACCATGCCCCCTGCAATGGAAGCAACAGTCCTAACCACTGGACCACTAGGGAACTGCCCCCAACTTAACATTCTTACTTGGAAGTCAGCCATATTTTATACCTATCATGTCCCCAGAAGGCTTCCCAGGTGGCTCAGTGGTAAAGAATCCACCTGCCAATGCAGGAGACGTGCATTCTATCCCTGGGTTGGGAAGATTCCCCTGGAGAAGGAAACGTCAACTCACTAAAGTACTCTTGCCTGGGAAACCCCATGGACAGAGGGGCCTGGCATGCTACAGTCTATGGGGTCACAAAAGAGTCAGACATGACTTGGCGACTAAACAGCAGCAACAACAATGTCCCCCCAAAGCCTGGTTTCATTCTCCTCCACTCCTTCCCAGGCCTGCTTCTCTCCAAGAGCTTGCAATTCGGGAAAAGATCCATCTTCACTCAGTTGTTCAGTTGCTCAGACGTGTCCGACTCTTTGCCACCCCATGGACTGCAGTACACCAGGCTTCCCTGTCCTTCACCAACTCCCAGAGCTTGCTCAAACTCATGTCCATTGAGTCGGTGATGTCATCCAACCATCCCATCCTCTGTTGTCCCCCTGTTCTCCTGCCTTCAATCTTTCCCAGTATCAGGATCTTTTCTAGAGAGTTGGCTGTTTGCATCAGGTGGCCAAAGTATTGGAGTTTCAGCTTCAGCATCAGTCCTTCCAATGAATATTCAGGGCTGATTTCCTTTAGGATGGACTGGTTTGATCTTCTTGCAGTCCAAGGGACTCTCAGGAGTCTTCTCCAACACCACAGTTCAAAAGCTTTAATTCTTCGGTGCTCAGCCTTCTTTATGGTCCAACTCTCATATCCATACATGACTACTGGAAAAACCATAGTTTTGACTATTCAGACCTTTGTTGGCAAATTAATGCCTCTGCTTTTTAATATGTTGTCTGGGTTTGTCATAGCTTTTCCAAGGAGCAAGTGTCTTAATTTCATCTTCACTCAATAGCCCAGTCCACTTGTCATCTTTTTTGCCCTCTTTTCCTCACATCTTAAAACTAACCTATCAGCAGTCATGTCAATTCTGCCTTCATACCATGTCCTGACTCTCCCCACCTCCACCCATCCTGCCTGAGTGGAAAGCCCTTTGGCCCCTGGGCTGGATTCTTCAGTGAATCCAGTCCAGGGATTCTTGACCCTCTGCAGTCTGATCTCTTCTTGACCCTCTGCAGTCTGATCTCCATACAACAGCAAAGTGAGGTTTTAACAACAAATCATGTTATTCAAGGCCATCCAGGAGCTTCCCATCACAGTCAGGATAAAATTCAAACTCTTTACATGGGCCGTGAAGCCCTCTGGGATCTGGCCCCTTCTCTCCCTCCCACCTCGTCTCATCCACTTGCCCCTCTCCCCCTCTGAGCTCCAGCTACCCTGGTTTCCTTGCCGTTCCGCACACATACCAAGTTGTTCATGCCTCAGGGACTTTGTCCTTGCTGTTCCTTTTACCTGGAAAGTCTCCCCCCACCCCAGTAAAATTCACATGGCTTATTTTGAATATCAGAGAGCCCTTTCCTGACCATATGTCCTAAAACAGCCTCACCTTTCCTCTTGATATGCTCTTCCTCTGCTCTATTTTTCTTCAGAGTACTTATTCCTGTCTGACTTTATTTATATAGGTTTATTGGTTTTATAGCCTTCCCTGCTTGGGAGGTAAATTCCATGAAGGTAGGACTTCCTTGGTGATCCAGTGTGAAGACTCTGCAATTCCACTGCAGAGGACATGGGTTCAATCCCTGGTCGGGGAACTAAGATACTGTATGCCTCTCAGTGTGGCCAAAAAAATTCCACAAAGGCAAGGACTTTGGTACTTAGTAGGCGGGTGCTTAATGAGTCTCTGCTGAATGAATATGTGTAATATATGAAAGTGTATGAGCGTCAGGTTTGTGTGTAGATACATATGCTGTGTGGATAGGTATCTGTGAGAATGTGTATGTGTGCAACTGTGGGAATAATGACATTGCATTTGTGATTGTTGATGAATTTGTGTGTATGTGAAGAGTGTCTGCATATGTGTCTGTGCATGAAGTATGTGTGTGCATGTGTGCGCGTGTGTGTGCTATGGATGTTTGGTGATATGTCCACTTCAGTGAGGGTAGGGAGCCAAGACACCTGGACATGGTCTTTCTCTTGTCAAATGGTCCACATTCCAAAACTGACATTTCAGGGCAACACTTGGTGGGCAGAAGGACTGGGAGGGTCCGGAGGAGCCCTGGGGCTGGTGGGGCCCCGGCAGCCTTGTGCTGATCCGAGCCACCTCAGCAGAAGGGATGTGCTCTCCGATGCATTGGCCGCCAAAGAATGAGGCTGAAGTGCTATGGGGTGAAGGAGGCCCTGCATGGGCTGTGTGGCCTCAACATGTCACTGCTCTTTCTCCAAGCCTCAGTAGACTCATCTGTAAATGGAGTTCATTTGCTCTTGGCCTGCTTGCTTCTTGGACACATGGTGAGAATAGAGGGAGGCAATGGCAGTCTGTGTATGGCAGTCATAGTAACACTGTTACTATGTTCTTAAAGCTTAAAGAACTTAAAGAACTTAAAACAGTGTTCTTAAAGCTGTGTGGTGCATGAGGGTTGTAGTCCACTATCTCACCAGAGCAAATGCCTCAGTGTTCCCAGTCCAGCTCTGGACTTGGTCCCGTGAGCCTCCTTGGCTTTTTGTTGAACAAATAATATGTGTGTGAGGTGCAAATGAATAGGTGCCTGGGTGATTAATGAAGAGATGACCGAATGAAGCAGCAAACAGATTGTTGAATCCCAATGACTAACGTGTTCGAGCATACCCTACATACCAGACCCTATTTATTGTAAAGGCTTCTCTTAATCCTTGCAATGACCCCATGAAATAAGTACTGTCACCCCATTTTGCAGATGGAGAAACTGAAGGTCAGGGAAGTTAAGTGACTTATAAAAGCCAGAAAGCCTGCAGGTGGTTGAGAGTCCAGCTCAGGCAATCTGACTCCAGGGCCCAGAGCATTAAGCCCTACACAAGTCCTGCTGTGTGAATCAATGAATGAGAGGCTGATTGAATAAATAAATAGAGGCAGGAGCCCTTTGGCTCTTAGCTATGGGCAAGGCGGGCCTCTTTTCCATGAGATGGCAGAAGCTCAGGGGTGAGGTGGGCATCCAAGGTCTGGGCCAGGGGTGGTGTCTTCCCCAGGGTAGAGTGTGACCGCATGGCCTCATGTCCCTTCCCTTTCGCCCATCTGCAGGCACATGCCGCAATGCAGCACTACGGGGTGAATGGCTACTCGCTGCATGCCATGAACTCGCTCAGCGCCATGTACAACCTGCACCAGCAGGCGGCCCAGCAGGCCCAGCACGCCCCCGACTACCGGCCCTCAGTGCATGCACTCACACTGGCCGAGCGCCTGGCTGGTAAGGGCCGTTTGTGGGGATGGCGGCTGCAGGGTGGAGGAGAGATCTGGGGGACAAGGCTCTGTCTGGAAGGTGAAGGCAGGAGGGAGCACTGGGAATGAAACTCAGGAAGACCCAGGTGACTTATGGCACAGGGAGATGTCAATTCAAAATCTGTGTGCGTATCCAGACTACCCATGTTTGCCTGGGCCCTGAACCCTGGAGCTGCCCTGTGCCTTCCTTCACATTTCCTTAACAGCCCTCGGGGGGAGGGGCCCAGTAGCCTCTCACAGGTGGAGAGACTGAGGTAGGAGGTAAGGGACTAGCCCAGAGCCTTCCAGCTGGGAAATGCCAGAATGCCCCAGGAGCCACTTCTGTAACAGCGCCCACATTTTGATCACTGATTGTGTGGCCAGGCA
This sequence comes from Bos taurus, assembly GCF_002263795.3. NCBI lineage: Eukaryota > Metazoa > Chordata > Mammalia > Artiodactyla > Bovidae > Bos > Bos taurus. The sequence continues at coordinate 99,623,161 of NC_037330.1, read as the reverse complement.
CGGAGTGAGTTGCTCTTTGTCTCTCTGTGCATCAAACCATTCAACTCCAGTAAAGGGAGGTTATTATCTCCATTGTATGGATAAGGAAACGGAGGCTCAGTGAGGCTAAATTTAGGCAGGGCTGGGGTGGGAGATTAGAATGGGATCTTATGGCTAAAGATCTGAGCTTTGAAGTTGCAGACTTGCCATCATTGTAGGGTCTGCCCACTCTCCTCTCTTCTCTGAACCTCAGCTTCCCCTTTATAAACAGGGAACATGGTAGGGCCCATTCCATAGGATGGTGGGGACATTACTTGAGATAACACATGTAGGGTATTCAGCAGGGACTAGTGGGTGCTCAGAGGAAATTATTATCCAGGTCCTGTGGGAAGCACCCATGAGGGAGCTCCAGCCTGGTCCCCACTACTCCTGTTCACCCATGGTTGCTCTGCCGTGAGAGTCCCTCAGTGAACATGGGAAGGATTTGATGGCTTGGGTGGGGAACCTAAGTTCCTGAGAGGTGAAGCCACCCACCCCATCCTGTCCCAGTCCAAACCTCAAGCAGCAGATGAACTGCTTTGGGCCTGTGCCAGATGGTCCTGGGAGGGCTTTAGGGTACTTCCAGGGAGGCCAGGTGCCCATATACCCATGAGAGGGCACAGCAGAAAGAATGTGGCCAGGATCAAGTGGTGGGGCAGACCAGAGAAGCATGATCAGCTGGGAGGGCTTCCTGGAGGGCATGCGGCAGGAGCCCAGCCTTAAAAGGGTAAGGAAGGGGGACTAGCATGAGAAAGGCACAGAACTAGGATGAGCTGTGAGGCCTGGGCAGGGGATCTGGCCTGACAAGGAGGGTGGGGCAGCCACCCTGCAAGGCTCTGGGAAGGGCTCAGAGGATGAAACCGAGCCCCTGGTCACCTTCTGTGGATGAGCATCAGTCTCCAGTGTAGGAATGTGTGTGCAGGCCTGCCCGGCTATGGCTGCTTCTCTGGTTTGGAGTGAGTTCCCTGTGCCTGGCCTGGTGGTGACATTATAGATCCTGACCATGTTCCAGAGCTCAGAGAAGAAAGGTCAGGGACAGAGGAAGTGGAGTATTCAGTGCTCCCACCACAACTCTAATCTTAAATTAGGAGGAGGAACACGAGCTCCAGGCGGGCCCTCGTATGGAGGCCTTGCTTTCCAGCAGGAGGTTTTGCTGATGGTGCAGACAGCCTGGTCTCCCAGGTGGCAACCCCCTGCCCTCACTTACAGCTCCTGGAGCCAGCAGCAGGATGCTGAGCTGTTGCTCCTGCACCCAGGGTTCCACTGAGAGGGGTTCTCTCCTTCCCCTTCCCCAGTGTAACCAGCATGAGCTTGGGGCTCAGTCCAGGTTGGGATTAGTGCTGGTTTGTGTGGAGTTCAGGGCTCCCTCTTTACACTGAAGAAGGAGCAGCCCAAAGTCTGAGGCTTTCTGGAGACCCAGCTACCTCCTTCCTAGTTTAGAGTGTTGTGTTGACTTCCCAGTCCCTGAAGTGCAGGCAGCCCTGTGCAAAGGCTGATGCAGCTTGGGTTCCCTTCAGCATAGATAGTCCAGGGCCCACTTATGAGTGATGGGAGGCCGGGAAAGAGAAGTTGACTGTCCATCATCCCAGGACTAGTCAAGCAGAAGAGCAGGAGTGTGAAAGTGAAAGTCACTCAGTCATGTCCGACTCTTTGTGACCCCATGGACCGTAGCCCACCAGCCTCCTCTGTCCATGGGATTCTCCAGGCAAGAATACTGGAGTGGGTTGCCATTCCCTTCTCCAGGGGATCTTCCCTACCTAGGGATTGAACCCAGGTCTCCTGCACTACAGGCAGATACTTTACCAACTGAGCTATCAGGGAAGAGCAGGAGGATAGATAGCAACCCCAGGCAGATATATATGCTGGGAGATTCACGTTCTCAGCACATGGGCAGGACTGTGGAATCTGTGGTCTACCAGGCCTGTCTCCTCTCCTAGCCTGTGGTGGTGGTTAGTACCTGCTCTCTTTGTCCTTACCTCTTGGAGAAAGCAGCTAGAAGGGCCAAGACTGCACGCAACTAGCCTTTCTGAGGTTGCCAGCCCTGCCAGAGCCAGCCTTTCTGTTGAGGAGATATAAAACCAAGGCCTCAGGTCCTACCATCAGAGATTCATAGGCTGGGATGATGAAGTTCATAGCCAGAGGACACAAGATCAAGAGCCAGTGAATTCCATCTACTTAGTCAGACTCCTCCTAACAAGACCTTGCAGATAGGTCCCAAGCTCACGGCCTGGCTTCTCATGGTCAGTGTGATATTCTGTTGGTATCCAGAATCTAAGGGTCATTGGCTCTTAGAACTTTTGTGACATGGACTTCCAAATTGCCAGCATCTTGTACTCTCAGAATGTTATATCTTATTATCTTAGGAATTTATGGATTTTAGGGTAAAGCCAACCCACCCACCTACCCACCTCAAACCAAATAAGGAAGATCCCCCTCAGGCATATTCCTAACAGCCATTCTTAGAGATGAATTAAAGCTCATTGGGCCTGATAGTAACTTCCTACCAAATGGCTCAGACGGTAAATTTAGCGTCTGCCTGCAGTGTGGGAGACCCGGGTTCGATCCCTGGGTTGGGAAGATCCTCTGGAGAAGGGAATGGCAACCCACTCCAGTACCTTTGCCTGGAAAATCCCACGGACAGAGGAGCCTGGTATGCTACAGTCCATGGGGTCGAAAAGAGTCAGACACAACTGAGTGGCCTGATAGTAAATGATAGTGTGGAGTGATCTTGAAAATCCAGCTACATGGAGAGGAAATGGGTGATTTCCATGGGGAAGAGACCAGGGTCTAGCTCTGGCAGGACCACAGTAGGTCAGAGCAGGGTAAGATTTAAAACCTATTTCCCATAATTAAATGGGCCCCCTCTCCTTGCCCTCCAACGGCTGTACATTTCAAGACATCATCTTGGAGGCCCGCTATGGCTCACAGCACCGCAAACAGCGTCGCAGCCGCACGGCGTTCACAGCTCAGCAGCTCGAGGCCCTGGAAAAGACCTTCCAGAAGACTCACTACCCGGACGTGGTGATGCGTGAGAGGCTGGCCATGTGCACCAACCTGCCTGAGGCTCGGGTGCAGGTAAGGCCCAGCTAGACCTTGCAGACAAGCACCAGCCCACTGGCTGGTTTCTCACTGCCCAGGAGCCAGCATTTCAAACTGCACCCGGTGTCTCCATGAATGGCTGCGGTGACAGGAGGGGAGGGAAGGGATTGTGGGTGCGTGTTTCCCAGAGGGCGGGCGACCTTATCCTGCACATCCTCCCTTGGGGAGTACCCTGCTCCATGACTCCGCTGCATCCCCTCCCATTCCTGCGGCCCCTCTCCCGGTTCCCAGGTGTGGTTCAAGAACCGCAGGGCCAAGTTCCGGAAGAAGCAGCGCAGCCTGCAGAAAGAGCAGCTCCAGAAGCAGAAGGAGGCTGAGGGCTCCCATGGGGAAGGCAAGACCGAGGCCCCGACCCCAGACACCCAGCTGGAGACTGACCAGCCCCCCAACCTGCCCAGTGGCGACCCCCCTGCTGAGCTTCACCTGAGCCTGTCTGAGCAGTCAGCCAGTGAGTCGGCCCCTGAAGACCAGCCTGACCGGGAGGAAGACCCCCAGGCAGGGGCTGAGGATCCCAAGACTGAGAAGAGCCCTGGGGCTGAGAGCAAGGGGCTGGGCTGCAAGAGGGGCAGCCCCAAGGCAGGTGAGGCTTGGCAGGGGCTATGGGTGGTCTGGGACCCCGCCTAGGGAGAATGGCCAGGTCTAGCTGCCCAGGGGCCTGGCTCTGCCAGAGGTGTCAGAGCAGAGATAGAGTTAACCCTGGACACGTGGCACTGGCCCTGACCCAGAGAAAGGACACGGCCAAGCAGGTCCATGCCAGGTGATCCCCCTTTAGTCGCTGAATCATGGCAAGGTCAAGGGAATTTTGGGGGGAGGGGCTGTGTGGCAGGGGAGGGATACTTGAGGAGCTCAGGGTAGAAGCTATTTATCAGTGCAGTACGTTAACAACAGCACAGATGTGCCAGTGCATACTGAGTGAGTGCTACACGAGTACCAGAGATCCCCACATGTAGCAGAGGCTCTGGGCTGTGTTTTTTGAAGGAGCAGAGCCCTGGCAGGAAGCATTACCTCAGTCACAAACCCTGCATCCAGGCAGGGAGGGGACGGGGCTGTGAGCTGAGAGCTGGAGGGGAAGGGGCACCACAGACAGGCGAGGGAAAGGGGAGGCACAGCCTTGGAAAGAACAAGAATCTTGGGGTGGAACACTTCAGTACCACCCAATTTGCTTATGGCTCAGCCATTCCCTTTGTCAGTCTGATTCTGTTGTAGCGATTTTGAGAGTCAATAGAACTCTTTTGTCCCACCAAACCCAACAAACAGCAAAAACCAAAACAAGAAAAGGAGACTCCCTAAGATGTCAGACATGAGGGCCCTGGCAGAGTCCATGCCATCAGGAAGCTTGGGTTCCTCCCTCCCAGGATTCTGGGGACACCCGGGCTGAGATGGGTGGATATGATTTCAGCCACAGCCCGTCTTGTCTACAGTGCCAAGTGGGAGGCGAGGCCGGGGGAGCCCCTCCTGGCAGACCAGCACCCTTGTCCTGAGTCCCCGGTTCTTGATTCTCTGCTTGCAGACTCCCCGGGCAGCCTGGCCCTGACGCCTGCAGCCCCGGGGGCCGGCCTGCTGGGCCCCTCCCACTCCTACTCCTCCTCCCCGCTGAGCCTCTTCCGTCTGCAGGAGCAGTTCCGCCAGCACATGGCCGCCACCAGCAACCTGGTGCACTACTCGTCCTTCGAAGTGGGGGGCCCGGCCCCCACCGCCGCGGCCGCCGTGCCCTACCTGGGCGTCAACGTGGCCCCGCTGGGCTCACTGCACTGCCAGTCGTACTACCAGTCGCTGTCCGCGGCCGCCGCTGCCCACCAGGGCGTGTGGGGGTCCCCGCTGCTGCCTGCGCCCCCCGCAGGCCTGGCGCCTGCCTCAGCTGCCCTGAACAGTAAAACCACAAGCATTGAGAACCTGCGGCTGCGGGCCAAGCAGCACGCAGCATCCCTGGGACTTGATACGCTGCCTAACTGACTGCTGGCCGCCCCCTGCAGCCAGGGCTCTTGGGCTCCCCCAGCCCAGCCCCAGGGTCATCCCAACATGGCTCTCAAGGAGCTACCTCATGAGCCCAGGGATCCTGGGGCCTTGGAGTCCTGCCTCCTGCCCCCCCATCTCCCCAAGCTCCAGCCCTCGGTGAAGCCCACACCTGCACCCTCTGCATGGCCCTGCTTGGATCCCACGGAGGCCGAATGGGGAGGAGGTGAGAGGCCAGTGCCCCCAGCTTTCCCCAGTGAGAGGTTCTCGCTGGCCAGACCCCTGCCTCAGGGTCGCCTCCTCCCATCCCCTGCTTCCTCCCCTAGTAAGTTGCTGTGTGGAATGTGAAATATAAATATAAATATATAAAGCTATATTTTCAGGCATCTGCCTGCCCCAGGCCCCCTGCCCCGCTCCAGCTCCATCGCTTCTCCACTGCCTTCCCCCAGCTCTGCCTACAGCTTCTGCTCTCCCTCTGGCCTTCCCTCCTCTCTCTCTGTCTCCGCTTTCCTCCTCCTCCTTTCCCCAGCCTCTGTCTTCCCCTCTCTGGATCTCCCCACCGTGTCTCTTCTTCCTGCCCCTGCTTTCTTTCTTCCGTGCTGGCTGTGTTGATGTAGACCGGTCCCAAATTATGTTTTGTTTGGGGTTATGGCTTTTCAGTTTTAGTCATTTGGCTTCTTCCTGTTCCTCTCCTTTTGCTTCTTCTCAGCCTCCTGGCTCCTCCCCGCCTGCACCCTCTTGAGGCAGCTTCTCCTTCCAGTAGAGGTGATACGGCCCTCGCTGGAGACCCCATAGCCACTGGAGCGGCAGGCAGGAGGAGGCCCTAGTTCCCACCCCTGACCTGGGCCTGCGTCCAGAAAGGCATGTTCTCGGTCTTTTCTAGCTTTGAGATGCCCCCTCCCCATCCCCAGCCCAGATTGAGAAGGAGGGGAGTGAAGGCAGGAGTCAGGCTGGAGCAGACAGTAGAAGGACAGCATCTCTGGCTGTAAAACCTCCAGAACAGGAGCCTGGGGCCAGCATTCATCCAGGGCTGACCACAGGGTTCTAGACCTCTCTCTCTGGTGCGACTTCCGTAGTTGGAGGGAGGCAGTAGGGCACGGGTGCTTTCAGAGAAGTGTCTTCGAGGAATAAGGTCTTCTGCCCCTGAGCCTGAGGTTCTGCAGTTAGTGTCCGTGGCAGGGTGTGACTGAGCCAGGAGGGAGGGTCCTCCACCTCCGGATCACACCATGCGGCAATGCAGAGTCTCAGGGCTTCAGCTGGCATCCTGTCTCAGAGCCCACTGTCGAAGTAAGGGCTTCTGTCCAGTGAGTCGCTGGCATGGAAAGGTGTGTTCCTATTTGTGGCCAGGAACCCAGCTCAGCAAACTCCCTTTCAAAGCAGTATGACCTTGAGTCAGCCCATAGCCTCTGTGCCCACTCCCCACCTGGATTAGAGGGCCTGTAACATCCTATCCTGGAGAAGGCAATGGCAGCCCACTCCAGTACTCTTGCCTGGCAAATCCCATGGACCGAGGAGCCTGGTAGGCTGCAGTCCATGGGGTCACTAAGAGTCGAACACGACTGAGCGATTTCACTTTTACTTTTCACTTTCATGCATTGGAGAAGGAAATGGCAACCCACTCCAGTGTTCTTGCCTGGAGAATCCCAGGGACAGCGGAGCCTGGTGGGCTGCCATCTATGGGATTGCACAGAGTCGGACACGACTGAAGTGACTTAGCAGCAGCAGCAGCAGCAGCAGCAGCAGCAGCAGCAGCAGCAGCAGCAACATCCTATCCAGCTCTAACATTCCACACATCTGTGCTTTCAGCCTTGCAGGGCAGAGGTTTTTAGTTAAACTAACAACCACCACAAAAAGGCTCTCACAAAGCACAGTGTTTAAATTAGAAAATGACTGTTGTACTGCTGTGTAGCAGAAGGTATTGCAGGCACAAGCCTCTCCCTGGGCATGGCCACAGTCTCTGGGCCTCGGTTTTCCCAGTAAGTGTAATGGGTCCCTTTGAGTTGAGACAATCTGGATTTGATCCTGCTTTTCTTGAGTGTTAGTCCAGCCTCTGTGGGCACCCCATCTCCAAACCTTCATGTAGGCTCAGGGCTCAGGGCAAGAGGAGAGAAATGGCTTGCACAGATTCTGGGTCATGATCCCCAGACCCAGCACTTTGTGGCTCACCACTAAGCTTCCTCCCCCTACTTAGAGAAGCTGCATCTGAAAACCAGGGTAAAGATACCTAAGGCTTGACTCCTCTCCCAGTGGGAGGAGGGGGGGGGGGTCTACGAGTAGGACTGGTTTGCAGAGTAGTCGATGCCCATGATCCGTGGGGAGTTCTGGGCCAAGGCAAATGGAGAAGGCTTTGGATGGGGAAAAAGTGAGGGGGATGGTAGCTTGGGCCAGGAAAGCTATTTCAACAAAGCAATGGAGTGAGACTACATGGATGATGGGGAAATGGTGGCTGGCTTCATGAGAGGTGGGGCCAAGGTTCTTGAATCCAGGTTAAAGTCCTCACCTTGATGTGGCAGGGACCAAGGCAGGCAGGTGAAGGTTTCTGAACAGAGGGTTAATTGAACCAGGATTGGGTATCTGGGATTTGGAAGGTAAATCCAGCAGCCACTGGAGATCAGAGGAGAGACCTGGTCAGGGAGACAGGAAGGCAGAGAGAGCAACTCTAGGGACAGGAGAGATTTCTGTTTTATCCTCTGGGATCAGGAAGTTCTATTTCTGAAATGAAAGAGATCTCACCTAGCCCAGGCCTGGGGACTGAAGCTTTTTTCCTGTCCCTGGAGGCAAATGACTATCACTGCACCTTGGAATCCAGTAGCTCTAGACATGCCCACTTCCCCCAAGAAGCCTCCCCAGATTTCCCAAGGAGCAAGTCCACCCCGGAGTCATGTTCTGGCTCAGCCTAGCTTCCCTCAGCGCTTTTTCAAGGCGTCCTCATTCAATCCCGCCAGCCCAGAGAAGGCAAAGAAAGTGTATGTGGTCCCCTTCCCCGGGCAGATCTCAACCTAGTTTAGGGGACGAGCCTCAGTGAACGAAAGCAGTTAGAGAGCAAGAGGGGAGCTTATGTGTAAGCAGCACCTGTACCTCCTATGAGCTTGGGACTGTCCCACCTCACCGGAGACTGAGGCCGAAGCCTCTCCCAGGGCGGCCTGGTCACCTGCAGGCTGAGAGTCAGGCTCTGACTGTCCTTCCCAGGAAGGTCTCGTTCCTCTCCTCTCCCTCCCACTTGAGGCCTCTGTGTTCCGCCTCCTCACCTTCCCAGAGCATGGTCCATGGGCCTGGGTCCCCCACCCCAACTCCGCAGTAGCGGGCTGTACAGACTGCTTTCCAAACCAGCTGTTTTGTGACCTTTTGTGCTTAGAGGTCGTGCCAGCCCGTGGCAAAACCACTGTGTACCGTATTTATTTATTCTGTTAGTTGAGAAAACAAGACTCAAGTGCCCCCTCCCCTGCTCCACCCCCTGCGTAGTGCGGCATGACACTCTGTCCCGTGTACCCCTCCGTTTGTCTGTCTGACTTCCTGTGATGTTGTGACCTGTTCTTTGTCCTACTTGGCTAATAAACAAGAATCTGGCAGCACAGCCCTCAGTCCAGTTCATTTCCAGAGGGGCCCGCGGTGGACTGAGCAGGTGGTTCTGGGCTGTGGCCCGCAGGGGAGGGAGGCAGACCTGCCTCATGATTAGCCACTTCCTCCAGGGCCCTCACCTGTCTGGGGCTAGAGTGCCCTCTGGGGAGATCTCAGGGAGCAGAGGGACAGGGGCAGGGAAGGATTCCATCTCCTCTGCGTTGTTGATCCTCATCCAAGCACCTGTGGTAGGGCAGCGGCGGGTGGGGGGCCAGGGCCACTAGGAGGGTTTCGGGGTGGTCTGGGGAATGGGTCTGTAGGACGGAGCGGACAGAGGTTCTATGGGAACTACAGGAAGGCACACTAGATCTAAAGCCAGGCTGTTCTCCAATGGGATGGGCAGCCTGTGCAGGTAGGGAGCTCTTTAGTCCTTGGAGGTGAGCAAGCAGAGGAGGAAGAAGGATCTGCTGTGGTGGCTGGATGGACTGGAGATTTGTGAAGGTCCTTCTTTTCAAGAAAAAAAACGACTAGCAACTCCCCTACTCAGCCTTCACGGCCCTTCCCCGGAGTGTCGGCACAGGGACCCTGAGCCAGAAGCAGTGTTGCAAGCTCAGGGTTGGGTTTGGGGGTGAGAGTCCCCTCTGGTAGTTTCCTAGGAGGAGAACCCCAGCAGGCCTGAATGGTGTGCAGGAAGCTGCTTGCTGGGCTCTGTGGGGGTGGGGGTGGGGGTGGGGGTGTAGGCGCTTCAGGCCACAGGGACCCACGGGCCCCTGGCCAGCCCCACCCCCTATTTCCCAGGTCACTGCTGGACCCTAGGAGGCACATTCCTCTCTCCCCAGTAGGGCTGAGGATTAGGGCGGGGATCACCCCCTTCACCTTGTCTTCCTACCTCCCTGGGAGGGGCTGGTGGATCAAATGTCTGCCCCAAATCTCCCACGGCCCCTCCCAGGCCCGAGCCTTGCCTGCCCCTACATATCTCCACCCCAGGTACACACCTTCCCTGGAGGGGAGGGTGCCCCTGGACCTCTGCAGTTCAAATCATTCATGCCTCAGCATTTACTGAGCACCTGCTGTATGCCTGGCCCTGTGCTGGGTATATAGAAACAAGTAAGGAAAAGTCCTCTCTCTCAAGACAGTACAAAAGAGGGCGATTTGGGGTTCAAAAAATAGAAAGCTATGGGAGCACAGGGCTCCAGGAAGCAGGGTTCCTGGCTTACTTAGCCCAGGGAGATCAGGAAGGCCCCTTGGGAGGGAGACTTTTGGGCTGAGTCCCATAGGTCCAGTGTTCACCAGGAGAGCAAGAGAGAAGAGAGTCCTGGGAGGCATAGCACCCACAGAGCTGCAGGACCTGTGGCTGGTGAGTCCCAAATTCTAGGGGATCAAGGGCAAGGATGGGGTGGGTGGTGTCAGGAGCTGAGGAGGGAAAGGGAAGCTGGGAGCTTGAACTCAAGCTCCAGGTAGATTAGAAGCTGGGGGAGTGGGGGGGTGGGGATCAGACTTGCATTTAAGGAAATTCTACCCTCCCATACCTTTGCTGAATGGTGGTTCTGGAGGAGGCAGGGAGAACAGAGAGGAGGCCATTGTCACATCCTGATGAGAGGAGAGTGGCATCGGTATGGACTAGGGGAGGAGGGGTGGGAGAAGGGGTCAGACTGATGAGAGATTTAGGAAGTAGAATTACCATGGGGACTACAGGCTTGGGAGGGGTCAGGGGTGCTCGGAGTCTCTGGTTTGGTGCAGGGGGAAACTTGGGCTGGGTTGAGGGGAATGAGCCTGAGCTCAGGCTGGTCTTTGGGGTGTCTTTAATTTGTTCAAGGGAAGATATTGGAATGTACTGGATCAAGGTGCAAGAGAGGGGCCTGTCTATACTGTTTTAGATTTTAATCTATTTAATAAGTACTCACATGGCACTTTCTCTGTGACTGGCACCTCACAGATATTAAGTCACTTAATCCTTATATAACGCCATGTGGTAGGTATTACTGTTATCCCCATTTAATAGATAAAGAAACTGAAGCACAGAGAGGTTAGATAATTTGCCCATGCCCACACAGCTAGTAATGGGCCAACCAAGGTGTGAAAACCCGGCTAATCTCAGAATCCATGCGCTTCACCTTGGCGGTTGTCAACAGAGATGGAGAACAAAGCCACGTCACTAAGTGAGCTCACACAGGGGACGCCGAGCCGAGGATGGGGCCTCAGGGAAACTGACTACAGAGCCAAAAAGATTCTGTTACGGAGCTGGGACAAGCTGCTCTCAGCTGCTGTTGCCTTTGGTCTTCTATTGACTGGGTATCATTAACCGCGTCCGGCCTGCTTCCCAGGAGGCTTGGATGAGACGAAGGGAAGATGAAGAGAGGGTCTGGAGGAGGTTGGGGGGCTGAGTGATCTGTGCCCGGCATGCAGTATGTGCTCAGCAGCCCCACAGCGGGCAAGATGGGAAAGGCAGGGGACTCCCTGGAGCGTCTCCCTGAATCCTTATTTCCTTAGACCTTGGCCGTCTCCCTTCAGTCCAGGGCTCCCCCGGGGGCCTGTGGAAGGGGCACCATCTGAGAGGGTCCCAGAGGATGGACTCTTTAGGGTTGGGCCCACCCACCCCTCCCCCATTTCCCACAGAGCTGCCGGACCTGGAGCCTCCCCCCCACCCATCCCTCATTCCCCTCTCCCTTCTGGGAAAGCCGATTAGGAGGCGGCCTCCTGCCCGCCCCCCTGACAAGTTTGTCTGAACTTCCAACAAAGGCCCTCAGAGGGCTGCGGAGGGAGGGCCCGCCACCAGGAACCTGACACCACTGGCCCAGCAACACCCCGGCAGCCTGGGAGGCGGCTGTGTGACTCTGCACAACCCCCCTACCCCCATGCAGGCAGGAATGTCTCCAGAGAGGACCCGGCTTCTTCAAGGCCTGGGGACTGGGGAACATCGCCACCTGGGATCCCCTCACAACAGGGATAGGGCCGACCCCAGGAGGGCAGGTGGGGCTCTTGCGCACATTCTCACCCACAGTCCCACACTCCCCATGACACATGTACCCCCCCACTCCCCGCCATAACCACACACATGGGATGTGCTGACTTCTGCATTGCAACAATCTCAGGGTATCTGTCTGTCTCTCCACCCCATACAAGTCCTCAGCCTAGCCAGGAGGCTGTACACCTGCCCCGCCCTGAAACGTGCATGCTTCCTGGCTCACTCACACTCCAGACAGCATCCCCCCAACACTGGGACAGCGGCTCCAACTCCACCCACCAACACACAGGCCTCCCAGCTACGCTGCCAGCTTGGTGCCCGAGAATCTCCATGACCTCTGGCCCAGACCTGCTGAAGACATGAGAGTCTGGGCATCAGCTGCCCAGATGCCCACACGAGAGTCAGATCAGGGCCAGAGCTGCCATTCAACACCTACTTTCCCTGATCCCATACACCCATCCTCACACAACATCTCCTCTCTGGGGGACACTTTGGGGGACACACAGGTCCCTGAGTTCAAGCCCTGTATTGTTCTGATGTCTCCATTTCAAAATCTTTAACTTTTAAACAAAGGACTCTGAATTTTCATTTTGCCCTGGACTCAGTCCACAGAGTCACAAAGAGCCGGACACGGCTGAGCACGCACACACACCACCAGCCATGTAGCTGCTCTCACGCCCTCATCGCAATCTCCCTGAGTTCTGACTCACCCGGCCCTTCTGTGGCTTTGGAAACTCGAGAGTCTCTGGAAAGATCTCAACTTCTCCCACCTGCCTGAATGCATCCACTTGGGCTTACAGCCGAGTCTTCTGTGTCCACCCCATCCTGCATCAGGCAGCTGGGTGTGATGAGTGAAGGGAACTGCTGGGAGCATACTATGCTTCTATGCGCCTCTTCCTAGTGCCATCTCGGGGGTCAGTGTCCTCGTCTGTAAATGGCCTAATGAGAACAGTGACTTCAAAAGACTTAAAAGAAACAGCGTCTGTGAAACACTGAGCACAAAGCCTGCTGCTGCTGCTGCTGAGTCACTTCAGTCGTGTCTGACTCTGTGCGACTCCATAGACGGCAGCCCATCTGGCTCCCCCATCCCTGGGATTCTCCAGGCAAGAACACTGGAGTGGGTTGCCATTTCCTTCTCCAATGCATGGAAGTGAAAAGTGAAAGTGAAATCGCTCAGTCTTGTCCGACTCCTAGTGATCCCATGGACTGCAGCCCACCAGGCTCCTCTGTCCATGGGATTTTCCAGGCAAGAGTACTGGAGTGGGCTGCCATTGCCTTCTCCATTATTATTGCTAAGATTACACTATTGTAAGTGCTGGTGAAGAAAACTAGATCCAGCCTCCCTGGGCCTCTGAGGGTCTAGTGGGTAAAATAGAGATTACTTGAATAATCACACATACACAAAGGTGAAGTGGACAAGGAGCACAGGTCTCTAGTCTCATGGGGCTTACAGCTAAAAGGAGAGGCAATCTGAGGCAAGAATCAGGACTTGGTTTGGAACAAGGCCAGGAGTCTGAGGTTAGAATCAGGGATCAGCCTGAGGCACATCAGTTAGGAGCCAGAGCTAAGGCTCAGAATGGGGCCAGGCTCAAAGCTTTGTGTTTGGCTGGGGTCAGGGACCATTCAGGGCAAGGGGTAGGGCTTGGTCCAGGGCAAGACACAGCTCAATTAGAGGTCAGAGTTGGGGCTCAGATTGGGGCCAGGGCAGAGCTTAATTTGGGGCAGGGCTGAGTAGAGACTGGGACTGGTACCAAGTCAGACAGATACTTCTAGTGGTCAGTCACTGTGGGGCTGTTTAATGAGCTGCTAGGCTTCTGTGAACCTTTGTTTTATCATCTGTAAAATGGGGAGATCTCTGTCTGCCCCCTGGCTCGTGGGAATTGAGTGAGCTCATAATGGAAGCCAAGGATTACACCGATGCCATGGCTGCTGATGACTCTAAGCCTGCTCCCCTGGGGCGCTCCTCCCCCTGCCAGGCTGGGGAGGCTGTGCCACCCTCACCCATGTCCCCAGCTGTGGGGAAACCAGCACCCCAGCCTGGGATCCTTTCCAAGGAGTCTGGATATTTCATAAAGCCCTTTGAACAACAAAGGCCACAGGAGCGATATTTCCTCCTGGGGGCTGACCGCCCAATGGCTCCTTTATCTTGGCAACCAGGCTTGAAGAGCTGTTCTTGGAAAGAGCTCGTGTGGGGCGTGTGCGAGTGCGTGTGAGTGTGAGCCTGTGCTCACAAAGCTGCTCTTTGTTGCCGTCCCCACCTGAGCGGCTGCAGACCTGGAAGCCTGGGTCCTTCAGAGGTCAACCTGTCCATCCCTCGCCTCTACACAGATGTGCTGGATAGCCAGGTGGGCGGGAACACTTTCTTTTTCGCCTTAAGATTCTCCCGGAGGTGAGAACTCCAGGAAACAGGAGCCCTAGTGCCTCAGGAAGAAGGCAGGTTAGGGTGGGATGGATGCTTGACAACATGGGAGAGGTGAACGGGAGTTTTGGTTCTTTTATCAGGTCCAGTGCTTCCTTTGCCCTGTGGTCCGTGCCCAGAATACACAGCCCCTCTGGAGGCAGGGCCAACAAGACGCCCGGGAGGCCTGCCTAATTCAGACTTATCTCCAGTAGGTTCTTGGTGAGCCACCTAGAGAAAGACTGTCAGCCAGCAAGCCCCGACCTGCCTCTCAGACTGTGGGGTATGAGAGAAGTCCCTCTCTGGGCCTCAGTCCCTATGATGGCTTGGACTGCAGCCCCTGGCCAGACTGGGTAGAAGCTCCAGGTATACAGGCAGGATCTGGAGTAGCTGGATCTGCAAAAGGAGTCTGTCTATCATCTCCTCTCCCTCTCTGCCGTTCCAGCTGCTAGGATCCTGCCAAGCCCAAGCGAATGGATAAGGATAGGGTGGGGGTTGCTTACTGCAGGACCTGCTGTGTGAATGGTCTGGGGATTCCTGCTACAGGTTCTCAGAAGAGACATCCTCAGGGTCCCTCCAATCTAGTCCCCATTCGGGCAGGAGTCGCTAACACCCAGCCCCTGCCCACAAACCTGCAGGGACAAGGAGCTCATTACCTTGCAGGGCAGCCTGCTCCAGGTCTGACTGGGAAGTTCATCCTCATTTGAGCTGAAGCCTGCCTCCTCCTCCTCAGGCCTGGCCTGGGGGAGGGTGGGAGTGGGGCACACAGAACACATCTGTTCACAGTGTTCTGGGACGTCTGACCAAATTGGACTGTGTAGTAGTACCTCACACACTCATGGGGCCCTTTCCCACCTGTCTGCTCTTGCTGTGAAAGTCTATTCACTCTTGAGAACCCACCACATGCACCCTCTCTGGGAAGGCTTGTGGGGTCACTCCTTGCCCCCTCCCTCTCTTGACCTCTCTGGAGCACCAGGTAAATCCAGATGGAGCTCCCTGAGCAGGACCCGGGGGCGTGGTCAGAACCAGACGCAGAGTCGTTGTGGAACCAATACTGCACTGGAGGGGCAGCCAGAGGGGTGGGCTCTGCCTGGGATTGCAGGGGCCCGGTTCCTGTCTGGACTTGCTCTGGGGCCCTGGGCAAGCCCTGGCTTTTTCTGGGCCTCTGTTTCCTGTGCAGAGGTTGGAGGGTAGTCTCTTCAGGCCACCTGCCTGCCTTGGAAGGCCTTGCTTTCTGAATGTCCTGCTGAGTGATATTCACAGCCCAGTTTCCTCAGCTGTTCCATCCAGGGCCTCTTCCCAGCCTGGACCACATACCCACCTGTGGGTGCAGATGGTGTGTCAAGGCACTCATTCGGCAAAGGCCCAGCAGATGCCCAAGGAAGTGGGATGTGTCCAGGGATGGCACCCAAGGAGGAGTAAGCACCCTTGGCCCATGCAGGACCTCAAACTTCTCCATTTTAAAAAAAATACATCTTTCTTTTCTTTCTTTATTTTTGACTGCACTGGGCCTTTGTTGCTGCGTGCTGGCTTTCTCTAGTTGCGGAGAGCAGGGGTTACTCTTCATTGCGGTAGCTTCTCTTGTTGCAGGGCACAGGCTCCACTCACACGGATTTCAGTAGTTGCGGCTCGCGGGTTCTAGAGTGTGGGCTCCGTAGTTGTGGCACATGGGCTTAGTGGCTCCGCAGCATGTGGGATCTTCCTGGACCAGGACTGAACCCATGTCCCCTGCATTGGCAGGCAGATTTTTAACCACTGGACCACCAGGGACATTCCTTTCCTTCTTTAGAGATGAGACTGGCCCTGAGGCTGAGGCCATAGCCCAGCCTGGTCTCTTCCCGAGGATGTGGCTCTTGTCTTGGCACAAGCTTTAGCTCTCTCCTCTCAGTCTTGAGCCCCAGTGTCCAGACTTTAGGGGCTATCCACCCCCTAGTCTTTGTGAGGAGGATGGGAGGATCTTCAGTCAACTAATGTTTATTGAGCACCATCTATGTGCCAGACATAGCTTTGGGAACCTGGAAATGCAGTGCTGAACAAGACAGTCCCTGCTCCCAAGGCACTCAGTGCTGGAGACAGACAACAAATAGATAAGCACTGCAACAAATATGCTTGGGGTGCTGATGAAAGGTCAAGAAGGACTCAGATAGGGAGTGGGATCAGGGTGCAACGGAGGAGACAGATGGAAGGATCAGACCACGGGTGAGGCCAGAGAGGACCAGACATGTCAGATCAACATCCAGGTGGACAGCCGGTGAGGAAAGAGGCTGGCGCAGGCCTGGAGGCTCCAGTGAAGGCTCTGGGGGAGAAGGGGTGGGAGGGGGGTGGGATCTATTAAATAGCTGATGACTCCAGGCCCTAATCCTATGCCAGGCCTAGGCGGGTAGTGTGTGTTGGGGGAGGGGAGCACCCCCGCTGGGGTGTAATTTCACGCTGAAGGGCCTGATGGGGCGTCCCAGGGACTGATCCTTTCTGGATCAGAAAACTCACTTCCCTTTGTTGCACGCAGGGCGATTAATGCCTTAACCCTTTGTGGGCTGGCACCAGGGCCAGCCCCGCCCCACGGCACCTCCAGCCCCTGGGGACCTACCTAGCCCAGAGCCCTTGCCTCCCTCCCTGCCAGCACTGGGACCTGGTCCTGTCTGCGGGGAGCGAGACACTGTGACTGAGGAAAGCCAGGGGACAGATTCCCAAGCAGCTTGTCCACATCCCTGTTCCTTCCAGGGCAGCTCACCAGGCCCAGCGCCCCCAGAGAAGTGAACTCTTCACCTCTATCTGCAGGTTCTCTTATAGCTCAGTTCCAGTCCAGTCTCCCTCAGGAACCCAGGGTCTAGTCCACCCACCACCACAACCGTTGCACGTGTCACAAACAGGGGCGCTCACTGTCTCCAAGGGGGCCTCCCCACTGGCAATAGGCAATACAGCCATAACTGCCTAGTACCACAGATCTCTGAGTGAGGCATGAAGACCCCCACCCCCGCTCCGCACCCCCTGACCCTGAGGTTCCCTGACCCTCACAGTCCATGACTCCAGTAGCACCTCAGACATAACCCTGGCCAGGTCGCCACGGTCAGCCCCTGCCTTTCTGCCCTCTCTAGGCCCTCTTTTAACCTCATCTGGGTTCAAAGACCCACCAAGGAAGCTGTTGCACCTTCTTAGGCCCCTCCCCTCGCTCCTCCCAGCCTAACTGCCCCGCCTCCCATCTCGGGGCTGCTCTGGCAGGTGGCCCCTCCCAAGCTCCCCTGGAGTGGGCGAGAGGGCCAGGGACCCGGGCTAGGCCTCCCCTAAGCTCCTGGGGTCTCTAAAACCCCAGCCCCATTAAAAGAAAGACCCTAAATGTTATTTACACTTCGGAGTCTTAAAAACCATTAACAAAAGCCACTTAATTCAATTATCTTCCTGGCTGGCTCGGTTCTCAGCGCTGAGCCCGGGCCTCCCCTGGCCGCCCCCTCCTTCGCCCTCCCCCTCACTGTCATTGTGTCGGGCTAATGAGGTAAACTGAAGCGAGCCCTGTCCCCCCTGACAGGTTTATGAGAATTTAATAAAGCGTGGCCGGGACCAAATGAGTTGCCTCAGCCTCGGAGAGCTCATTGTCTTCGGCGTCAGCGTTTTTTGACTCGAGCCGCCCCCTCCCCCGCCCCCGCTCCTGCCTGGCTCGGCCCCCAGCGCCCCCCATCCCTCCCCGCCCCAGTGCCTCCCCAGGTGAGCCGGGGGAGGGCCTGGCTGATGCCAGCTCGGCCTGCCCCGGGGCCCAGCCCTGACCTGGGCAGTGTGCCCAGGGGAGGACCTGCCTCCCCTCACACCACCGGGCCCCCAGAGTGCACAGGGATCGCTGGGACACCTACTTCCTGCCTCCCTGCGCTTGTCTGACTGCCACCGCCCACCTGAGGCTGAGGCCTGGCGAGTGCCATGTGAGCACAATTCACTTTTTCTTGCTTGTCTGCAGGGATTGACCAGAGTAAGGGGGCTTCTCTTCCTGCCAGGGCACATGATAGGGACACGGACCCTCAGGCATGACCTGGTCACCTTCTCCCCTTTGTCCCTGAAAGGTAACCAGGGGTGGAGCACAGCCCAGTGAGTGGAAGGGACTTGCCCAGTGTTCTGCAGGAATCAGAAGTACAGATGGAAGGGGCTCCCAGGCTGGAGGCCCCCAGACACACAGGCAGGCAGGCAGGCCCCACATGGAGCTCCAGGGGTACCTGGAGAAGGCCCAGCTGTCCTTATCCCTTCACGTCCCCGACAGCCTAGAGCCAGCCTTTCTCTGGCCTCTCAGGGATGCAATGTCTAGAAGTTTCTGGACCACTCAGAGACCCAGAATTTCTTCTCTCCCCCTCAAAAGTGTTTCCAGAAATTATTGCCTTCTGGGGCTAAAGCCTGGTCTGAGAGCCTCATCTGGAAAGTCCTGAAGTCCATTGGGTATTTGGGAGCAAGTCCTAGAGATCAAGGCTCAGTCTGTGACCACGACGAAAGCTCAGTCTTAGTTCAGGGTCAGCGTTCAGTTTGGGACCAGATTCAGGGCTCTGTGACTAGCATCAGGTTCAGCTTGATACTAGAATCGGGCTTAGTGCATGGATCAAGGTCAAGGCTCAGTCTGTGACCGAATAAGAGCTTACTGTTTGTCCACGATTAAGGCTTAGTCTGTACCCAGGTCAGGGTGCAATCTTTGATACAGGTCAGCATTGATTAGGATTGGTGTTCACTGTATGGATCAGTCAGGATCAAGGCTCACAATGTGATCAGGATCAAGTTCAGGTCAGGACCTCATATGGACCCGGGCAGGGGCTCAGTTGAAGGTCAGAGTGAGGACTCAGTCTAAGACCAGACCCAGGACTTAACCTGTGTCCTTGATAAAGCATAAGTCTGTGTCCAGTATCAGGCCTCCCTCTGTGATAAGGGCAGAATCCAGAGTTGGAGATGTCACTTAGTAAATTTGGGTGACTTTATCATCCACTTCTTCATGCACTCCCAACTCCCTGCTCTCCATCTCCTCAGGCCTGGCCCCTCAGAAAAGGAAATGGGGGAAGTTGTGCAGTCTGGCGGGACTGTCACCTCTATCCCCTGTCATGTGCCCAGGGTGCCCTCTGGTGGCACTCCCTAGCAGTGCTTGTTTCCTCAGTCAGCCCACCTATCTGGCCGCCTCCTACTTAAGGGAGCCTGGCCCTCAGGTGCATCCATCAGTGTCTATCTGCTGCTGCTGCTGCTAAGTCACTTCAGTCGTGTCCGACTCTGTGAGACCCCATAGACGGCAGCCCACCAGGCTCCCCTGTCCCTGGGATTCTCCAGGCAAGAACACTGGAGTGGGTTGCCATTTCCTTCTCCAATGCTTGAAAGTGAAAAGTGAAAGTGAAGTCACTCAGGTGTGTCCAACTCTTCGCGACCCCATGGACTGCAGCCTACCAGGCTCCTGCATCCATGGGATTTTCCAGGCAAGAGTACTGAAGTGGGGTG
Source organism: Bos taurus (assembly GCF_002263795.3). Classification (NCBI taxonomy): domain Eukaryota; kingdom Metazoa; phylum Chordata; class Mammalia; order Artiodactyla; family Bovidae; genus Bos; species Bos taurus. Next base: position 99,603,725 of record NC_037330.1, on the reverse strand, counting down.
CCATTGCCTTCTCCGCAGTGTATCTAGCCAGCTCTATATTCCAGCCTCACTCCACCTCCTCACAATGCAGAAAACAGGAATTGGCCAGGGGAATCCCCACACACATAAGAACTTTTCACCTTTCCTGTTCAGAATTGGGTATCTTGATAATTCACTATTGCAGGAGGCCCAGAATCTTAGCGTGTGATAACATTCACACCTTTTTACTCATTCAGCTGTTTGACAAATATTTATCAGGCACCTGCCTCATGCCAGGTGGGCACTGAGGGCATAGCTGTGAACAAGCCAGGAGTCCCAGCCTCTTGAAGCTCACCTTCTACTCCCTTCTCCCTAATTCCCAACTCCTAGTACACAGACCTCATTGGAAAGGCACTGGCAGAAGGTGAGATTCAGAACTAGGCAACTTCAAGTCCCTACTCTGCCCTAGAGTCAGAGGTTGGACTACTCTAGGTTCTGGTCCTGTCTTCATCTCCCCTCACCCACCTCATCGGGATGCATGGCTTCACCAGCACCCACACGTTAACAGCTTCTTCATCTGCATCACTAGGGCTCTCCATCTGGAACTCAGGGGTGTGGCTCCAGCTCCTATGGGACAGCTCCACTGGGTTAGCTGACCTTTCATCTGACCATAGCCCTTGCTTTGTCCTCCACCATAGGCCCAGCTGTGCAAACCAAAATTCTAGAACTTCCTTCCAGATTCCTCTCTCTTACTTCCTTAAAGACTGATAGGGAGACCTCAAAAATGGGTGTAGGATCTGCCCAGCTCACAGCCACCACTCTGGTCCCCATCCCCAGCATTTCCCACTGCAGTGAGCTTCTAACCCAGCCCCTCTTTTCCCTCATGTCCCTCAACACTCTGTTTTCCACACAGCAGGCAGACTGAGTGGTGCAGTCATAAATCAGATCATGTCATGTCCCTGTTTAAAACCCACCTGTGGTTCCCATCTCACAGAGATTAAAATCCCAGCTCCTCACCTTGGCCTACTAGCTTTATAGGAGCAGAGCAATAACCCACTCCCCACCTTCTCCAGCTTCATCTCCCACCCTTGTCTCCACATCCCTTCTTTCTTGGTCTGACACACGGACACAAATAAACACAAGTTTATTCTCACCTTAGGGTTGCACTGGCCACTTCTTGAGCTTGAAATGGTCTTGCTCTAGACTTCTGTGTGGCTTTCAGAGCTCAACTTAAATGTTACCTCTCAGAGGAGTCCTCTCCAGCCATCCAAGTCCCTCTGTCACTTCTTCCTATTGTGATTTGCTGCACAGCACTATTCACTAGCTAACGTTTTTGGTCTTGTGTGCTTATGTATTTAATTTTTTAATTCCCCCCTAAGTAGAACGTGAGCTCCCCCAGAGCTTGTTCACCAAGCTATGGGTCCATAGGGTGTACGTGCTAAGTCACTTCAGTCACGTCCAAGTCTATGACCCTGTGGACTGTAGCCCACCAGGCTCCTCTGTCTATGGGATTCTCCAGGCAAGAATGCTGGAGTGGGTTGCCATACACTTCTCCAGGGGATCTTCCCGACCCCAGGGGAGATGTAAGATGTACGATGTCTCTTACATCTCCTGCATTGGCAGGCAGATTCTTTACCACTAGCGCCAACTGGGAAGCCCGTAGGTCCATAGTAAGACTCAGGAATTATTTGTTGAATTAATTAGTGAAAAAAAAAATGGTCCTAAGTGGCTGCCTTCATTTCTTCTAGTGGGAGGAGAGGGAGAGGATCTGAGTTTTCAGCCCTTAGTAGGCTCCTCTGGCTTGGCCAGCAGTGGTTCTCTCTGTGGGCGGGAGGGGGGCAGTGCCTTTATCCTAGGACCCCTGGGCAGCGTCCCTTTGGGAGATGCCAGTCCCTGCTCAGATTCCTCAAGGTCAGGGAGCTTGCTGCCTCCGTACTGTCAGAATCGCCTTCTCTCCTTCCGCAGAAACATGCCCCCTACTGCCCTTCCCCTGGAACCCCTCTCTGCCTTCAGGGCCTGGAACCTGACCCTTCTAAGGGTCCTGCAGGGGTGTGGCTCCTTGGTGGACATTCTGCCCCAGAGGGCCCTGAAGAGATATCAGGGGAGGAGTCCCAGGGTGCAGCAGGCCTGGAGAGACACTGGGGGGTTTTGGTGTAGGGCTGGCTGATTGGAGAATGGGTCCTGGGGTGTGCAGATATCTCCTGGTGTGCCTGGGGAAGGGGAGGAGGCGCAGATGGGACAAAGCATGACCTTCAGGTGGGTGTGGCAATGGAAGGGAGACTCTCCAGGAGCCAGAGCCCTTCTCTGAGGCCACCCTCCTCCTGCTCTGTTATCATAGACCTGTGGCCCGCTGCTCTGAAACTTAGCCCGTGAACCTTACCTGCTCTGAACCTTAACCTCACCCTCCTCCCCAGCAGCCAGGCTCCCAGACAGGATCAGGAAGTCTTCCTGTAGAAGAGGAAGAAGCCCTGATGGTGTAACTCCAGGCCTCCACCAGCAGGAGGGAGAGGGGTTTGGGCAGGGCCCGGCATTCCAGGGCTAGAATCTTGGGTGCCTCTTCCTAAGAAGGGGGCAGGAGAAGGGTGGGCCAAACCACACCCGAAGGTGTCATCGGCAGTGGCCCCACTCATCGCCCACTCTTCCAAGGCAGCAGGTGGAGTCTGAGACTGCCAGTGGACCAGAAGAGACAGGCCTGGAGCTGGGGAGGTGGTCTTCCTCACACACACACACACACACACTTAGGTAGGAGGAAGTGCTCTGAGAAGGGTTATCAGTTCCAGGGGTAGATGATTCAAAGGTTAGGGGCATCAGCCCACGCTAATGAACAGAGATGATCTGCTCAGCATCCACTGAGAGGGGTTCTTCTCTCTTCTCTGGGTTTGTGGGAGGGGAGTCAGCAGGAGAGGCTGAGGCAGCAAGGAGGTCAGAGAAAGAGAACAAAGCCCCAGGGCTGATGAGAAGTGCCTAGGTGGGGGCAGAAGAGCAGCAGACCCCAGTCTGGAAAGAGAAAGGGAAGCTGATGAGGCCGAGGGTGGCTGGGCAGGGAGTCATGGCCAGCCAGAGATGGTGGGCCACTGTGTGCCACCATCACTGGGCACTGCTTGCCTGGATCCCTGCAGTGAGAGAGGAGCTGGCCCAGAGTTGCAGGGTCTTCCTCCCCGCCCCCAGCCCCCTTGTTTCTCTTGCAAGGCAGCCTGCATTCCTACGCCAGATGCTCTCACCCACCTAGACAGCTCAGATTCTACAAGCCCAGCAGAGGCCACGAGAAAGGTGTAGGCTTTGCAAGACCTGGGAAGCCCTTCTTCCCTCACCATCTCTGCTGGGTGACCCAGCCCTCAACAACACCCCCCCTCCACACACACACACACACACGCACACTCCCACACAGGTGTGATGTCAGACAGTGCCACCCAAAATACTCCCACGCTCCCCATCTCATCCACAATAGCCAGGCCGTCTCACCCACAGTCACACTCATATATTTATCCAGCGCCCCCCACCCCTCAATCTGACAATCTGCTTCCACAGTTGTTCACAGGCGCACACAATCTCAGACAATCTTTTGTTCACAGTCACACACTTCTGGGGCTCTCTTCTAGGTCTCCAAGAGGAGCTGGTGTTGAGATGATGAAGCACCAGGCACTGGCTGAGAGGACTGCAGACTCCAGGGTTCAGGATCAGAGGTCTTGCAGTCAGAACTTGACTCCAAAGGTGCTTTATTAAGGAGAAGAGCGAGGCATAGGGGGAATGCACAGTGAGGTTGGGGTGGAGACCAGGGTGGGAGGAGCCTCCTGACAACTCCTCCCTATCTCCCCCAGCACCCCCTGCTCTGTGTTTGTAGCTCAGCTCACTCAGGCTCCTCTTTCCATGGAATTCTCCGGGCAAAAATACTTGAGTGGGTAGCCAGTCCCTTCTCCAGGGAATCTTACCTACCCAAGGATGGAACCTGGGTCTCCTGCATTGCAGGGTTCTTTACCGTCTGTGCCACCAGCAGAAAGGATGGGAATGTGCTCAACCCAGCTCTACTTTATGGATGATCTGGCTCAGATCAGATCCTCCTCGGCATTAATCCCAAACGGTCAGGTTGGGGTAGAGACAAGGAGGTCAGGGAGGAGCGGGAGGGGAGCTCGCCGCCTTTCACAGCAGGCGGGCATAGGAGACAGCCCAGGCTGAGACCGGTCGTGTCTCCCCGCTTCCTCTCACCCCTCCAGGGCCTTGCTGAGTTAACCCCCTCAGGGTGGCTCTGTTCACAGTGCCCAAATGCCATGGGTGGCGGGTGGGAGGCGGGGAAGGTGCAGCAGCCCAGTTCCGGACGTCTGGGGAGTGAGATAAACTAGAACCCAGCAGACCGCACTCAAAGGGCCAAGGCATTGCTCCCTCCTTTGAGGGCTGTCAGTACCGGGCACCGGGCACCGTCATCACATTCCCCTCCCCACCGCGCCCCCCGGAAGTTCCAGAGATGGGACAGAAGAGGCCACCTGTGCCCAGCCCCGGACCCGTAAAAAAATTCCTTTTTCTTTTCTTTCTCCTCCTCCCTATTTTTTCTCCAACGGCACTGATGGGAGGGAACCGGGACAGGGGAAGTCAGGGCCGGGAACCCAGTTCACTAGGGGGCCACGCGCTCCCGGGGCAGGTCGAGCCGGACCCCGTCGGCGCGCGGCGCGTAGACGGCAGCGGGCGCGGGGGCGTCCAGGGCGAAGGGGCCGGGGCCGGGGCCGGGGCTGGAGCGGCCGGACGACGCGTCCGAGGCGGCGGGGCTAAGCTGCACGGCCGTGGTGTCCTGCGCCGTGCGCTCGCTGCTCTCCATCTCCAGCGCCACGCGCCCGCCGCCGCCGCCCTGCCCGGAACTCCCAGCCCCCGCCGAGCGCGAACGGGGCGCGCGGCCGCGGCGGCGGCTACACACACAGCAGGCCGCGAAGAAGCCGAGCGCCAGCACGAGCAGCGTCGGCCCCACGACGAGGGGCGCGTTGTGTCCGGGGACGAAGGAGGCGAAGGCGCCCACCAGCGTCACGTTCACGCCCGCCAGCAGCAAGCACAGGCCGCAGGCGCAGAACAGCGCCGGGGACGCAGGGCCGGGCAGCCGGTCCTGAGCGCGGCCCGCGGGCGCCCGGGCCGGGGGTCCCTGGCTCTTCTCTGGGGGCGGCATCGACCTGGGGACTCCGGGCACTCATTCAGCTTCCTCCTGCCGCCGGCCGCGGCCAGCCCACATGTCAGGGGCTCAGCTCACAGTCGTCCTGTGGGCAGAGAGCCACGGAGAGGTCAGCCGGGCATCTGGGCTTTCCACCCCACCCTCGGTTCTGTGGCTCCGTTCAGTTCCTGGGAGCGCAGAGGTCATGCCATCTTGGCTAGCCCCTGCCTCTGCCTCTGTGAGACTTTTTTTTTTTTTTTTTTGTCGTACCTCGAGGGCATGGGGAGCTTCCCTGACCAGGGCTCGGGCCCCTTGCAGTGGAAGCCAGGAGTCTTAACCTCTGGAGTGCCAGGGAAGTTCCCGCCTCTGCCTCTGGGAAGCAACAGCTTACCCCACATGGGAAGAGTGGCTTCTCCACCACGTCCCTGGATTGCCTTGTGGCAGTTCTTGCTGTCTTCTCTCCCTCCCAACTCCCTCTTGTCCTCCAGACAGACACAGACCCTCCACCTCTTCTCCTCCAGGAAGCCTTCTTGGGCTAATTAAGTGAGTGCTGTGCTTAGTCCCTCAGTTGTGTCCAACTCTTTGTGACTCCGTGGACTGTTGCCCACAGGCTCCCCTGTCCATGGGGATTCACCAGGCAAGAACACTGGAGTGGGTTGTCATGCCCTCCTCCAAGGGAATCTTCCCAACCCAGGGATTGAACCCAGACCTCCTGCATAGTGGGTGGATTCTTTACTGTCTGAGCCACCAGGGAAACAATTAAATGAGTAAATAGCTATAAAGTGCTCAGCTCAGTGCCTAGGTGCTCATTACCTGATGATCGTGATCAGTAGTCCTAATCAGACGGCAGGGGCAGCTCTTGGGATTTAGACAACTTCCTCCCTTGAGCAATAGAGGCCCTAGAAACCACCTGGTCTAGCCCCAGCTTGTCCAGAGGAAGAAACTGAAGCTCATAGAGATCTATGGATTTACCCAATATCCAAGGCCAGGACCTCCTGACCAGCTGCCTGGCCAGTGAGTGACCTTGTAACAGTGAGGAGCTCCTGAGGTTTTAGATGGCAAGTGAGAAGGGACAGTCCCTAAATGGGTTGGGCTGGAGCAGACCCAAGGCCCCAGGTCCTTCTAGACTGGACATTCTATTAGATACCAATCCTACCCCCATCAGTTCCCCAAGATTGTACTGTTGAATCTAGACTTAAAAGCCCAGTCACTGGGTACTAGGATCCCCTTCTAGGATTTTCTTGTTGTAACTGGTTGTGGGATCTATCATCAGATTCTAGAATTCTGGGAATGCATACAGAAGCATCAGAATCTGGGGAATTTAAAACATCTATTTTGAGAATTCTGTTCTATAACATGGAAACACAGGTATTAAGGCCCTTGGAGGATGAGATCATTGCCATGGAGCTGTGCTAGAATTGTGAAAAAGTGTCAGAAAAGGGCTCTGAGTTGGAGTGGGAGGGGTGTAATCAGAACCATGCTCCACGGGGATGAGCTTGCCGGATGAGTAACGGAGCGTGACCTGGACACAGGGCCTCTCTGTGCTTCAGTGTTAACGCCTATTGTTGTTGGTTAGTCGCTAAATCATGTCTGAATCTTTTGTGACCCCATGGACGATAGCCTGCCAGGCTTCTCTGTCCATGGGATTTTCCAGGCAAGAATACTGGAGTAGGTTGCCATTTCCTTCTCCAGGGGATCTTCCCGACCCAGCAATAGAACCTGCGTGTCCTGCATTGGCAGGTGGGTTCTTTACCACTGATCCACCAGGGAAGCCCTGTGAGTGAAGTTGCTCAGTCGTGTCCAACTCTTTGCGACCCCGTGGACTGTAGCCTGCCAGGCTCCTCCGTCCATGGAATGTTCCAGGCAAGGATACTGGAGTGCGTTGCCACTTCCTTCTCCAGTTCACACCTGTAATTGGGGCTATTATGAGAACTTACCTGATGGGATGTGGTGATGATTAAATGCTTTAAGCTTCATCCGTGCTTAGAACAATGCAGAACATAGAGAGAATTCCATATTAGTCATGTTGTTGTAGTGGTGGCTGATAGAGGAGGGGCTCTCAGGCCTCAGATCTGGGGGTTGGTCATATTGAGTTTGGAATCAGAACAGTTTCCACCCTTCAGGTGGAAGGGCCTCAGGGACAGGCCCTGAATTGTCCTTCCTGAGTCCAAAGCCTGTACTCAGTGGAGTTGGAGAGAATTTGATGACAGGGTGTGCAAAGGTGAGGCCAGTTTGCATTGTCACTCTGGACCCAGGTGGGAATCAGCTTGGCCCAAGCAGCTTAGAGGGCTTGGAGGCCATTTCCAGGTCTGCTCAACCTGGTGACTCCAGGGCATCCTCCCCTGGCACCATGCTGGGAAGTGGCAGCAGGGAAAGTAGCAGCTTTCCTGGGACTCCAGCCAGAAGCTCCTGGCCGACACACTACACTGGCAGGAATTCAGAACCCCCAAAATCCTGGCAAAGAAAGTGTATGTTGACCCTTGAGGGCATCTACCAACCACAGATTCCTCGGGAAGCTCCCTGTTTGCACGAACCATCTGCTGTCTTTAATCTGCAGCTGTTGGTTCTGCCAGGTGGCAGTAGCAACCGCTGAAGGGGTACAACAACTTACAGTTTGCAAAGCATTTTCACATCCACGACATCACTGAATGATACACTTGCTTGATACTTATTAACAGCCACATCTTACAACTGAGGAAATGGAGGCTCAGAGAGGGAAGTCGATTTGGGTCTAGTGGCTAGACTAAAAGGGAGATCAGAATCAGAGAACATGTGGTCTGGTTCACACAGTAGGTAATCTTGTTTCTTTTTTTTTTTTTTTTTGACCTTGGGGTTGATGTGGAGGTAAATCCCAAAAGTTTCTTCCTGTTGCCCTCAGAGGGTGCTGTGAAATTCCCAAATTTCACCCCTTCTGCACCTCATCATTTTCCGACATTGTCCTTCCTGTGGGAAAGGCCCTGTCTGAGGCTGATGCAGGGAGCCCCTGAGGGAGGGATGGAGTCTAGCCCTTCAGCTCGCCTCACAACAGACTCTTGAAAGCTGACACTGGACAAGGGTAGGGGAGCCTGGGTGGCTAGAGGGTCCAAGGCTCTTTTTTCTTTTACAGAGAAGACTATCTTTGGGTTTTGGCAGTTTTACTGTGATGTGCCAAAGTGAGATTTTCTTTGTCTTTATCCTCTGTGGTCTTCCTGATGCTTCTACAGTCTGCCTTGATTTCTGCCCGTTTTGGAAAAATTTCAGCCATTATCTTTTCCTCTATTCTTTCTTTCCTCTCCTCTGGAACCCCAATTGTGTACATGTTCAACCATTTGGCATTGTCCCACACGTCCCTTACACACTACTCTATATTTTCTAGTATTCCGCACCCCCCGCCCCCCCCACCGATTCTCTCTGGCTATTAATTCTACTCATCTGTCATCCAGTTCACTAATCCTGTCTTCACTTGGGTCTTCTCTGCTGTAAAATCCATCTATTCAGTTCTTAATTTCAATTGTTATAACTTTCTAGTTCTAGAATTGCCACTTGATTCTATTTCATAAATTCCAGTTTTCTACTAAAAAACTTCCTCTTATGTATTTTCTTGAACGTATTAAACTCTTTGAAGTCCATGTCTGAAAACTCCAACATCTGGCTCTCTTGTTTCTATTGTCTGTTTTATCGCTCTTGGTTTTGGGTCATTAAGTCTTATCTCCTGTAATGCTAGATAATTTTTTAATTAAATGCCCAACATTGTAGAGATAGCTTGAGCCCTGGATAATATTATCTCCTTTTAGAGAAGATTTACTTTTGCTTCTGACAGACAGCTGAAGAAGGGACAGGCCACCCTAACCCAATCGGTTATTGCATTGATTTCGAGCTATGGTTCAGTCTTCCTGAGTCTGGTCTATATCTGTTTAACCAGTATTCCTAGAAGATAGTCTTTTGGGCTCCCAATTAAAAACTGGAGGTGTTTAACAGGGCCTTTCACCTTTTGCAGCCCTAAATCCCAATTCTGACTTTCCAACTCCATGGTCACCATTGCCCCCTACAAACCGGAAAATGCCTTAAGGAAAAAAGTGAAATAAAATATTACTTCTCTTTTTTTCAAGATCTTGGCCCCTCAAGCCCTTACTTTACTTGGTGAAGCCCAAGGCCTTTACCAATTGCCTTGGTAGCTCTCCCATGCCTTTGAACACATTTTTAAATGTTTAATCCAGCCTTTTTAGTTATCCTCATTGAGTGAGTTGGTCTGATACAGGCTAGTCTTTCTTAGCCATACAAAAGTCTAGATGAGAATCTGAAATTAGCATTTTTAAATTGCTGACTAAGTTAGTTGTGTTATGTTGAGCACTTTGTAATAACACGTAATTTAATTTTCACAGAATGTGATTAAGCATTATTGTCATATCCCCATTTTATATATGAGGATTTTAAGGTACAGAAAGATCAAGTTTCCCAAGGCCAAGAGTATCAGTGGTCATGCCAGGATTTGAAAACTGGTGTCCTGATCCCGAAGCACAAGTTCTCAACCCAGGACACTGCTAGGTTTGCTAAGTGCTTATTGAATGACTGAAGCACAGGGCACAGGCTTTGTAAATAAGCTCCTGTAATTAGCATGCCAGCAGGGGACAGGGTGTGTTTTGTGTATCTCTTAAGGAAGGTAAGAGATACACTTAGTTCTTTCCTGTAATTAGCATGCCAGCATCGGACAGGGTGTGTTTTAAGTGTATCTCTTAAGGAAGGTAAACTCACTTTGCTCTTTCCTTGGCTTAGTACACTCAGTTCAGCTCAGTCACTCAGTCGTGTCTGACTCTTTGTGACCCCATGAACCGCAGCACTCCTGGCCTCCCTGTCCGTCACCAACTCCCAGAGTCCACCCAAACCCATGTCCATTGAGTCGGTGATGCCATCCAACCATCTCACCCTCTGTCATCCCCTTCTCCTCCTGCCTCAATCTTTCCCAGCATCCGGGTCTTTTCCAATGCGTCAGCTCTTCGCATCAGGTAGCCAAAGGATTGGAGTTTCAGCTTCAACATCAGTCCTTCCAATGAACACCCAGGACTGATCTCCTTTAGAATGGACTGGTTGGATCTCCTTGCAGTCCAAGGGACTCTCAAGAGTCTTCTCCAACACCACAGTTCAAAAGCATCAATTCTTCGGCTCTCAGCCTTCTTCACAGTCCAACTCTCACATCCATACATGACTACTGGAAGAACCACAGCCTTGACTAGACAGACCTTTGTTGGCAAACTAATGTCTCTGCTTTTTAACATGCTGTCTAGGTTGGTCATAACTTTCCTTCCAAGGAGTAAGCATCTTTTAATTTCATGGCTCAGTTCAACTAAAGCAAATACCTGCCCGAGAGCTAAGCTTCCAGGAGCTAATTGCCAAGAAGTGATTCTTATCTGCTCCTAGGAGGCAGCACTAACTCTGGAAGACAGACTACTCCCAGAGTCTCCACCCTAGGCAGAGAATAGGCTAAGGGCAGATGGGTGCTGGGCTGATTCCTGAAGTTGCCTGTGCTGTGCTGTGCTTAGTTGCTCAGTCCTGTCCAACTCTTTGCGACCCTGTGGACTGTAGCCCGCCAGGCTCCTCTGACCATGGGGATTCTCCAGGCAGGAATACTAGAGGGGGTTACCATGCCCTCCTCCAGGGGATCTTCTTCTCAACCAAGGATTGAACCCAGGTCTCCTGTATTGCAGGCGGATTCTTTACCATCTGAGCCACCAGGGAAGCCCCCTGAAGCTGCCTCCACCCTGGCTAATTGGGATCTGGGGCACACAGGGCGGTGTTGCAGTTGTTCAGCTGTTGCAATCCCGTCTGCACTACCCTTTCTGTCTGGTGGACTGTAGCCCTCCAGGGGGGGCTGTTGGGTGCTGTTTTGCAGTGGGTGCTCTGGCTTGCTGTGCTGTGGGTTTCACTGGTGCTATCCACTAAATCGTTTTGGTACTCTGCCCTCTGAGCACATGTTATGATTGCATTTCCTGGCCAATTTGTGATTTCCTGGCCAATGTGTGATTGTCACATTCATCACTTCTAGGATTGTGCTCAGTTGCTCAGTCGTGTCTGACTCTTTGTGGCTCCATGGATTATAGCCCGCTAGGCTCCTCTGTCCATGCTATTTTTTAGGCAAGAATACTGGAGTGGGTTACCATTCCCTTCTCTATGGAGTCTTTAAATTCAGAAGCAGGATCCTCCGAGTTTGCACCATTGCTGTCTCTTCAAATATCCCTTCAAACTCTGTTTCATCCTGAGTCCAGTCCTCAACCCCATTGCCTGAGCAAGAGGGAAGGTCATTGCTTTGAATCTTGAATTTTAGTGAGCACCCAAGCTGCTGAACCTGTAGAAATCATCTTGTTCAATTCCATCATCTACATAGTGGTGACACTGAAGTTTGGAGTGAGGAAGGTCATGGAGGGAGCCTGTGGCCAAGCCAGACCAGACCCTGGCCTTTTTCCACAAAGTCAGGGCTCTGACCCCTGCTGTTCGCTGTGCCTGACTGACCCTGGTTAGGCAGCCAGACTGCCCCCTGCCTCACCTCGGCCTGGGAGACCATGTGGACTCTATTTGGGAGTCCAGGCCATAAACTCTATTTGGGGCAGAGGCAGACATGAGGGACTCTGTCTCAGATGACCAGGGTTCTTGACTTTGGTCTGCTGGGGCAACGCGGGCGGGCCAGGGCCCCTCTCTGGGCTTCCGCTGTGTGAATGTTAAGGGAAAGGTTGAACTGGGTGATTGTCTCTGAATCCGTCCTCCTGCTGCTAGTGGTTTGTGAGGGTGGGCATGAAACCTCTTCAGAAATTACTGCCAATATATTAAAAGATCTCAAAAAATGGTATATCCATCTGAAATATGGCTATTCTTTGCTTTGGGATGTGATTAAGTCATTCCCACTACCCTGCCCTGCAGAAGCAACCTGCTGCTTGACTGCTTGATTCGGGGGTGGGGATGGGGGGGGTTCTGATTTTGGGGAAGGGGCACTCACATTGAATAGCGACTCTGTGCTAAGCCCTTTCCCAGCACTAACATGTTTAATCGTTACTATGACCCTGTGGGGCTTCCCTGGTGGCTCAGATGGTAAAGAATCAGCCCGAAATACAGGGTTCAAGCCCTGAGTTGGAAAGAACCCCTGAGAAGTGAATGGCAGCCCACTCCAGTATTTTATCCTGGAGAATTCCATGGACAGAGGAGCCTGGTGGGCCACAGTCCATGGGGTCACTAAGAGTTGGACACGACTGAGCGACTAAGTGACTAAGCAACTAACACTACCATGAACCTATGAGCTGTTGCAGTCCTGAACCCAGTTCACCCAGTGAGAAACTGAGGCTGGGAGAGGAGAAGAACATGGTTTACTCAACTGTAACAGGTAAAACTGGGATTCGAACCCAGCTCTGTCAGATTGAAAGTCATGTTGTTTTGCTACAGCAGACTTTCTGCTTACTGGAAGGTACAGAGGTGTTGGATTATTTTAAAAATTAGCAATTGATTATTACTATCCAGCCAACAAGCTTGGGGCCCAAGGAGGGTGGTCCTCTGTTAGGTGGATGCAGAGCTCCTAGGGCGGGGGGCTCTGTCTGAAACCCCTTCAGGTCAGCCTGCCCCACCCAGTCCCTGAATCTGGGATGTCTGTGTTGTTCTAGAGCAGTTGCTTAACTGGGGGCAGCTGCCAGGTCTCCTGGTTCCAGATTCCTGCTGCAAGGGCCCCAGAGCTTCCGGGTGAGGGTGAGGGGGCTGGGGCTTTGGTTGAAACATTAGGCGCTGGACCATGCCCGCTGTCCTCCATGTGAAACCAAGTGCCTCATTTGCTCAGTCTGAACCCCTCACTGTGAACCCTTCTATTTCCCTGAGCTTTGGCCCTTCTGTTCCCCTTCAATCCCAGAAAGTCTGGGCCAGCCCCCTCCCCTGGTCTCCCCATTGTCCCCCTCCATCCCACCTCCATCCTCAGGGAACCTCCCACATCACCGTTACTCATTGCCGGCTTATTCACTACCCTGGAAACTCTCATCTTCTGCCAACTGAAGTCTGCCTCCTGGGAGCCCCCAGAGCTGTCACCACCCCCGCCCTAGCCAATCCTAGAGCTCCCCTACACCCTGTCCAGGCAATAGACTCATGTGTGCGTGGACACACACACACACACACACACAGGCTCACACTGATTCTCTGGAAACAAGAGAAGAGAGAGAATGAAGTCTGGAGGTGTGGCTTGCCAGCTCCTATGTCAGACACCTGCGGCCTTGATCCTCATCCCTGAGTGCTTGTGCACACATATACACACATACATCACATGTGTACACTCAGTGGCTGGATATACCTGGAAACACATACACAGGTGCATTACACACTGAGAGCTGAAGACACAGGCCAACACATAGCCAGCCAGCCAGACACTCTCCGTTGCCTGCCTATCTGGTGAGAGGAAGCTGCTGCCCAGCAGAAGCACCCTGGAGACCTGTCTGCCTGGAAGCACGGAAATGGATAGCAGACTGTCTGCAGAGGACTGCCCTTCCTTCCAAGGCTTTGGGATGTACGCTTGCTCCTCCAGTGCAAATCCCCTGAGGGGCTTTGGCATCCTTTGCACAACTGCCTCACCCTGCACCCTCCTAGTGCCTTGGCTCCTCCTCTCCAATTCCCAATTCCTCCCTTCCACCCCAGCTACCCTTCCCCTCATCACCTGTGTCATCTCCCTGAAAGCCTTTCACCTCTGAGAAACCCAGCCATCTCACTCTTGACTAAACTGTTGCTACCACTATAGAAACACCTGTACAGCGCTGCCATGTGCCAAACACTGGTTTAAGTCTTTTATATCGTTGTTGTTCAGTTGCCCAGTCATGTCCAGTTCTTTGCAGCCCCGTGGACTGCAGCATGCCAGGCCTTTTATATCATTAACTCATTTAAGCCCTGTGACAACCCTATAGATAGATGCTATTGCCATCTTCAGCTTTGGATGGGGACAAAGAGGCTCAGAGAGGTTGAGTCACTTGCCCAAGGTCACAGACATGGTGATAATAAGTGGCAGTGTGGGAACTCAAACCTAGGCTGTGTGGGGCTTCCCTGGTGGCTCAGTGGTAAAGAATCTGCTTGCCACTGCAGGAGACACAGGTTTGAGCCCTGATCCAGGAAAAGCCCACATGCCACAGAGCAACCAAGCCCATGCACCACAGCTATTGAGCTCCAGAGCCACACCAAAACTACTGAAGCCCTGTGTTCCGCGACAAGAGAGGCTGCCGCAACGAGAAGTCTGCACACTGCACCTAGAGAAAGCCTGCGCAGCAAGGACGACCCAGCACAGCCAGAAATAATAAATAAAATTATATTAAAAAAATCTCAGGCTGTGTGTTTTCCATACCTGTGCTCCTCACCATGACTGCACAGCCTCCAGCTGTAACTGTGCTCTGATCTAAGGCCATCCTGGAACTCTGATTTTTCTCCATGAGCCTCTTGTCTCTGCTTCTCTCTGCATCCACCCGAGAACCCACACTGCCTCACTTCGCTTACCCTCTTGCAGTTTACCGTGTCTTGCAACTTGTTCCTTTGTCCTTCTGTCAAAGCTGCCAGAGATGCCTCAACTCTGCATGGGTCCAGCTTTCTGCCTCCTCCACATTTGCGCCCAAACTGCGAAGCTTTGTAGGTGAAAAGAAGATCAGCTCCTAGGCATCAGGGCCTTCGTGCATCCCTGTCTTTGGTTTGACTCTGGCAGCCCTCAAGGCTCCTAGGGATGACATCCCCCTTCCTCGTCAGTGTCCATCACCCCCTCACCACACCTGTATCTCCTCCTGGAGGCACTCAAGCCTCTCCCTCTTGAAACCAAACAAAGCCCCCATCTCCCCTACATCTGCCTCCATTTAACCTTGCCCCCTCTTCTTGGGAGCGCTGGCTACACCCCTACTTTACCTCCTTCTCAAAGATCAATCCACTCCCATATGGCTTCTGCGCCACCACACTTGACTGCTGGCTCCAAGGCCACCAGCCGCCTCCTCGTTGCTGAATCCGGTGAAGATTGTTCGTGACCTCTCCACAGCTCTGGACCCGCTAGACCCTCCTCCCTGGAAACATTCTCCTCCTCTTGGAAAAAGGTCTCTTAAACTTCATCCTCTCCCACAAAGCCCAGACTGACAGCCAGAGACCCAGCTTCATTCTTGCTCCTCCTCCCCTGGATTGTCCTCCACACATTTCCCCTCTTGTCCGACACCAGCCCTGTAGGCGCTTCCCTCCAGGGGTCTCTAGAGCCCATCTCTTCCTCTCTAGTCTCACTGCTACCCCACGAAGCTCTCCTCCCTTCCCCCTCCCGAGGGAACCCCTCCTGGGCTTTCCCAGCCCTGGATCCCTCTAGGCCACCTCTCGATTTTGCTGGAGTGGAGCTGAACTCACCAGGTGTGGTCGGGTGACCATGCTGCTCCTGCTGCTTTACCTGGCTGACTCCAGTTCAGAGCGCAGCTGGGACGTCACTTCCTCCAGGAAGCCTTCCTTTGCCTCGGTGATGGGGAACTCCTGTGTCCAGGTCTGCATTCCCCCACTGGTCTACCTTGAGGATCAGAGTTATATCCTCCTTCTTCACTGCCACATCCCCCTGGTCTCCCCAGGTGCCCAGGGAATGTTGGTTAAACAAATGGTTAAGGTCAGAGGGACCACTGTCACCTGCCTTTATCTGTCTCCTGATTTGGAGGTTGCTCTGTGCCCACTTCTCTCTGATTCCCTCCTTACTTTCTTGGGAGGGTGCGGTGGGCAGCTGGGTGGGGACTGGAAGTGGATTCTAGGGCAGTTTCTTACTGAGTTAAAGAGTAGGAGGGGTTAGGGCAGAGCAGAGGGGCCCAAGGCAGCCTCTCCATGCTGTGCGTCCCCCTTCTCCTGTTTCCCCTCTCTGTGGTTCTCACCTCTTTCCAGAGGACTGTGCTCAAGGTACAGGTCCTTGCCCTCTTGTCTGCTGCTACTCAGTTCCTCTGGGGTTTAGGACTGGCTGGAATACCCCCTCTAGTTCTAAAGCTACCCTCCTCATCTTCTCCCCTCTCCTGCCCTCCTCTTGCCTTCTCTCTAGCCTCCCCCAACACCTGTAGCTTGCACTTGCCTGAGCCAGTTCAATGAACACTTCTTGGTTGGTTCTGCCTGGGGCCCTTCAAGGGAGGAAGGATCCCTAGAGAGCAGGGCAGCCACGGGGCGCCCACTTGATAGGGCTGGATAGGGCAGTGGCCGCTGGTCCCCCTCACTCACCTGGTTGACTGCTTGCAGATCCCGGGCTTAGCGGGTGGGCGGGGGAGGAGGGCGCCAGGGAGCAGCCGCCAGGGACTGGGAGGGGCCAGTGGCAGGCTGCGGGCTGCGCAGGTTCTGAGCGTCCCTCTCAGCGTCGTGGCGGCTCCTCTGCTCCCTTTGAGCCCCCACGGATCATCGTTCGCACCGTGTCCTCTCCTCTCTGGCTCCAGCTCCGCGCCGCCCTTCTCCCTTCCCCGTTTCTAGGTTTCACGCTTTTCAAGCGCCTGGCAGTGAACTCCCAGCCGCCCACACGCTCTCCAGTCTGGACTTCTGGAGTCCGAGTCCGGGATGGATACCTTGCCATTCACTCTGGAGTGAGGGGTGTAGGTTGCACTGGCTCTGTCTTCAGTCTGCGGGAGATTCCCCACCCTGGGCGTGGGAGGGGGATGGAACTGTGGGAGCAGGAAGATTTTTCCAGACATGAGTCTTATTTTCAGCACCCTTTCTCCAATCACCCTCCACCAATCCTGCACCGTAGAAAGAGCTGTGGTCGTGAGCCCCTTATACAGCTCCTGGTGGGATTTGTAAGGGTTTCTTAGACAGAGGAGGGAGTGCTGGGCACCAGCGCCTCCAGGCTAGACTGTGTTGGAAAGGACTGTGGGAGTCTGAGGTGCTGATTTTCCAGGATCTGGGGAGTTCAGCTGGAGGAGCATCTCCAACCCTCTCTTCATTCATTCACTTAGCCATTCATAAATCCGCCCTGTTGTGAATCACATGCCAGGCAACCTTCCTCCTGATAGTGGTCTGGGAGGGACCACTACCCTTCCATATGTGGATGAAGATACTGTGGCTCCAGGTTTCAGTCTCTGGTTCACCTCTTCTGCCCCTCACCTGGTGAGGGGGTGCACAGAACCAGGACATGAGTCTTATCACAGGCACAGACTCCAGTTCTCTGGGTTGACCCAGTGGGGATGTGACTTCCAGGGGGCTGCCTGGACCCAGCACCCCCCACCTTTGGTATATTCTCAGCACTCAGTCCAAGACTGGCCAGCACAGCCACAGCTGAGGTCAGAGTGAGGCTACTGGACAGAACTAATTTCATTTATTGAATAGACTGCTGAAAGGGCTGGGTCCAAAGACCTCTCTCTGTCCCCTCACTCCCATGCTGAATGGAGGGTTCTGGATCTGTTCAGAGGGGAAGGGGCGCTTTCCCATCACACTGCCCACCACACCATCCCTGCTTGCTAGGCCCAACCTCACCTCCTTCCAAAGCATGCATGGGGAGAAGGCAGTGACTCCACGTGGCCACTCTGAGACCAGGTTGAGGAGGTGGGGGAGGTCAGGGGCGGGGGGTGGGTCAGTTGGGAAGGAGGTATGCAGACACTCACCTGGACTGGGGGGAAGGGAGGACTCAGGAAACCTGGGGCAGGGAAAGAGAAGAAACAGGCCCAGGCCTGGAGAACTCCCAGAGCTTCAAGGGTCCTTTGAGCCCCCACACAGTTCTTCCTCAATGGACGTAGCTCTCGCCTTTTCATGTGTTCATTTCTTAATTTATTGCACTCTGATCCCCAGCACTACTCTGTATCTGACCCTGTCAGGCATCTGGGATACCATAGGCCAGCCTGGGGGAGATCATGTCTGGGAAGGGTTGATGGTGGGTGAGGTGGGGACCACAATCCCCATGGCTCAGGCTCCCCCTTCCCCACTTCTACCCCATCCACCCCTGGGCATCTCTTTGGGGTGCTGCTGGTGAAGACTGAAGATGGACCAGAGGAAGGGTTTCCTTATTGATTAAGGAAACCAGATCTGAATTATTCATTATGATGATGTTGAGGGAAAGGAGAAGGGGCATGGGGCAGGCAGGAGGGACGTGAAAAGGAGGGAAATGGAAGGAGGGGAATGTTGACTTCCCTTGGGCTGGAGGAACCAAACACTCCCCAGCCCACCAGCATTTGGGCAACTGATTCTATCCATGGAGCTCTATCCCACTGTGGTCAGACCCCTGGGGCCTGTGCAGAGGGCAGCAGAGGGTAGAGCTTTGGGCAGGTAGAGAGAAGGATCCTGAATGCGAGGTCTGGCTCCACAATGTCTCACTGTGGGACTTGATTCCTTTTCCTGCAGAGCCTCAACTCCCATCTGTACAATGGATGGTCTCTGCTACTTTTGATGTAATTTTCCAACATCCACTGGGAACTTTCCATGTGCCTGGCTGTCAGCTCCCTACTTTAATGAAGGGGGGAAGTAGAGGCCACTAAGAGTGCTGTGGGCTGTGATGGAGCACAGAGAATCAGGGGAGGCTTCCAAGAGGAGGCGTCATCTGCAGTGATCCTTGGAGAATGAGACTCCTCATAGCTTGTCTTCTGCTCAGGACAGACAAGCTACAGGACAGGAGCTTTCCCCTACCAGGACAGGAGCTACATGGAGCAGAAGTCTGCTCAGAGGTCACCTTGAGGGCACAGGCGTGTGAGGAGCAGTGGGGAGGGAGGAGCAATGTTTTCTGCACAGTCACACACCGGTCAGGTCTGCGGCCCCAAACCCTGTGAATACGTGGAGCCTGAAGTGGCTTTCCAGGGATAGCCTAGGGAATTGTTTCTCCATCAAACTGAAGCCATTTAACATTTACAGAGAAGGCCATGGCATCCCACTCCAGTACTCTTGCCTGGAAACTCCCGTGGGCGGAGGAGCCTGGTGGGCTGCAGTCCATGGGGTCGCTAGGAGTCGGACACGACTAAAGTGACTTAGCAGCAGCAGCAGCAGCAGCGACATTTATCGAGCATTTACTGTCTACGCTTATGCTAACTGGAAAAGGGCAATAGGCAGTAGGTTTAAACAAAATTAGTAATTGTTTTGTGAAAAAGGAGATTTCAACCTGTCTGGAGAGTGTCGAGAGAGGGAGACAGAGGCTGGTGGAAAAGGACGTGGAGGGCATTGTGGTTGAGGGACACTTGGAAGGGGGTCTTCAGAGGTGGAGGTTTGATAGGCAGAGAGGCACGAGTAGGGGACATCCAGAACACGGGCCAGGGCTTGGCAGCGCCAGGGCTTGGCAGCGCCAGGGCTCGGATGCGTTTAGGTTGCTCAGGAGCAGTGAGAGGGTAGGGAGGAGAGGAAGGCTTGGAGGTCTTATCTGCAGTCTGATCTTGAAAAGCCTTAAACAGTGGAGTCAGACCCCAGGAGTCTCAGCACAGGGGTCAGCTCAGGAGCCGCCTCCTCCTGAAAGCCTCCCGGCCTTGCCTCCTGGGCTCCTGTCAAGGCAGTGGCCACTTCGTTTTTCCAAGCTCTGCCCCTTGTCTGGTTCACTGCTGCTCGGGGCCTGTCCCTGAGGAGTGGTTCAGAGCTTCTGATATTCAGAAGAGTCTGGTCCGGCCCCTCCATCCAGCCAGTGAATTCTTGAGGCCCAGGGCCAGGCCTTCGGGGCTGAGGGCTCAAAACCCGGCTGTGGTTCCCGAGGGCTTGTAGCTCACTTCCCTGGCCAGGCTGGAGCAAGGGACTGGGGCATCACTGGGCCCCACATTCCAGAGAAGCCAGTCAGGAGATCAGAAAGGGAAGAAAGCTGAGCTGCCGTCCAGAGAGAAGATCCAGGTCAAGAGCCTTCTGAAACTAGAGACACCTTGGTCCCAGCCCCGCCCATCACAGGAATCCATTTCCAATGGCTTTTGCGGATGCAGGTCTGGCGTCTCCAGGAGCTGGTTCTTCTCAGGTTCAGATCCAGGCAGGCTCTGAGACTGGGGGAGCAGGGGGAAGAGCGCACAGGGCAGGGGGCAACCCCTCAGCCCCTGCCTCAGCCCTCCCCAGTCCCCCGGCCCCCAGCCTTCAGCTTCTCCAGGGTTCTGCTCACGGTGGACAGGCTGCTACGGGCTCCTGTGGGAGAGACCAGGACAGGGCGGCTGAGTGGACAGATTCTGGGTCAGAGCCTCCCAGAGGGACCTGGGGTCAGAGGGGATAGAATGGGGAGGGAGGGAGTCTTGGAGGGCAGCCTGGTTTAAAGAGACATGGATGGTCAGAGTAGCCCTTCAACAGGACAGCAACATGGTGTGGGAGTTAGAGGCAGGACTGGGGGCTGACGGCCTAGTTTCTGGCCCCACCACTTCCCAATTGAGTCTCATAACCTCCCTACGTCTCAGTCAGTTCAGTTCAGTTGCTCAGTCATGTCAGACTCTTTGCGACCCCATGGACTGCAGCATACCAGGCTTCTCTGTCCATCACCAACTCCCGGAGCTTGCTCAAACTCATGGCCATCGAGTCAGTGATGCCATCCAGCAATCTCATCCTCTGTTGTCCCCTTCTCCTCCTGCCTTCAATCTTTCCCAGCATCAGGGTCTTTTCCAATGAGTCAGTTCTTTGCATCAGGTGGCCAAAGGATTAGAGTTTCAGCTTCAACATCAGTCCTTCCAATATTCAGGACTGATTTCCTTTAGGATGGACTGGTTTGATCTTCTTGCAGTCCAAGGGATTATCAAGAGTTTTCTCCAAAACCACAGTTCAAAAGTATCAATTCTTCGGCACTCAGCTTTCTTTATAGTTCAACTCTCACATCCATACATGACTACTGGAAAAACCATAGCTTTGACTAGACAGACCTTTGTCAGCAAAGTAATGTCTTTGGCTTTTTAATATGCTGTCTACGTTGGTCATAACTTTTCTTCCAAGGAGTAAGTGTCTTTTAAGTTCATGGCTGCAGTCACCATCTGCAGTGATTTTGGAGGCCCCCCAAATAAAGTCTCTCATTATTTCCATTGTTTTCCAATCTATTTGCCATGAAGTGATGGGACTGAGTGCATGATCTTAGTTTTTTGAATGTTGAGTTTTAAGCCAACTTTTTCACTCTCCTCTTTCCCTTTCATCAAGAGGCTCTTTAGTTCTTCTTCACTTTCTGCCATAAGGGTGGTGTCATCTCCTATCTGAGGTATTGATATTTCTCCCAGCAGTCTTGATTCCAGTTTGTGCTTCCTCCAGCCCAGCGTTTCTCATGATGTACTCTTCATAGAAGTTAAATAAGCAGAGTGACAACATACAGCCTTGATGTACTCCTTTTACAATTTGGAACCATACTGTTGTTCCATGTCCAGTTCTAACTGTTGCTTCTTGACCTGCATACAGATATCTCAGGAGGCAGGTAAGGTGGTCTGGTATTCCCATTTCTTTAAGAGTTTTCCACAGTTTGTTATGATCCACACAGTCAAAGTCTTTGGCATAGTCAATAAAGCAGAAGTAAATGTTTTTGTGGAACTTTCTTGCTTTTTCAATGGTCCAACAGATGTTGGCAATTTGGGCCTCAGTTGCCCCATTGTATAAAGTGGGGCTAATTATAGGACCTGCCTCATATGGCTGTTCTGAGAATGAAACAAATCAACATATGGAAAGTGCCTGGAACAGCGTCTGGGATGGAACCTTTTGCTGAGTACTCAGCATCCTACCATGGGTGGCAGACACTGGGGGCGGGGGCACCTTTGAGAAACTCTTGCCCTGGAATTTCCCAGTGTGGCGGGATGGAGGAGGAAGGAGATGCCCAGTTTAGGGTACCAGCTCTGAGAGTTGGATTCCACTATGGGAGAGGAGAGTGAGAAGATAACTGGGCATTGGGCTGGGGGAGGGAGGGCAGTGTGGTGCTGTACTGGGCCTGACAGAGAAATCTTGGGGACCAGAGGGGCTGAGCTCGCTGGGAGCAAGAAGCGTTTTGACTAAGCTCGTGGAAGAACTATGCAACACTTCTGCCTCCCTGTGATTGGAGAAGCCCTCTTTGCACTTCCATCATGGTGGCTTCTCTGGGCTGTGTACCCAGAGGGGAAGATGGAAGGTAGACTCTGGAATTTCTGGAACTTACCCTCTTTATTTCCATTGATGCTGGATCTTCCCTCCCCATGGTCTGCCCCTGGCTGGGGGTGGATTCTCAGGCTCCCTGTAGGATGAGAGCACCACAAGCCTTGTGGTTACTAAGCCATTCTCAAATCAAGTCCAGCTACAGGAAGGGAAGTCCTTCCAGTTGTCTACTCCCCATCCTGGCTGCTGTCTTTGCTCCACTACTTCCTTTACGTCTCCCACATGATCTGCGCAGATTTGGGGAGGGGAACAAAGGTGGAAGAAATGGGCCCTTGAAGGAGAAGACAGCAGATATTTAAGGAGGTGAGGGTCCTAGGGAGAACTGGGGATGAATGTGTAGGGCTGACGAAGATGGGAGCACCTATGTGGGGAGCTGAGATGAGGTGAGGAGCTATTTAGGGTCCTGAGGTCTCAAGGGAGCTAGAGGGTCTTCATGGAAGCTCAGGGATGAAGTAGGGTTATCTGGAGGCCTCGGAGGCTTTGGGGAAGAAGAAGAACTTATCAGGGGACATGGGGGTTCTAGGTGTTCTGAGCCGGTTCAGGGACTTAGTGGAAGGCTGGAGTCTGTGTGCAGTCACGACAATGCCTACACAACATACACACACATACACAGCATCTCTAACACACGCAGCCAGTACAGTCACTCATGTGGGCTTGGCTGTACTGCACAGTGGGCTGCAGACTCACACACAGAGGGTCTCACGCAGTTCTTGGAGGAGGTGGGGGTGGGGGAGAGGACTCACCTATCGTGGGCAGGATGTGGTCCAGGTTGAACCGAGACTTCAGGAAAGGGTAGGCCAAGATGAGGAGCCCTAAGAAGAGAGACACGGAGGGGTTTCATGGTGAGGAGGGAGCCTGTTTAGGCGAGCTGTGTGAAGCTGGGGCTGGGCTCTGGGTGTGAATGGGAGCAGCGTGAGTGAGCAGGGTTGGGACTGTGGGTGTGTGAATGTAGCCTGGGAGTGTGTGCACCAGTGGGGGGCATTCCCCAACACCCAGACCCAGGAGGGGGTGGGGAGCGGTGCCTTTGGGGGAAGGGGTTACTGGCTGTGAAGGCCTAGGCTCCTGGCTCCACCCTGCCCAGGCGATGGCAGGTTGGTTTCTTCCTTCCTCTGCAGCTGGAAATGGGCCCATTGGCACCCCCCAGCTCTGGTTCCCCACCCTCCCCTAGGGCTCCCAAGGGCAGGACCGGAGGCTCCTCAGTGAGCTGGGGAGGGGGTCGCGGAAGAATGGGTCCTACTCTGTCACTCCCCAAGGTTTTGGCCCCTGGCCTGAGTTCATAGGTGCAGATGCCAGAGCCCACTGACCTGGTGCTTCTGGTTCTGCCCGGGGATGTGGGATGTACCTAGCACCACTGTGGGGATATCAGTGGGCCTGGCTCGGACAGACAGATGCCTGGATAGACAGATCTGCTATGGCAACATTCCAGGAAAGAAAAGGAAACCCTTTGTCTGAGCTGGATCCTGTCAGGGCTCAAGGAGGGTCCCACAGAGACCTCTGTCCTTCTCTACCCACCCCCTACCAACTCATCCGGAACAAGCTTATGAGTCCTAACACTAACTCAAGAGCCCAGGGCTTGGGACTTGGGAACCGGAGCAGGAGTGGCTCGAGAGCAGTGTTCACCAGCTTCTGCTCCACGCCTCCTCACCCCTGCAGTGTGCCGTGGGAATCTCACCCCAGCCTCCCTCTCTCTCCCTGTACCCTTGATGGCTGCCTTGCTCACACCTCCAACTTCTATCCTCCCCAACTGATTCCTGATGACCCAGCTCTTCCCTCCATTTCTTGTTCACCTGGCTGTGGTCCCCTCACCCCACCCCCCGCCCCAGGTCCCTCTCTGAGCCCAGCACCTTCTTACCGAGACCAGCAGCGCCAATAAAGATCCCGCCCACGGCAGCTGCAGCTTTGGAGATGGAGACGCCGATGATGATGCTGCCCGCCACGAGGCCGAGGGCCACGCAGGCCAGCTGCAGGCAGCGGAAGTCTCTGCTGCTGATGGGGATGTCCATGCAGGCCTGCCTAGGGCACTGCCTCCACCAGCAGAGCCTGTCCTGAAACAGCTCTGGAGGTCTCGGTTCTCTTGGGTGTCTCCTTGCTGGAGCTTCACCTGCAGGAAGAGAGTCTCTGGGCAGTAAGATTCTGGACTGCTAACCTTTGGGTTTATCTGCAACCCTATCCCACCACAGTCTCAGGGTCCCCACCTTGAGTGAGGATCTCTCCCAGGTCACCCCAACTTACTATTCCTCCCCTATAGGCTCCTGAAGCTGGAAGCCAGTCTCAGGATTCCTGCCTGACCACATCAGGCCTTGGCTGCCAGAGCTCTGGAGAGCTGGGCCTGCACCCTGGGGGTTCCCCTGCCAGCCTTCTCTCTGGAGAGCTCAGCCTGAGCTCCCCTGCCCAGGACATCCTGCCCCAGGTCCCTGGAGCCTGATCGGCTGCCAGTGAGCTTCAGCCTATTAAAGTTTAAAGCAATGGTTGCAAGGGGGAGGGGGTCCAGAGGACCAGGCTTCCTCAGAGATGTAGGCAGCAGGAGGTGCTGAGTTATTCATGAGGTTGCAATGTGAGTTGCTGCCGACAGGCCCATGAGGGAAGTCAGCCCAGGTTCCACTGTGGGTCCTGGAAGGGGCCGGATGAGTCGGTGGCTTCATATGGGGCTCGGCAGCCAGAGATGTGAGGACTCCTGGCCACATGCTCAGGACCCACTCTGCTGCTCCTTTGATTGGAGGTGAACCCAAGGCCCCTGCTTGGGGTCCTGGAGACGGAGACCTGGAAGGAGACCTGGATGAGGCTCAAGAGACAGACAGGAACAGCGACAGGGCCAGGAGGAGGTGAGGGGGTCCTTCCATGTCCACTCTGTACCCCCACCTTGGCCCTCTCTGGGCCCCAGGCAGGGTGAGGATGGTCTCTTCTCCTCAAGTAGGTTCCCGTTTAGTTGCAGAGGGCTGAGAAGGGGAGCCCCTCCAGCTCCCCTTGGGGTCCTTGGTGGGGAGGCTAACAGGAAGGAGCAGTGGTGGGGGCAGGGTGGGAGAAGGGGTTGGCAGGGGCCGGGTTATCAGCAGCTGGGATCTGGAGATTGGCATGAGGCTGGCGCCTCCTGACCTCCAGGCCGAGCTCTGTCCAGCCTGTCTGACCTACTTTCAGGATCCACCAAGTGAAGATCAGGCAGCGGTAACCCACCCCAGCCTGGCCCAGCCCTGTCCGGTACCCTGGGCCAGCCCTCAGCACTAGCTGCATTCTCTGGCCCTTTATGGATCACCACAGTTCCCGGGGTCCCATCACCAGCCCCAGTGGCCTCTCTTTAGATCGCCTGTCTCTCCCCTCCATGTCTACCACCTGACATAGCCTGGCTATGGTAGGAAACCCTCTGGCTTCCTCCTGCCTCCACAGCCCCTGGCTGCCTTCTCCTCTGTGGCCCTTCTGCTGAATGTATGCATGGCTCCTGCCGCCTGGAGACCCCTCATCCTGCAGGACCCTGCTTGGGCAGCCCCAGCTCTGAGGAGCCATTCCTGATGGCAGCTGGGTGGTCACGTCACCATCAGTGTGGGCTACCTGTCCCTATTCTCTGCCTCTTCTGTAGACTGTGAGCCCCTTAAGGGTAGGTTCAGGGACTGAGCGCCATCGAATGGCTAGAGGGCACCTGCAGTGGGCTTCCGGACACAAGGACATTGCTCAGGGTGGTCTCAGACCTGCACAACCATCTTGGATTGATCGCGGGCACCATGGGAGCTCTGTCTTTAACTGGAGGCTTTCCTGGTGGGGATAGAAGCCTGGGAAGACCAAGGACATCTGACTGAGCTTCAGCTGAGGGAAGGGCCCGCCAGGAAGCTGGAGTGAGACCTAGCAGGGCAGGTGTGAACTCAAAGGTGTGGAGAAAGGAGGGTTGACCACAGAACAGCAAGGGGACCCTGAGCCATGTTCCTGGCCCTCGTTTGGGGAAGCCCCTGGGGGTGGGCATCTCCAGCCACAGCTGCAGCTGCCAGCATCCCCTCTGCCTCTCACCAGGATGAGGTCTGATTACTCTTCTAATTAGGCATCAAATGACAGCCCTGTCTCTGTCACACGTAACTGATCCCCCACTGACTAGTTTTAGAAAGAGCTATCAAAATAATTGTCCATGGAAATGTGTTCCTGAGACATCAAGCTCTGGGAACCTGAGCACCCCCTACAATGCCCTTGGCCTCCATTAAGTGTTTTCATAACTCTGGCTGGGCGAGGCCTGTCCAGCTCTTCTCCTGTCGTCAGGCTGAGGGTGATGAGTGCACGCCATCAGTAAGACAGCGCTCTGGTTCCACGTCTCTGAGGTGGGAGCCTCCCACTGTGGGCCTCACCTTGCTCATCTGGTGAATGGGGATGGGGATGGCAGGGGAGTCGGGGGTGCCTGTGCATTGCGATTTTCTGATTCCAGAACACTCTAATCTATAAAAACTGGAGACAAGTTCTAAATTAGAGATTTTCTTTGACACTGTAAATCCCTCTGGGCAGAGAGGCAGAGCAGAGACTGTGGAGGAGAGACACATAGAGCCATCCTCAGCGAAAAGATCACAGAACCTCCCAGCTCCTCTCCAGAACAGATGGGGACACCGAGACAGGGGGAGGTGGATGGACAGCCCAAGTCCACGATGGATTCTGGCGTCCAGCTTCCCCGCTCAGTTGGGAAGGGGGCCAGCACATCTCTAAATTGTCTTCTCTGAGGTGGGACGAATTGGCAACCCCACCATCAGTGGGAGACATTGTGTTCAGAAGACTCAGCCAAGTCCTGCCTGGTTCCCTCGTGACAGGAGTGTCACTAAAGGCCACTGCAAAAGTGTGACATCTCCTCTTCTATTTATTCACACTGTTCATGGGGTTCTCAAGGCAAGAATGCTGAAATGGTTTGCCATTCCCTTCTCCAGGACTGATTACAAATGGAGAGATGGGAGACTTGCTAATTTTTTCCTGCAGCAATTTTGGCCATACCAGCTCTGAAAAAGCAAATGTATGCTTGCCCTTGGGTGATGCACTTGCTGTCACAGGTAAATGAGATGGAAGCCCAAGGCTCTAGAGCCTGACCACCCCACATTTCCTCACCCCCAAGCTCAGAACCGCCCCCCACCCCCCGAGCCTGGGTCCTCCAGGCCCCTGGATCCAGAGTGTGGCTGGGCCTTGGGTTACCAGTGAATTCTGTCAGAAAATCTCTTTTTCTCAAGGGGAGGGTTGGAGGGGGCCTGCCTGTGCTCTTTCCTTCCCAGAAGCATGAAGTCCAAGAGTGGCACGGGATGGGGAGGAAGGGTGGGTGAAAGATGTCAGCTTGGTTTAGTTCTGTTTGTTTTCCTTGAGGGCTAAGGACCCTGGAAAGGAGTGTGATTAATTCACTGATCCCCTGGGGGATGGGCAGCTTTCCCAGACTGTTCAGAAGCTGAAGTCGGGGAAGCGGCTTCCAAGGCAACTGCTACCATGGCAACAAGTGCCAACCGTTGGGGGGGGACCTTGCTTCTCACTGCTCCCCTCAGACCTCAGCAGCTGGAGCAGCTGGCATGGGACCAAGGCACCGCTGATCACTGAGCTGGATCTGGCAAGGGGCAGTCAGCCAGGAGGGAGGAGGGGCCCTCAGAGCTCAGGAAGGTGGACCCTCAGAGGGAGAAAGACTCCAGCACTGTCCCCGACCCCCCCCATGGAGCTCAGACAGGAGTGCTCAGGGTCCTTGAGAATCAGGACGGGCTGGGGCTGAGGCCTGCCAGCCTGAGTCTGGGGCATTGCCACCCTCCTCTAAGGGCAGCCAGTGCATGAACATAGAGCTGGGACACTGGCTGCCACAGTTCCAGGTTCCAGAGCCTCACTTAGCATGTCTGCCTTGCCCCAGCACAGCCAGGCACAGGGCCTGGTCCCCAGAAAGGGCAGGAGACTTCCCAAGGTCACCAGTGAAATGACAAAGGAAGGACTAGAACCCAGGGCCCCTGGCCCCCAACCTGGCTCTTCCCCTGGCGTAGCAGCTGCCCTTTGGGGACAGGGACCCTGGCTCAGAGGGGCAGAGCAGAGTGTCAGCAGGAGAATCCCACAAAGGGCCAGAGGTCAGTCCCATGTGGAAAGCCCAGACCCATCTCACCCACACAAGAAGCTTTTCTCATCTTCATCACTGGGGTCCAGTTGAGCAATTCTGGCCCAGGAGACCATTAATAACTACAACTATTACAGCTAACAGGCTTCCCTGGTGCTGCTGCTGCTACTGCTGCTAAGTCACTTCAGTCGTGTCCGACTCTGTGTGACCCCATAGACATCAGCCCACCAGGCTCTCCTGCCCCTGGGATTCTCCAGGCAAGAACACTGGAGTGGGTTGCCATTTCCTTCTCCAATGCATGGAAGTGAAAAAGTGCAAGTGAAGTCTCTCAGTCATGTCCGACTCTTAGCGACCCCATGGACTGCAGCCTACCAGGCTCCTCCATCCATGGGATTTTCCAGGCAAGAGTACTGGAGTGGAGTGCCATTGCCTTCTCCCTCCCTGGTGGCTCAGAGGTAAAGAATCTGCCTGCCAATGCAGGAGATGTGGGTTCAATCCCTGCACTGGGAAAATCCCCTGGAGAAGGGAAATGGCAACCCACTCCAGTATTCCTGCCTGAAAAATCCATGGAGGAGGAGCCTGGTGGGCTACAATCCATGAGGTTGCAAAAGAGTTGAACACGACTTAGCAACTAAACAACAACAATCACAGCTAATATTTATGGAGCACTTACTATGTGTGCTTGTAACTGCTCTAAATACTTCACATTTATTAATTTGTAACTTCACAACAGCACCATGAGATAAGCATTAGCTTCCTCAGTTTCTTTCTGGTTTAAGGAACTGAGACCCTTGGAGAATTAAGTAACTTGCCCAAGGCCAGTAAGTGAAACAGCTGGGATTTGAACCCAGGCAGCACAGCTCTGGGAATCAGGTCTCTGTGGGAAAAATTCCACTTCACCTTCCTAGCTCTACAGCTGTGGGCAAGCTGGGTTTTTTTTTTTTTTTCCTTGCTCTGCTTGGTTTTTCATGTTAAGTGCCATAAAATAGCACTGTAACTCATATGACTGCTGAGAATTAAATGAGATGCCTGTGAGCTTCTCAGAAAGTACTCAGTAAGCGCATGAGAATGACAGCAAAACCGAAGTAGGCACAGTGGTTGGGAGAGCAGAGCCATGGACAAGAGAGATCTTGCCAGGTGCACCCAGTGAGTAGGATGGGGGACTACTTGGTCCAGGAAGCTCCCATAAGTCACACCCTGCTGGGCCAACCTGGAGGACTGACCAGAGTGGGGTTGGAGTCTAGAGACAAGACTCACACCCTGGTTCCCAGTCTCCAGGGACAGGGAGACTTAGGGTCAAAAGGCTCAGAGTCTGTAGGCCTGTTTATCCAGCCCATCCCACGTTGCGTAGATGAAGGGATGCAAGGATGGCAAGGGTTCCTGCAAAGAAATGACCATCATCAGAAAGTACATCCTCGTCACCACGGACGGTTCACAGTGCACAACAGCTGGCAGCCTGGCCCATGACTCGCCCCCACAGCAAAGAGCCCTGCACCCCGTCTCGGCTTCCAGCTCTCCCAGGGAGAAGAGCTAGCAGCAGAGCCCAGTTGACTGCCCTGACACTCGGACCTCCCTCTGCCACCTCCTTGGGAATTTCTTTTTTGAAAATTTGTACCTTTAAATATTAAAAAAAATTTTTTTTTAATTATTTGGCTGGATCAGTTTTTCATTGCATCATGCAGACCTTTTGTTGTGGCACATGGACTCGCTAGCTGTGGCACATGGTCAGGAGCACCTGGGCTCAGAAGTTGTGGCAGGTAGGCTTGGTTGCTCTTCAGCATGTGGGATCTTAATTCTCCGACTAGGGATCAAATTCACATCCTCCTTGGGAATTTCTAAAAGCCCTTCCCAAACAGCCCTCTGAGTCTGGTTCTGAGGATTACTAGGGCAATGGGCACAGAAGCCCTCTGCTAGACAAACACATGGATGGAGGTGCCATTTTTCTTTGTTGCCAACTCTGGGAGGACAAACACAGTCCTGGACACACAATGGAGCCTCGAGGAAGTCTCAGTGCTGCTTCAGACAGGGGACTCTGCTCTGCTTGGGTGGGTGGGCTGGGCTGGGGACAGGGTACACCTGTCGAAGTGCTCTTTGAGGTTAGCTTGCATGAAGGCTGCTGACACAGCCTCTTCCACCTCATGGGAGATCCTAAAAGGCAGAGGCTGCTTCCTACTTCTCTCTGGGTCCTGGCACAGAGTAAGAGATTGACAGATGGTAGGTGAATTTCATTTCCTCACTTAAAAAAGAGAAGCAATGATCTCTCCTTCACCTTGTGTCATGGATCCAATGAACTGCTGTATTTAGACGTCTTGACAAGGGGCACTCCACCCCCTCGGCTAGACTCAGCCCCTCTCCAGAAGGTCTGTCTCCTTTTCAGGACTGCAGGTGAAGAAAGGACCACCAGGAAGACACCAGAATTGAAAACAGTTTTATTAAAATAAGTGCAATGTGTTCTTGCACCGTATAAACATGACATATGCAAATCAATTTTCTTGGGTAACTAAGCAGCTCAGCTATCTGATGCTGGATATGCCTCTGTGCTCACCAGCAGCGGACACCACATGGCTCCAACCAGGGTGGCTGGGCAGCCTCCAAACTCACACCACATCAGGCACAGAGCTCCTCACTGCCCCAGACCTGCACTGCCCTCCGCAACAAGCCCGAGGGAGGAAGCAGCAAACTGGTCTCTAAGTCACTCATTGTCTGAACAGCTTAAAACCAGTTAAGAGTAACAGAAATAGCTGATTAAGATCTTCCAAATGCATGGACATTCAGGAGAGAAGGGTGAATGCCAAGAGCTCTGGAAAGTCCATGGGCTCATAGTGGGAGTTAAAAGTCTCATCTCTGCTGGAAGAGTGTGGTTAAAAACAAACAAACAAAAAACCCCGCATCTTTAAAAACAAAATAATACTGACTTTAGCAGCAACCCCAAACAAGGATGATGATAAATGAGGGACACATTTCGGTCACAGCAAAGAAAGATTATGTGCTTCTCTGCGCCATCGACTGGAAGACTGATCTGGCTTCCTGAATTGAGGGGACGGCTTCGCTTAGCCATGGGGGAGGACATCCGGAGGACACAGGAAGGTGGAAGGACCGCCAGAGCGGGTGACAGTGCGGTGAGAGGGAAGAGCCTCTGTCAATGGACGCTTCTCAAGGCTGGCTCCCTGAAGGCCGCAGCCCCAGCCCTACAGCTGCCTGGCGGTGAGAGTGGGCTGGATCCTCCATCCACGGGTGGGTGAGCAGGTGGGTAGGAGCCCAGTGAAGAGACGTCCCTGCCGCAGGCCATTATGCAAAGTGACAAGTGATTGCTTTCCTTTTCAAAGACGACCCTCCCCCACTTTGGAAAAAGCTTTTTCCATGAGGACTCTGGGGACAGGAGGATGAGAGCCTTCATGGAGGAAAAGGCCTGGACGGAGCTGCACAGCAGGCCTCTCATAGGTTTCCAGGGTGGCAGGGCCTGGCAGGCCTGGGGCCCAGAGTGGGTCAGGGCGCTGGTGTTGTGGGTGTCGGGCTAGGTGGCGCATCTCCACTGCGACCTGCCTGGGCCAGCGCCCTCCGTCGGGCCAGGCGAGACTTGGAGGGAGGGGAGAGCTTCACAGAGCAGAGGCCCTCAGCCAGCACCTCGGACTCCTCGGCCAGCTTGTTCTGCTCGTTCTCCTCGTGCTGAGACAGCTGGCGGTTAAGGGCGATGGCCTCAGCCGCAAAGAGCGTCAGGTCCATTGTGCTGCTATTCCTGCAGGGATGGGGGAGAGGAGTACGGAACAGAGGGAGGCAGGGTTCAGCGGGGTCCGCTGGCCAGCTCCCCTACACCTGCCCCAGCTGCTGCGGTTCTGTGCTCCCACTGGACTTTTCCGAGCTGGCACAGGTTGCTCTTCCCAAAGAGATTCTTGCATGGGTTTGGAATCTGACTCACTGGGACTAGAGAGGCTTTGAGCCTCAAGGACAGTCTCTGGACTTAAGAGCTGGGACAAACGCTCCCTTCTATCCAGAGCCCCCTCTTCTGAGCTCTCAGGGCTCTGCACACAGCTCCATCAGAGGAAGGGCCACGGCACATGAAACTCACCCACATACATCCCTCTCCGTCAGGATAGGGGGTTCCAAGAGCTGGGGCTATGCCTTTATGTCTGAGTCCCAGAACCTGGCTCTGGGTTTGCTGAATCAGTATTCTAAGGTGGACCTGAGGTTTGGAGCCTCAAAGATTCTTGATGCAGCTCTACAGAGTCAGGGAGGAACCCAAGTTGGACTCAAATGATTTGTGACTATAAAGTGAAAGACTTCCCTGTTTAGTTCTGAGAAACTGGCCAGGAGGTTGGCTCCCAGAGTCTTTAGCCCTGGCTCTTGAGAAATAGGGAGTGCTCACTGGGAACACGATCTGGTGTTAAAAGGCACTAGTGTCAAACGGATCTGGTTCAAAGTCTCACTCCCTAGGCTACTGGGTGTATGCGTGTGTGCTCAGTCATGTCTGACTCTTTGCAGCCCTATGGACTGCACCCTTAAGTTAACTTCTATTCTTCAGTTTTCTCATCTATAAAATGGGAGCAATAGGAACATCCCTCTTTTAAACTTATTGTAAAGCTTATGGGATACAACACATGCAAAGCCCTTAGTACAAAACCTGGTGGGTGGTATTTCTTATACAGTGGCTGTTATTATTGTCTGTCTAGTAGTGTATATGACTCTTGGTCCCTCTGCCTTACAGGGCCCTGGATTTCTGCTACTTTTAACAACCCCCTGCAGTAGAAGGAAACCTTGGTGTGTTTTGGCCTGTAAATAGTGATTTCCAGTTACGAATCATGAGGATCCACAAAACAGGTTTTTCTTCTGCAAACAGCCTAGGGAGGGATATTAAAGATATTGGGGCAGGGCAAACCAGGTGGAAGAGAAGAGAGGGAGCAGATTTACTGTAGAGGGAGACAAGGAAGAGAAGCGGGAAGAGGGAGGCCAGACATCTGAGCTTAGAGATGGGCTCCACGTCCCCCACCTTGGCCCCAGCATGGCTGAGAGCTTGAAGGAAAAGTTAAAGCCAAATGAAGAAGGGAGTTGAGTGTGACAGGAGCATTTACCTCTGGAGGACTTGCGGCGTGGGGAGTCCCCTTTCTGGAGCTTGCTAGAACGGGAAGGACAGATGTGTGGGTAAGCACTGCCCCCTCTTTCAAGTGCGGCCCCTACCCAAGCCAGCAGAGGGGGCAGCTTACTAGAGCTTCGGGCCCAGCACAGGGACTTGCCCAGGCATGCAGGCAGAGTCAGACCTTCCAAGGAGACAGCAAGCAAGGTACAGCACCCAACCCAGCTGCCTCTGCATGGAGAGCCCTCTCTCTCTCTCTCCCTGGTGAAGTCCTAATCACCCTCTGAGACCCCAGCTCCAGGTCACATCCCCGTGAGGCATTCACCTTGTCCTACTGCCCCCCAACCCCTGTCCCAAGCAGAGGTGGGTCTTTGTCCTGTGGTGCCCTGAGCACTTTAGATAAGCATCTGCCATCCTATCCTCATGTCCCCTTGGTTCCCTCTCCCCATCAGAGCATGAAGACAGGACCCTGGTCCTGCTCCTCCCACTACTGCCAGAGCGTGTCATGTGGCAGATGCTCAGTATAGACAGCAGCTCTTGGGTGGCTGGGAATTAGCCACTTGGAGACCCATGGATTGGGTCCCCACTTGTAACTGGGGCTGGCAACCAGCCCCAGGGTCAAGGGCCTGGCAGACCAACGAGACAGTAAGATCACAGGAGGTCTGGCAGACCCCTTGGAGGGACAGGGTCTGCTATCATGATTAACTGAGGAGGATGCTTAACAATGTTTTCGAGTGAAAACTTGGATCCTTCCTTGGGGAAAACAGCAGCATGTGCCTCTCAGGAAAGCTGCAGCCAGACCCCAGCACCAGGAGGAGAAGTTATGAGCCCCAAGTGCAGCTGCACAGCAAGCAGGGTGGCTAGGCCCTGCTTTTGCACACTCTCAGGTAGTGGCACTTCTGTGTAAGTGGCGGTGCTCCCAGCCAGGCTGCTCCCTGGGCTGTGTGCCTCTGCCAAGGGTGGGAAGCATGTGGTGAATCTCCTAGAGGCTTCTGTCCATTCCAGAGACACATGGGTCACCTAGGGGCTTAGTGTGTGGTCAAGGTTAGGTCCAAGTCAGTGATATCTGTAAGGGGTCAGCATGGGGTGAGGTCAGAGGTCAGTTCAGTTCTCTATGCACAGGGGATGAAGCTGCCATCCGACTCCCCTCAGCTGAGGTCAGCCACCAGGATGTGAGAGCTTCCTCATGGTTTCGCTGCAGGCCTGAAGAGGTGGATGCACTCTCCCTGGGTAACTCACCCCCTGCACCCATGGGTGCTGAAGAACTTGGGCAGCGCTCAGTCTCTGCTTCGCATCTCGGACCAGGAGCTTGGAGATGAGGTCTTTGGCCTCGTTGGAGATGTGAGCCCAGTCCTTGTCAGGAAACTCATACTTGCCTTTCTGGATGCTCTCAAACAGCTTGTTCTAGGTAAAGAAGATTCCTCTTGAGGCCATAGCAGCCAGGGAGTGGGCAGGGTGTACCTGTCATGGTCTGATCATACGGATCCAATCGCTCTCAGCTGCAGGTGCAGCTGGTGGCCCGGGTAATTCCCGCCAGGGCTCCTTCCCCAGCCCCTCCCCTCCCCTGAATTGTCAAACTGCACAGAACACGCTGGGTGGGTGCGATGGCTATACTACTTGGGCGGCCGGGTGGGCGGCTAGTGAGGAACGAGCAACCAGAGAATAGCGCCCAGTTCCTCAGCCCTCCGTCCAGATCCCTGGGCTCCTCTCCCCCCACCATCATCCTTATCCATCCTCCTCCTCCCTCAACATATGCAGCTGTTACAAACCTCCTGTCTTCAATCGTCTTGTTCCTTCTACTTGCATCTTGTGCCTCTCCTCCCCTGGGGCCAGACTCTGCCCCTAAGACTCACTCAGCTCAGGAGTGATCTTCTCTAACAACCTCCCCTGAACTGCTCAGTGGCTAAGGGCCTGATTATCTCCATCTCACCTGATGGCTGCCCTTGGCCAGAGAGGGACAGGGCACGATCCACCTGCTTCCGGATCAGGCACAAGCACCGAGCCCTGTCCTGCTTGGCCTCCCACAACCCCTGACCCCGCAGCAGGCCCTGGGCTCACCTGGCACACTGTGCAGACCTCTCCCCGGTCCCAGCCACAGTCAGCCCCACAGTGACCCACAAAGGGCGGGTAGCCGCTCAGCATGATGTAGAGGACCACGCCCAGGCTCCACAGGTCACAGCGCTTGTCGTAAAAAGTGGCCTCGTCCGTGAAGACCTCCACCACCTCGGGGGCCATGTACTCTGCAGAGCCGCACTGTGGGGGCCAGACATGGGGAAGGGGGAATGGCAGAGAAGAGATGGGCTCAGTCCAGGGAGAGGACTGTGATGGGACTTGAGCGAGAGGATGGAGTTGCAGAGGAAGAAGCTGTCAGGAAAGTCAGCCAGAGAGCTTGCTAGGTGCCACCAAGGCACTTAGAAAAGCTGGGTCACTGGACATTTGACACCTGAGTCCTAGCATTCTCTATGATCCACAGCCCGGTTAGTTCCAGGTCACCCCTATGATCTTCTCAGGTCCTTCTGCAATATGCAGAGACCCTTGGTCAAGAAGCTCCAGGCATCTCTCCCTGCACTGGCTCTCCGCACACAGTCACACAGTGAGCAGGTACTGCCATGTCCCGGGAGCATAGCTCTCAGAAGACGGCCAATTCCATAAAGCAAGGATTTCTTCAAGTGAAGTCCTGCCAAACCTCCCTGCTAGCTTTGAGCATTCTGTAAGAATTTAGAATTAAGACACCATCAAAGCTAGGAGAGCTCTTAGAACAAAGCCAATCTCCTCAGGTCTCCCATTTACGGAGGTGAAACCAAGGACTAGAATGGGACGGGGGTTTGTTCAATACATCAGTAGCAAACTAGGACAAGAAACCAGGATTCCTTCCTCCCAACCTTGCACAGAAAGCTGCTGATAAAAACAAAATAAATTCCTTTTACTCCCCTCTTCATTATTGCAGGCTCACTGGGAGACAACCCTCCTCCCAACTCCCAACATACAAAACTAATTTGGTGGGAAGATGGCGAGTGCAGAAAGGACATTTTCTTTGTTATTGGCAATTAGAGTTAATGACTTTGAAAACAGGGTACCTCAGTGTGGTAGAAGCTAATACAGAAACATCTCTAATAATGTTGCTTAGGATGAGACACGGGCATATTTAATCACAAGTCTTAAAAAAACATTATAAGGAAAACTCACTTATGAAGCATGCAGATCTCAAAAGAACTATATAATAATTAGAGTATAGCCAGTATGTACAAGACATGTCTGAGGAAGAAATAGCTTCCAGCAGCCCATCTGGGGAGGAAATGGGAAGTGAGAGAAGCAACAGGATAACTTGGCCAGGCTTACGTGCAGAGAGTCTGGACCTCTCAGTTCTCACCACACCACAGAGACATTCCTCATCCTCACCACAAAGTGGATGTGCCCCAACTCTGTGGTGGGAATGGGAGCTGTCCACACGCCATGAGCAAAAGGGTGGGCCTGGGAGTAGTGCCTGTCACCTGGGACAGGGGTCAGGACTCAGCCAGTTCTTATAGATACAACTTGTCTCCTCATTAGCAGTGCACCCATCCCAAACTAAAAGGTCCAATGTCAGTTTCATTGAGTAGGGGAGGGGTGGGGGATTGGGGGTGGTTATCAAGACAAGAAGTCAGGCTAAGCAACTTAGGTAGCAGTAGATACACTTGGTTTCCCTTCCCCAGCCCTCAGTCTGTCTCCAGAGCTTTGGGGACAGGAGCTCAGGAGAGGGCACAGGTGCCCGGCCATACATACTGGAGTAGTCAGCTCTGGTGTGGTTATGGGGGTGCAGGAGTTGTTCAATTTCACCCCACTGCCCAAGTCAAAGTCACAGATCTTCACTGGAGACACCTGAGAAGGAGAGCAGGAAGCAAAGTTACAAAGAGGAGCAACCAAAGAGCATGAGGAGACAGCATGTGTGGGTACAGTCATGCGGCCGCCACACTGCAGCCCAGCTTTACCTGCGGTCATTTTCCCCTCCTTGAGTGAACTAGAGATCACCTGAGCGTCTGTCCTAAGGTGTCCTCTTCCCCGTGCTCTTTCCTTATTTCCTGACTAGGGGAAAATGTGTGTACCACCTGGGGTCAGACTGTTGTGGACTTGCTAGAAGACAGGAGCAAACCTATGGACTTCCTGCCAACAGTGCAGGCTGCAACTCAGAAGTTAAGAGAACTTAGTATGTATCCCCTAAGTATGAACTATCCCTTGTAGTTCATTCACTGCAGGGCAAAGGAGTTTTGCACAAAACCCTTGACCACTTCAGGTGGCTTGGGGTGACTGACCAGGTTTTGCTTGCTTGGGGCTTTGTTGATTTAAGCATTGAAAGTTCTATGTTCCAGGAAATCCCTCAGGCTAGGAGGGCTGGTTACTCTGGGCAGCAGCAATGTAGCAGCCCAGCTCCCCTAGACTGGACACTGCACCTCAGACGGCAAACGGCACAGATCATCTCTGCAGCCACGTGAGGCCGCTGTGCACACACAGGGTGTGGGAATGGTCTGCGAGGTGGAAGCAGCACAGTGGGTGAGTCAAAGTGCCAGTCCTCACTCACTATTTGCCTGCTATGCCTTCTTCCCTCCCTTCATTGGCTCTCCCTTATAGTCTACCCTTCCCCTTTTCCTTTTCACTTAGTTTCTCTTGTGGTTAAAATACTGGGTTGGCCACGAAGTTCATTTAACCCAAATGAACTTCGTGGCCAACCCAATATATATAATATAAATTTTAACTATTTTTAAGTTTACAATTCAGTAGCATTAATTATACTCATACTGTTGTGCAACCATTACCAGTGTCTTTCCAAAACCCTCACATCACTTCAAACTGAAACTCTGTATACATTAAGCAATAAATTATTCCCCCTCTCTCCAGCCTTAGTAACATCTAACCTACTTTCTGTCTCTATGAATTTGCCTATTCCAGATATTTCATTAAATGGAATCACACAAAATTTGTCCTTTTGTGTCCAGATGGTTCATCCAAGTGGTAGCATGTGTCAGAATATCATTCCGTTTTATAGGTGAACAATATTCCAATTGTATGGATGTACCACATTTTGTTCACCCATTCATCTGTTGATGGGCACTTGGATTGTTTCCAGCTCTGGCTATTGTGATTAGTGCTGCTATGAACACTGGTGTTCAAGTCTCTGTTTTCAACCCTTTTAGGTATATACACAGGTGTGAAATTGCTGAGTGTTACGGTAATGCTATGCTTAGCTTTTTGAAGAACTGCCAAACTTTTTCACAGTGGTTGCACCATTTTACACTCTCACCAGCAATGGGCAAGAGTTCCAATTTCCCTACATACTCATCAAAATCAGGTAAGGCTTTATGGGGGTCCTTGCTGCAGCAAGGGGGAGCAAAAACAAGCAACAAATTCTCCTGTTTACTCACCCCCAGGGGCATGGTGAGCTTGTTCCCTAACGGGGTGAAGGTAGGGGTGTGTCCAGGAGTCAGGCAGGAGAGGTGGCTTAAGTGGTTTTGTTTACCTCTTAGGTGGCATCTCATCAACACTTTTTATTTTCTGTTTTCTGTATTATAACCATCCTAGTAGATGTGAGGTGGTATCTCACTGTGGTTTTGATTTGCATTTTCCTGATGACTAAGGGTTAGAAGAAGCACAAGCTGGAATCAAGATTGCTGGGAGAAATATCAATAGCCTCAGATATGCAGATGACACCACCCTTATGGCAGAAAGTGAAGAGGAACTAAAAAGCCTCTTGATGAAAGTGAAAGAGGAGAGTGAAAAAGTTGGCTTAAAGCTCAACATTCAGAAAACGAAGATCATGGCATCTGGTCCCATCACTTCCTGGGAAATAGATGGGGAAACAGTGGAAACAGTGTCAGTCTTTATTTTTTTGGGCTCCAAAATCACTGCAGATGGTGACTGCAGCCATGAAATTAAAAGACACTTACTCCTTGGAAGGACAGTTATGACCAACCTAGATAACATACTGAAAAGCAGAGATGTTACTTTGCCAACAAAGGTCCGTCTAGTCAAGGCTATGGTTTTTCCAGTGGTCATGAATGGATGTGAGAGTTGGACTGTGAAGAAAGCTGAGCGCCAAAAATTGATGCTTTTGAACTGTGCTGTTGGAGAAGACTCTTGAGAGTCCTTTGGACTGCAAGGAGATCCAACCAGTCCATCCTAAAGGAGATCAGGCCTGGGTGTTCATTGGAAGGACTGATGCTGAAGCTGAAACTCCAATACTTTGGCCACCTCATGCGAAGAGCTGACTCACTGGAAAAGACCCTGATGCTGGGAGGGATTGGGGGCAGGAGGAGAAGGGGACGACAGAGGATGAGATGGCTGGATGGCATCACTGACTCGATGGACATGAATTTGAGTGAACTTTGGGAGTTGGTGATGGACAGGGAGGCCTGGTGTGCTGCGATTCATGGGGTTGCAAAGAGTCGGACACAACTGAGTGACTGAACTGAACTGATGACTAAGGATGTTGAACATCTTTCCTTACTGGCCATTTGTATACCTCCTTTGGAGAAATGTCTTTTCAAGTTCTTTGCTCATTTTTTAATTACATTGTCTTTTTGATGTTGAGTTTTAGAAGTTCTTTACATATTTTGGATATTAAATCCTTATCAGATATGTGATTTGCAATATTTTCTCCCATTTGTGGGTTGCTTTTTCACTTTCTTGATGATGTCATTTGACACTTAGTCTCTTTTAATTTTCATTTTTCAACCATAAAAAGGGGCAACAAACCTGTGTTATGAAGATCAAATGAAACAAAGGATACGAAAGTACACTGTAAATCAGAGGTGCTATGACAGAGTGGTTCAGAGCACCAGTGGAGTCCGGGATCAGACTACCTTAGCTTTAATCTCTGAAAGTGTTAGTTGCTTAGTCATGTCTGACTCTTTGTGACCCCACAGACTGTAGCCCACTAGGCTTCTCTGTTCATTGAATTTTCCAGGCAAGAATATTGGAGTGGGTTGCCATTCTCTTCTCCAAGTTTTAATTTCTGCTACTTATCAACTGAGTGACTTTGGGCAATTTCTTACTGTATCTAAACTTTAGTTTCCTCATCTCCATAAAATGAAAATAATAGTATCTACCTCATGAGATTTTATAAAAACTAGGTGAAATAAGTGTAAGTGCCTGGCGCAATGTAAGTACTCAAAAAATGTTAAACATAATTATTAATATTAACCATAATTATAATCATGATAAATTATAGTTTTATGCCAGAGCAATGGACAGGAAGCCACAAGCTCTTATTTGAGTGAATTTATTTCTATCTCCCACAAAAGCATTCTAGTAGCAGGCTGATTCACATGTTCCCTCACAGTCATTCCTTATTTATGAGCTCTCTCCGAATCCATTCCAAGACACGTGTATCGTGAATATGTACATGTATACACACAGAGCGAGGAATGTGGGCCATCAAAATAACCCATGCTTAAACTCTCCTAACAAAGAATCTGTCAAATTCACATATGCTTATGGAAATGCAAACACTTCCATTTAGTAACAGCTTAAGATAAAGATTAAAATAGGTTGCATTTGGGGACTTCCTTGGTGGTCCAGTGGTTAAGAATCTGCCTGCAAATGAACATGGGTTCAATCCCTGGTCCAGAAACTAAGATCCCATATGCAGTGGGGCAACTAAGCCCACACACAGCAAACCACCAAGGCCGTGAGCCAGCACAGCCAAAAATAGGTAAATAAATCCAATAGCTTAAAAAGAATAGGTTGCATTTGTTCAACACCAAGTATAAATGTCTTCTTTTTAATGGGTACCTTTGGAAATAAAAATGGAAGCAGAAACCCTTTTTAAGAACTTGCTTCCTAACTATAGCTTGTAGTGGTAGACGATAGCAGGCATACATTCTGTAACATAAACGTCATTCACAAGCCGAGATTTGCTTGATGTAAGATCGAATTGTTGTTTGACTCACATCTAGTGCTCTAAACGTAGGTGCAGTGGACTAGAAAACAATCACTGTGTTCAGGTCTCATACATTTTACAGATTCTTAGGTTTACGGCAACTTGCTCATAAAGAACACAGAAGGGCCCAGGACTAGCCCTGCCTGGGACGTAGAAACTCTACATATTAGGATAAGACTCTCACGTGTCTGTAACAGTCAGTTCAACTGAGGCTGAGAGAGCCGCTGATGATTTACACTGAAAGTAAGGATGGCTTCCCTGCGTCTGTGTCAACTGTGACACCCCAAATCAGGCCCCAGGTACCTTTTCTGGAGATTCACACAGTATATTTTCTGGCTTCAGATCACGATGAGCAATGCCTGAAATGACAAAGAACAAAGAAATGGTTAACATATACACACAATTATCAAACATTCCACACACAATTAATTTTTTCCAAATGCTGTTGTTCGCAGATTAATTCCCAATTATGGTACATTAAAAAATCAACGAGCTACAGGAGTCAGAAATAACCAGAGACACAAACAGAAAGCCCAGTTGATTCTGCAAGTTCTTCTGAAGCAGAAGCTTTAGAAGTCTGGCAGGGATAAGAAGGGCTAAATGAATCCCAGCTAGCCCACCTCTCAGCACTGCACTGCCAACCCTGAGTAAGCAGCCTAACACGAACCAGAGCAAAGAGCCCCCCAAACAGCCCTGCTTGGAACAGCAGTGAAGAAATAATTAGTGTCTTGTTTAAGAGCATCTCAGGGGGCTGGAACTACTTTACCTCATTTCTTATTGTGTGGCCAACTTAAAAAAAAAAAGATTCCTTCAGTAGGACTCCCTGAATATTCAGAGGATTGAGAGTTAGTTAACAAATCTCCCAAAGCTTGTCTGACTCCCTTCTTACTTGCTCTGCATGTAGAAGACAGTCCTATCAGAAGGTGAGCAAGGACTGCTCTGGCCCAAGGGTGCTGTTCTTAAGAACCTCCCCCGTATTTTGGGCTTCCCTGGTGGCTCAGTGGAAAGAATCTGCCTGCCCCCACTCCAGTACTCTTGCCGGAAATTCCCATGGACGGAGGAGCCTGGTGGGCTCGAGTCCATGGGGTC
Source organism: Bos taurus (assembly GCF_002263795.3). Lineage (NCBI taxonomy): Eukaryota > Metazoa > Chordata > Mammalia > Artiodactyla > Bovidae > Bos > Bos taurus. The sequence continues at coordinate 99,561,562 of NC_037330.1, read as the reverse complement.
GCTAGGAGTTGGGCCCGACTGAGCAACTTCACTTTCACTTTTCACTTTCATGCATTGGAGAAGGAAATGGCAACCCACTCTGGTGTTCTTGCCTGGAGAATCCCAGGGACGGGGGAGCCTGGTGGGCTGCCATCTATGGGGTTGCACAGAGTCGGACACGACTGAAGCGACTTAGCAGCAGCAGCAGCCAATACAGCAGACATGGGTTCAATCCCTGGATTGGGAAGATCTCCCCTGGAGAGGAAACAACAACCCACTCCAGTATTCCTGCCTGAATAAGACCGTGGACAAAGGAGCCTGGCGGGCTAGTCCCCATGGGGTCAAAAAGGAGTAGGATGCGACTTAGGGACTAAACAACAACAATCCCTGCATTTTGGTTAGACCTCCTTGAAGGAGACTACAGGTAGCAGCTTACACGAGGCATTAAAAGCTGCTGACTTGGCCAACAAGGCATCTGAGGGTAAACCATATTCTAACCAAAGACACTGACAAAGACTCATGGCCATGGTATTTTAGTGGTGGACTAAGAAATCTCCCATTCCTTTTTCCTCCTGCAGAGTATATGGTGCAAAGATAGAAGAGCCGTAAAATAGAGTAAAAGTCCAACAGCTACTGCTTGGAAGTACTGGGAAGCAGCAGAGGATGCATGGAATAATGGAGAACAGCAGACTCTGCTTCACTATACCTCCCTTGCTGATCAACTTCGCCGGCAGCCCTCTGGCTCACTGGCAGGAGGAAGAGGTCCAGCCCACCGGACGCTCTTCACTAGGGAGGAAGAACCTAAGCTCCAGCAGGCTGAGTAACTTCATCAGTCACCTAATTGAATGAGAACCCAGAGCAACTCAGTCCAGGCTGCACAAATTGAGCCAGGCTGCAGCTTGCTGCACTAAAAGTGAAAGATATTTTCCATTACAGCAAGTGCTCCCACAGAAGGATCACAAGCCACACATGGAGCCTTACTCTTCAAATAGATGCCTGTGGCCCCGTCATCCCCCGGCCTGAGAACTAAGAGTCAGGCGATAATAATGGGCCTGCCTCGGTGAGCACACCGGCCATCGAGCTGCTTCAGTTCATTTCCCAGAGGTTGAGCTGCACTGTGTCCAGTATTTAACAGTATGGAACTTGTTTCAGGCTGACCCATTCTAGCCCAATTCATCTTTCAGGTGTGAAGTTATTTAGAAAACAGCCAAGTTCAGCTGCAAATCGTTTTTCATCCCCTCCAACTTCTAGTCACATGGGCAGCTGGCCATCTAGATGTTAACCAGCTCACTTCAGAACTCCTAAGACACCACCAGCCTCTGGTCCCTGTAGTGCATTCTGGTGAAAATAAATAAATAAATAAGAAATAAAATCACCTTTACCCCCCTCCAAGGTATGGATCTTGTAAAAAGCGTGACCCAGTTTTGCAATCTACCGAGGCTGCTTGGAGAGCAGTTGTAAATCTCTGTCAGGCAGGTGTTACGTACATGCATCCCAGCTTTCAGAAACAGAACTACTGCTATTCATCATGTTGTGCAAAGTACGGATGCCCCCTTCTAGGAATTTTCATCCTATGTGCAAGTCAGGCCCCTAGCGTGGGCATGGAGCAGTTTCCTCAGGCCCCAGAGGAAGTGAGGTGGATCAGTGAGCCTCCCCTCCTGCACACGCCTCACCAGCTGCACTGTATCACTGGCACAAAGCAGGATGCAGGAGCACCATGGCTGCAAGTGGACCTAAGCACTGCTGACCAACGAGCCTGGCCACTGTCACAGAAGTGAAAGGAGCAGAACTAAACCTCAAAGTATGCGCTCCACCCCCACCCCCAGAAGGCAGGATACTTTTCTTTAAGGAATTAGTATAAAGAGGAAAAATGCTGCCTGCCTGGTGGGGGTGGAGGGTAGAGGAAATATTTTTGAAGAACTACTGTGTGCCAATAAAGCAAAATGGCTGTCTGGGGAGGCCTTACAAATAGCTGTGAAAAGAAGAGAAGCGAAAAGCAAAGGAGAAAAGGAAAGATATAAGCATCTGAATGCAGAGTTCCAAAAAACAGCAAGGAGAGACAAGAAAGCCTTCCTCAGTGATCAGTGCAAAGAAATAGAGGAAAACAACAGAATGGGAAAGACTAGAGATCTCTTCAAGAAAAGTAGAGATACCAAGGGAACATTTCATGCAAAGATGGGCTCCATAAAGGACAGAAATGGTATGGACCTAACAGAAGCAGAAGATATTAAGAAGAGGTGGCAAGAATACACCGAACTGTACAAAAAAGATCTTCACAACCCAGATAATCATGATGGTGTAATCACTCATCTAGAGCCAGACATCCTACAATGTGAAGTCAAGTGGGCCTTAGAAAGCATCACTACGAACAAAGCTAGTAGAGGTGATGGAATTCCAGTTGAGCTATTTCAAACCCTGAAAGATGATGCTGTGAAAGTTTTGCACTCAATATGCCAGCAAATTTGGAAAACTCAGCAGTGGCCACAGGACTGGAAAAGGTCAGTTTTCATTCCAATCCCAAAGAAAGGCAATGCCAAAGAATGCTCAAACTACCGCACAATTGCACTCATCTCACATGCTAGTAAAGTAATGCTCAAAATTCTCCAAGCCAGGCTTCAGCAATACATGAACTGTGAACTTCCTGATGTTCAAGCTGGTTTTAGAAAAGGCAGAGGAACCAGAGATCAAATTGCCAACATCTGCTGGATCATGGAAAAAGCAAGAGTTCCAGAAAAACATCTATTTCTGCTTTATTGACTATGCCAAAGCCTTTGACTGTGTAGATCACAATAAACTGTGGAAAATTCTGGAAGAGATGGGAATACCAGACCACCTGACCTGCCTCCTGAGAAATCTGTATGCAGGTCAGGAAGCAACAGTTAGAACTGGACATGGAACAACAGACTAGTTCCAAATAGGAAAAGGAGTATGTCAAGGCTGTATATTGTCACCCTGCTTATTTAACTTCTATGCAGAGTACATCATGAGAAACGCTGGGCTGGAAGAAACACAAGCTGGAATCAAGATTGCTGGGAGAAATATCAATAACCTCAGATATGCAGATGGCACCACCCTTATGGCAGAAAGTGAAGAGGAACTAAAAAGCCTCTTGATGAAAGTGAAAGAGGAGAGTGAAAAAGTTGGCTTAAAGCTCAACATTCAGAAAACGAAGATCATGGCATCCAGTCCCATCACTTCATGGGAAATAGATGGGGAAACAGTGGAAACAGTGTCAGACTTTATTTTTTTGGGCTCCAAAATCACTGCAGATGGTGACTGCAGCCATGAAATTAAAAGACGCTTACTCCTTGGAAGCAAAGTTATGACCAACCTAGATAGCATATTCAAAAGCAGAGACATTACTTTGCCAACAAAGGTCCGTCTAATCAAGGCTATGGTTTTTCCTGTGGTCATGTGTGGATGTGAGAGTTGGACTGTGAAGAAGGCTGAAGAATTGATGCTTTTGAAGTGTGGTGTTGGAGAAGACTCTTGAGAGTCCCTTGGACTGAAGGGAGATCCAACCAGTCCATTCTGAAGGAGATCAGCCCTGGGATTTCTTTGGAAGTAATGATGCTAAAGCTGAAACTCCAGTACTTTGGCCACCTCATGCGAAGAGTTGACTCATTGGAAAGGACTCTGATGCTGGGAGGGATTGGGGCAGGAGGAGAAGGGGACAACAGAGGATGAGATGGCTGGATGGCATCACTGACTCGACGGACGTGAATCTGAGTGAACTCTGGGAGTTGGTGATGGACAGGGAGGCCTGGCGTGCTGCGATTCATGGGGTCACAAAGAGTCGGACACGACTGAGCGACTGAACTGAACTGATCTGAACTATGTGCCAGGCACTGTGCTCCACTGTTACATGTGTACAATACACACACAAGAGACATACAATTATGTAAATGAATCGATATATATATAAAAGACCTAGGACAGTGCCTGGCACATAACAAGTGCTACGTGTTAGCTACTGTTGATGATGTCATTATGATCTCTCTTATTTCTCACCACAGCTCTAGGAGGGAGCCACTGTTACTGCGAGAGAACATAGTTGGTAAAAAAAAAAGGTGAAGCCAGAATTCATTTTTGCCATGGTACTGCTGTTAGGCAAATTTTAAAATGTATGGGATAGTAAATATATTTCCAGAAATGTGAAAAGATATATTGTGCAAAAATATTTAATTGACTACAAAAGTTCTAGATAAGGAACCATACACTTAAGTGTAATTCAAACAATAGTAGCCTGCTATTTACTATCACAATCAATGTTCAACAGATACCTCCAACTTACCATGTTAATAGAAAAATGCATTTCCCATTTATTGTGAACAAGATATAAAACTACACATATACTACCATGCCAATTTTGAAAAGAGAGACACAGGTGATATATTTTAAAACACTAGACTGAAAAATACCCAAATATTCAGCCTAGAATCTAGGTTGTATTATGCATGATTTTTGTATTCTTCATTAGTAAAGGAAAAGATCATTCACATACACACACTCAGACATCCCTTGTTCAACATGAAATCTGTTTTTTCCCCTCCTTGCTCTTTCTCCTGCATCCCTAGCCTGCATAATAGCTCCACAACCACCTGCCATCCCCTCAGAAGTGTAGGAGCCACCCTGGCCTGCCCCCTCACCGTCCTGGGTGTGCCTGCTAGCTGCACCAGCTCCCAGCCTTGTACCTGGCCTGACCCTCTCCCTTGGCCCTCAGAGGCAACCAGCCCAACCCACGCACTAAGGCCAAGGCCCGGCTCACCCTTGGTGTGCAGGAAGTCAAGGGCGGCAGCGACATCCCGCACCACTCGGCTGGCTTCTCGCTCATTGAAGTGCTTCTGCTTCTGGATATGGGCCAGGATGGAGCCTGAAGAGCAGAGGGGGCAGAGAGAGCTGTCTTTTCAGGCTCTAGTAAGAGTAGTACCTTCTCAGAGGCCACGTTTTCAAAAGTTTCAGGTGGGGACACAGGCTTACTCATCACTGAATGTCCAGCACCAGCGTGGTATCTGGCACAGACCAGGTACCAGCACAAAACTGGACTGAACAGAACTGGACAGCTATCTTCTGCACCTGTCTATGATGAGTGCAGAAGGGCAGATGTGGAGCAGATCTGGCTTCTGAAATCGAAAAGAACTAAAAGTGACTCTACCTGGGGCTGGGGGCCTCTCTAGAGGAACTTTTCCTCCCTTGCATCTGAGCTCAGGTCCAAACAAGAGCACAGGCCTCCAGGTGGAAACGCCACACCTCTACTGGTTGTGTAAAGGTCTAGAAAAAGGGAAAAAACTGCTTTCTCGCCTGAAATTTCCCATTTATTATTATTATTGTTGCTGTTATTTTGTTGGCAATGGCTAATATTTATTGAGTAGTTGCTCTGTACCAAGCATTATGTGGTATTTTTTAAATAGATTATCTTATCCTCACTGCAACTGGACATAAATGTACACAACAGAGTAATCCTCACTAACCTGAAGCCAAGGAAGGTTAAGCAACTTGTTCCAGATCATGTATCAGTAAATGGTGGCGTCATCAGGACTCGAGCCCAGTAAGTCTGGCCCCAGGGCCTGGGCAGACCTCTCCTCAGCAGGACTTGTGGTTTGACTGCTTGGGGGATAGGATTCCCTGAGCCAACCAATCACTCTTTTTCACCCACTGAGTCTGGCCTCAGCAGAGCTGTGCTCTGAGTGATATGGCTACAGATGAAGCCGGCTGCATCAAGCATCTCAGAACAGGTAATTCACAGTGCTAGTGTCGCTGGGTGAAGCTGGGCACACACAGGCATGAGCATATGGCTTGGTTCCATGTGGTCTGTGCTCACCACTGGAAGCCAGAATTTCTGGCCTGAAGGTGCTCTGTGTCCTACAAATGGCACATGTTTACTTATTATCTCTGGCTTTTGAAGTGGGAAGAGGATGAAAGATCTTTCACTTGCCAGAGTAAACAATCAAAGGATCCCAATACACTGTGGAACATTCTGAGAAAACTGGCTCTAGGTTAAGTCTTGGGCTTGCTCAAGTCTTGTTTCCAAATTTGTTAAAAGGGAAGGTGAAGAGTACGTGTCTACAATAGCCCCCAGGACACCCAATTATTTTAATAATATTAACAGCTGACATTTATTAAAGCTTTACTGCCCACTGGGCACTGAGCTAAGCATTTCACATGAATTATCTCATTTAATCTTGACAGTGTTCCAAGGAAGTAAGAGCTGTCATTTCCCCTATTTACAGATTACAGAGAGTACCATTTGGAAAGGTTAGATGACTTGCTCAAGGTCACACAGCTAGTAAGAGATGGAGCTCCCTTAACCACCTAGCCCCTCCCCGTGTAGACCTCCACTCAGCTCCAGACATCCTCCTAAACCTTCACCTTGCAAATGTGACCTAGGGATGGGCGAGTGATAGGGAGGGAAGGGGCTTCTCTATGTCAGAAAAGTAACTTAAATATATATTCCAGCGATCATGTGTGTGGGTGATGGCAGTAGCAGTGGTGGTCAAGAATGGCATCTTTCCATCTGCAGGACGGCACTTCTCAAGCCTCCTTTCTATCCTGGTCTGTGTCCTAAACAATGTGTCCCTCCTTCTCCTCTGGTGAGCCTTTTTGCACTTTGCAGTGTATGTAAAAGCTTCTGCCCCATAATTAATTCCATTAAATAGTGAATATGTCATCAAAACAATAGATTGATAAATTGATGATGAAATATATCTATATATGAGCCCTATTATAATAAGAAGGCATTTATAGAATGTACATACCAATGACATTCTAACTCCTGCAAAATGCTAATTATCATCCTTCCCTCCGGCCTCCCTTCTCCCAAATCAAGGGCAGTTTTAAGTCCTTCATCCTTTTTATTAGCTTGACTCATTTTAGAAGTCTCTGGGATTCATGATGGATGATCACTACCCTGGGTCTTAATCAGAAGTCCGAACACACGCTCAACAGTAAGTACCTCCTTGCAATTTCTCAAAGACCAAGTAAAACCTTGTGTCGTCTTCAAAGAACTCAATCAGCTCCAAAATGTGCCTTAAACAGGGAAAAATAGGAGGAAAAGAAAAAAGGGAAAATGGTGTTATAGATTGAAGCTCACTTTTAAATAGACAAAAAAAAAAAAAAACAAACACAAACAAACAGATGCTCTGTAATGGACAGAAATCAACTTGAAATCAGAATGCTTATTAAAGACCCAGGTTTAAGAAGTAGCCAATGGTGTTAGCAAGATTCAGGTCACCTTATCTTTCCATAATGTTTAGTCTCTGGTGTTTTCACCAAGTCTGTGCTGTCAAACCCCAACCCTAAAACCCACTAGGTAGAGTTATAAAAAAAAGTCCCGGTCACATTAAACTGAATAAAATCTGCAGCCGACTGGAAGCAATTGCGGCTAATAACACTGAATAGTAGGTGTGTGTCCTGGAGGCAAGCAGCAAATAATTACTTGCCCTCCCTCTTGCCCATAAATCACGGGGCAGTATTTACATTGCCTGGAGAAAATGGAAACATCTGTCAAATAGACTTGGGGCCTAACGTGGGCACCGCTAGCCCCTAACTGCTAAGCGCTACTTAATGAAACGGCCGCATTCCCCGCCACCATAGCACTTGTGGCCTTCCCCGGTGAGCACTCTCTGTCTGCCTGAGCATTACTGCGCTCTGCCAACAAGGTCGTCTTGTAACTCAGTAGGGAAGCCACCAGCCTGGATATCAGAGGTGTTGGGGGCTTTTTTTCTTTTAAAGAATGAAATAAACCAAGTAGAGTCTGTAACGCTGAACTCAGAAGCTGCAGGGCTGAAAATAAAAATCTGTCTCTCATAAAAAAATGCTGACCACTTTGGGACAGACATCAGGCTTTTACTAGCCAAAAGGCGTCCGAATAAGATGGCCAAAATGGCCTAATTTGAAAGAAGATTGTAGAGGCAGTGCCTGGAGTTAAATCAACAGCAGCCCCCTTCTTCCAAGCTTAATGACAAAGCCATCAATACCGGCCACTGGCTCCCTGCTGACCCTGCCATGACAGGAGAGAGCGGGAAGCGGAGTCTTAGAGGTGACCCTGATTTAAAGCCACAGTGGGAGAGCCACTCATTCGGAGCTGGTGGTGAGCAGAATAAGATGGGGCTAGAGACCACCTTGGCCCAGTTATCAAGCAAAGAGTGTTAAACAAGGTTTCAGGACTCTTAGTAGTAGCTGAAAGTCAAAGTTGCTCAGTCATGTCCAACTCTTTGCAACCTCATGGACTATACAGTCCATGGAATTCTCTAGGCCAGAGTACTGGAGTGGGTAACCTTTCCCTTCTCCAGGGCATCTTCTCAACCCAGGGATTGAACCCAGGTCTCCCACATTGCGGGTGGATTCTTTACCAGCTGAACCACAAGGAAAGCCCAAGAATACTGGAGTGGGTAGCCTATCCCTTCTCCAGCGGATCTTCCTGACCCAGGTATTGAACCAGGGTCTCCTGCATTGTAGGTGGATTCTTTACCAACTGAGCTATGAGGGAAGCCCTAGTAGTAGCTGCACATATGTAAATATGCCAGAAAAAGAAAACAGCACAAATAGTCTCCATAGTTATCATCATCCTCATCTATTTACTAAAGCAGGTCCCTATAGATTTCTACTCGGCAACACTCAACCTACTTTCTACAGGTGCTTGCAAGAAATAAAACCTATTTTTTTCCCAAGCAGCCACTGATGCAGATTGCTCGCTCTTCTAACTTGCCTAAATTCCTGGTATGTACAGTATTTCAGCCTACACAGAAGACAGCTTCTTTGCTGCTGCTGCATCTCTCTGTCTCTCTCTGTCTCTTTTAAAAATTGTAAGATGGAAGGAGTTATATACAGTTGTGGGGGAAGGAGCAAGAGCTAACTGCTGGGGTTGGGAGATGGTGAGAAATAACCTCCTTTTCTGCAGCCAACCATCCCCCACAGAGAAGCAGCAAGTCACCTAACACTATACTCACTTGTTTCCTTGACACTGATAGAGCGTCTCCACCTCCCGAAATACCCTACTCCGACTGTGTCCTGCGTGTTTTTCGATGATCTGTGTGAAAAATAAAACTTGTCATATACACCCACCTGGTCAAAACACTCCCAACAGGTGCCCTCTGGCAGAGTGCAAGGCCAAATTCAGCCCAAATCCAGTGTCAAGCACAAGTCTGGAGTAGGCCATGGCGACGCAGGCACTGTGGTTCAGTCAGCAAAGCAACAGACTGGCCCCAGGACCTTCTAGCCCACCTGTTTGACTCTGGCCAAGTACATCGCCATCGAAGCCTATGAGGGTGCCACCCCAGCAGCCCAGGGGAGACTGAGGCAGCCAGCAAGACAAAGAATCAGCTCTCCCAAGCTCCTATTCTGAAGGCATCTCTCTCTGCCTTAAGGCTAAGAACTTACAAGCTCTACTGAAGGATCTTCTAGTGCTGGAGGAAGAGCAAGGGGATAAGGGATACAGTAAAGAGGAAATAAAGCTCCAACACCCAGCTCAGATGTCACTTCTGCAATTCTTCTGAGAACTTACCTTTTGGCAGGCATTGTATGAAGTCATTTAGGTACATAATCTCAGTTAATCCTTACAACACAATCCCGAAAAAACAGGCAGAGGTAAAGCATTTTGCCCACAGCTCTGCTAAGTGGCAGCGCTGCCATTCAAGCCCAGAACTGCTTCTAAAGCCCTCGATGTCCAACATCCGCTTATATCCTACACAACTTTGCTCAGAGAACCTGGAGGCTCTGTCTCTCCAATGATGCTGTGAGCTTCTCCCCCTCCCCACCTATACCTGGAGATGCTTGGCAAGTACTGACTGAAGGAATGGGCCAGCCAACAGATGAGCAGGGGGTTTATGTGGGGACTGGCTTACTCTGCACATCTCACAGACCCATTCAGAGCCCCAGATCACTGCAGGTAGAGCCTATGAGCAAGTCTTCCACAGAGCTGGTACTGGCTGACAGTCCCATGTGTGGGGTGGGCAGACACTGGGTCCTTTATCCCAAGACTGTCACCAAAGACACTTCAAGTGTCTCCAATATGTAGCAGCACACACATCTACAACCAAGTGTAATTTTCTAAATAAGTCCAAGTTGGTTAGTAGACCAATGGACTCCAGTTCTGAGCTGTCAGAGAGGTGTGATTCTGGGGCACAGAAGCTATTCAGCTTGTTCGTTCATCAAGCAGATCACAGTTAGGAAGAAATTCCCAGCAGGCAACTATCCAGCATAGCTGGATGGCATGATTTTCTCTGAGGAGGTAAACAGCTCTTGCTACCAGAGATCATAGGGGTGTGCAAAACATGGAAAACTATGAGAAGTTACAAGGGAGGCTCAGGACCAGAATATCTTGAAATTCCATTCCAAGAGTAAGACTCTAGGATTCATCAGTTGGATGGCTGTTATGCAAAGCCCTAATAAAATCAAGTATAGTGGAGCCAGGCTGGAGAAGTAGCCCACATCTGGGGCACTTTCAAAGAACAGGAGAGATGTGAGACATGGGCAGCATTGCTGAAACTGAAGCATTGCCATGCCCAGGTCTGGTATTTGCCCAAAGATGCCAGGGAGCATGGAGGAAGGGCAGCCTTAAAGAAGTAGTTCTGTCATCCACAAATGTATTAAATATTTGACAATCCATTTACATTTACCCACTTAGGCATATTTTTTAAAATTATGTGAAATTTATACTGATCTGTTTAGAACAAGGAATCAAGATAATGCTTTTGCTACCACATGAAGCAACACTCCAGCAAAAAGGGCTGTGGCTTAGCAAAAGTGTTCTCCTTTATAAATCCATCTGGGACTATGACCATTTGGTTAAAAGGAGAAACATATCTTTCAAAAGCCAGTTTGGCTGGGTTTACCCATTTGAAGCAGCAATGAGAGCTGCTGGCTCAGGTAGATGTCTTGAAAACTTTGGTGGGTACCTGGATGGTTCAAATTAACATTGCTGGGGCCTGCCCCAAGTTTCTGATTCAGCAGGTCTAGGATAGAGTCAAATAATTTCTGTCTCTAACAAGTTCCCAGATCATCAAGTTGTGCTGATGCTGATAATGCAGGGACCATACTTTGAGAACCACTGCTTTAGATCCAACCCTTCTTTCATGTAGCGTCAGCAAACAGAAGAGCAGAGGGGCAAGGTGAGCCACTCTGAGGTCATGTAGCTGGAAAATACTTCTCCTGCCCCAAAGCTGAGCACTTAGTCCTTGTCAACACACTGTTGTACATCACTTGTACAGCATCTTGTAAACTGTGAAATGTTTCTGCCTCTACTAGTTCATTTTTGTTTCCATCTTCATAACCACTCCATGAGATTGGAAGGGTTGGTATAATTATCTTCCTTCTAGAAGTGTGAGAACTCAGACTCAAAGAGGTTCAATGACTTGTCCCAAGTTAAACAGTAGTAGTTTGTCAAAAAAGAGATTCAGATAGGCCTTCTAATTCCAAATCTGACTGTTTTCTGAAGCTGACTTCATTCACCAGAGGCACTGCCCTAAGCACTTTACACATATTAACTTATTTAAACCTCACAACAATACCATATAGGTTCTATTATTACACTCATTATACAGATGAAGAAGCTGAAGGACAGAAAGGTTAAGTAACTTGTCTAATGTCTCACAGCAAGTAAGTAGAGAAATTACCGAATCCAGTGAGTACAGCTTTGGAGCTCCCATTCTTATTAAGCCACTATGCTGTGAAATGTAAAATGTATCTGGTTTAGGACAAGCTGGGACTCACTATCTGTAAAGTAAAGCCTGGCATCTATATGAGACACTCACTTTGACAGCATACTCGTTGCCATTCTGCAGGCTCACGGCAACTTGAACTTTGGCATTGGCTCCCTCTCCCAGCAGTTCAGAGGTCAGCTTGTACACATCTAGAGGTGAAATGGAGGAGAAGCATAACAAGATGAGTCACCCCTTGCAGAGAAGGAAAGAAGACCAGCGTCACTTGGCTTCCCCTGTCTGACAGCGCAGGTGCTCAAGGACCCAGCAGTGCTCATTGATGAGAAAGGCCACTAGTGCTGCCGGCTGCCTTGGGACTCAGCTTCACGACAAGCAGGTCTCAACACAGGATCTTGTTCCTCATTTTAGAGATGAGGTCAGTGAAGGGGGTTCAATTCAGCACATGCTTCCCAAGTACCTACTGTGTGCCAGACAACTTGTCAGACTCACAATAGGGACAGAGTGAGGAATAAAACACAGTCCTTGGCCTTTGAGAGTCACAGTCTGCTGGGGAAGACAGACAGGTAAGTACACAAGTGACCCCAGAATAAACCAGAGAAGGACAAAACACAGTAAGAAAAAAAAGAGCAGGGGAAGGGGAAGGTTAAATCTGCTCAGTGGATCTAGGGGATCCTCACAGAAGGGATGTGATCTGAATGGACATCATTCATTCACTCACTCATTTGTTGAGCACCTACCACATGACCAGTGCTAGGAACTGGTGATACAAAGGGGAATAAAGCACTGCTTTATTTTATACCACACATAGTGGAAGTCACTGGAGATTTCTGAGAAGTTTCCAGCAGTTGCCCACAGGAAACAGGAGAGAGAAGTAAGATGCAAACGGATGCCTCGAGGGTTTTAGAGTGCTGAGTCAGAGCGATTCTAACACAGCAATAGCTCTGGGTCAAAAGTATATTTAGGTGATCTCCCAGGCCCACAAAGAGCACAAGCTCTCTGAACCCCTTCCAAAGGAAGCCACAGCTCCATCAAGGTCTCTGCTGAGCTGACCTCTTCCTCCCTTGGCTACTGTTCTTCATCTTTTTCCTCTAAAGGTAGCCTAGCATTAAAACCCGCAGAATACTGTTAACCATGAAATTAGATTTTATCACTTAGTTATGAGAAACTCCATAATTGCACAAGTCATCTGTGAATAACAGGAAATACTCTCTTGTTCATTGAAAGAGAAAGACCTTTTGATTTGGAAACTATTCTAAAACCCTTGGGACTTGTGTTCATTCCCCACCCTCACCCCCCTGCCATACACAGACTATTGTTAAACACAAACAGACAAAACCTTACACTAAGCACCTTCTTGGTTCCATCACTGTTTGGTTTTACAGCTATTTGGATTTTAAATGACACGCTTCTCTCACAATGGATACTTGGAAAGTAGCAATATTCCTGACTTATAAAGGGTTTGTTGTAGGACCACGCTACAAAACAATCAATTCACTAGTTAGGTCTGCAGTGCTGGAAAGAGGGACCATACAGGGAAGCTATTTCAAGTCTCACAATGAAAGAAAAAAAAGTAGATGCTGGGGGTCACTCTGTCATTTCTTGGTTACTCCTAGGAATAGCAACTGAGACTTGCAGGTGTGTCCAATGAGTCACTTCATCCCATCCAGTGTCCAGTGATAACAGGACCAGCTCCAAGCCTGGTGCCTCACAGTGTTCAAAATGTTTGATGACCTGATCATGTCCCCTGAACACAATATGCACTCTTTCAATGGAGTCAGAGTCATCCAGCACAAATGGCTGCAATCTCTAGGAGCTGAATTCTCTATTGATAGAAGGTTTAACTTTCTTTCTTTCTCTTTTTTGTCTGGCCATGCCACATGGCTTGCAGGATCTTAGTTCCCCAACTAGGGACCAGGCCAAAGTAGTGAAAGTGCGGAGTCCTAACCACTGGACTGCCAGGGAACTGCCTAGAAGTTTTAAGTTTCATTTGCAGCCACGGCCTTTGATGTTTCATCTTCCTCTGCCATGGCTATTCTACCTCTCGGCAGCTCCTCCAAGACTAGCTGAGGGAAAGATTACATCTGAAAAGGGGCTGAAACCTACCAGGCGACCTTGCTCCATGTGCAACTGTGACAGGCTGCCTTCTGTTCCCTGATGAAGCGCTCAGACCATTCAGAGGAGGCCCGTGCATCACCTGGGAGCTCTTCCCATCCTGGTGCTCTTTCTCTGTCACCCCCTTTCTATAAACCATCTCATCTTCGTCTTTTTTTTTTTTTTCCTCAGCTTAAAAATGTATTAGTCAGCTAGCGCTGCCATATCTAGATACCACCGACTGGGTGGCTTAAACCACAGAAATGTATTTTCACACAGTTCTGGAGGCCATAAGTCCAAGATTCGAGGTGCTGTCAGATTTGGGGTCTATGAGGCTTATAGATGCCACCTTCTTGCTGTGTCTTCACATGGCTTTTTCTCTATGCTCATGTCTCTCACTCTTATCCTTCATGCCTATCACACGGAGAAACATGAAGCTGGCTCTAAGATCTATACTCAGGGCTACCAGGATGCTGGCATACTTGGGGAGTCAACGACCCAGCTCTAAGAGATCAAAGAGAGTGACCAACCTTCAAACTTTCCTGGCAAGGAATCAGTGGCCCGGGCCTTCCGCTTCTTCTTCTTCCTCTTGTCACTTTCTGCAATGGGAATGGGTTCACTGCTACCCATCTCTGGGAGAAGAGAGGAGATGGAAGGGAAATATCACTGGACTGATCAAGCTATAAGTAAGTTCACTAAGAAGAAAGAGGAACAGGGAGACCCAGGAGCTTTACACACGTGGCTTTTAAATATCTATGAGGACTATTGATCTGTTTTGACCCAGGAGGCAAAACTAAAGGCAAACCATTATAGGAGATCATTAACTGTGGAAAGGAATTCAGACAGATGGGCTAGATTAAAATCGGATAGCAGAAGCCTGCTGTAACCAAGCTCATTAGCACATGGATTTAGATGTGCCCCCAAACTGAGCAATGAATCCATAAGCAGAATCCTACCTGTGACATCTTCCAGCCTCAGCACCAGAAAGGTAGGACCCAGGGAGCTAAGCAGAAAGGGAGACGGGTTTGGGAGGGCAGTCCATACATTGAAATGACATGCTCAGTAACACTCCTGTGGATGTGCAAAGGATTCAAAAGGCCCTCAGTGGAGACTGCTTCTGTATAGGTACAACAGGGCAGGGGTTTGGTTTGAGGGTGGCCCTAAATTCCTTCATGTCCAAGAGCACAGGCTGGAGGGCCTGTGAGGCCCGGGGCACACTCTGCCTCCTTAGCTCTTTATTTCAGAGGATGCAGGTAGGGTCCATTCAGAAGTCTGCCGTTAACAGGTCTACGCTGTGTTGCTGGATTCAGTCATTTTACAAAAACATTATTATCTCTCCCTGGAAGGCACCTGGCTCCCTACCTTAAAGGGAGGATTTGTGAGGCAGACATTTAGACATTGGACAGAAAAGGGTAGGGCCAGAGAAAATAAAGCAGGAGACTGAGAGGGGGAAAGAGAAAAGGAGGAATAATGAACCAGTGGCCAATCATAGTCCTGTTTCTAAGACACTCTAGTAAGGGCCTTCCCCTGTTAAAGATAAATTACTTATAGAACATGTCATGCCCTTGATCCAGAGTGGAGCCTTAATACTCTTTGCCTGCAGTTAGAAATAATAAGATTTCTCTCAAGTCTCTGGGTCTAAATCCCCACCAGGGTGATTAAACCTTTACATCCTTCTAAAATAGAGGCGCTCGAGTGCTGATGGGGTATACAATGTGAGAGACTTTTAGACCAACCTTCAATAAACACAGGCTTGGGTTGTTGGATTTCTTTTTTTTTTTTTTTCCTGAGATTTTGAAATGGAAGCTGGCTCTTTGCCCACTGAGGGGAAAGGCCCACTCTCTTCTCAGAGGACCCCAGCTGAACACGATCAGAAAGTTGGCAAGTCTGCTCAGGAAGACTGATTAGAGCCTAGGCATAGCTACTGTACACCGTTCTCAGAAGCAAGTATGCGACAGCCATTAGGAGAAAGCACATAGAACAATGGCACGTTTCAATAGCACAATCCAGGAAAACCTAGCTAAGCAGCCAACTGTCTGACAGCTCAATGGAGGTGCATTCTTCCTTCCTTTTTAGGATCTGCTGACAGCAGACTTTCATTTACATTTTAGAGTACAGATAAACACGTGAAAAAAGGAATCCACAGAGGATCGCCACTACTCTAGTTGAGAGCTTCAAGCACAGGATGTATCTGGACACTGCAACATGCTATGAATTTCAAAGAACTGAACTTAAATATTAGCACCCCAAGATCCATCCTCCCAAAGGGAGACTAAAAGGAAAAGAGATGCCCAACATAGTGAGAAATTCTACAGAAATAAAACACAGGGTCACTTATCTTCAGGACCCCAGGAAGGGGGCGCTGGCCAATGGGACAGCAGGCTGAGGAGGGACCACTGTCCCTCTTGCCCTGCCCTTGTGTGCAGTCCAGTGGCAAGCCCCTCCCACCCCACCCCACATCTATTTTCTCACTAGCACTGCGAGCCAAGTGCAGAGTGGACAGATCTCGGATTCACTTCTCTTTTTCCTTCCCCTGTCCACGCTCTGAAGGAGGGCTGAAGGACAAGCAAAACAGCCCAAAGGCAGCAATGGAGAGGCGCAGCAGGAGAGCTGGCGGCGTTATGGTTCACGGGGGACGCTCAGACATACTTATGACTCTAGCTAGAAAACCCCGTTAGTCGCAATTTATACTTGGTTTTCACCACAGCAGGGCTGAGGGAGCCGCTCGTGGAAGCAGCATACCTCTGACGCACTGCCACACATGAGATATAAGATTTTATGGCTTCGCACACAAAAGGATAGAGTACCTGGTCTATTCTGCATGGAATCCAATGGAAGAGGGTATGCCAGAAGGGACAGATGGTTAAGACTTTCCTTGGAAACAGAACTTGTTGAAGGAGAGTTGTTTTTGAAACTAGGAAGAAAAAAATGTAGGAAGGCAGTGAAGTGAAAAAACATATTTAACTCCCCTGTTTACAGTGGGGGGTGGGTGGGGCAGGAAGTGGGATGGAGACATGTCATCATCTTACAAAGGGCTGAAAGCTCTTTACCTGGAGCCTGTCCATACACTGTCTTGGGACTTTAGTTTATTATGTGTGTAATCATTTGATAAAGGCTTCCTCAGGGTGCGAGGCTCCACAATCAAGCTGGTCCTTGGCTCACCTCCTTTCCTTGGCCTAAGAACTCCTCTCAGCCATCAAAGCCCAGCTCAAAAGTCTCTCCTCTCTTATAATAAGTTAAGGTTTTCACAAATACTTTGGAAATCTATGCAAACAGATTACTGTACTGTACTGTGTTACTGTACAGAACTCAAATAGGGTCCTCCATCCACTGCTTCCAAACACCCTGCTAGCAGCTAATACTAGAGCACTGGTTCTATTTGGCCTTGAGCTCTCTCCAACGTCCTAAAGGCCAGGGCTGTCTTCACCTGCTCACCCCTGTGTCTTCTAAGTAAATCATGGTGCAGTGTCAGATGCATACCAGGCATCAGAAAATGTGCACTAAAATAAAAATGATACGAGAGGACACACATCCTTGGGCTTAGGTGCAGGCCTGTCACCAGGCCCTCTAAGTACCAAGTATACACACTGAAAGAAATACAGGGACACCTTTGCCCTGTAGGCAGCACAGAGAATTCATTCACTGAATTCCCTGAAACACTCCCTCTCAACAAAGCCCCCTGACTGAAAGGTCCTTAACTTTCTAGCAAGAACCTGTCTCTGCTATACGATCAGCTGATGTGTCTGCTATTTCAGAGGGAGTGAGCACTTCCTTCACGTCTGAAGACAGACCTCAGCTAGTACTTCACTGCCTCCAGCCCTCGCTTTCCTCTTGGGCAAGGCTTAGGGGTCCACTGCTCGTGTACCAGTGGAGGTGAAGTTCGAGAGGAAGCACACTGCTGACAGGAAAGGTGTGTGGGCTTGGCGTTGGGAGACCTAATGACAGTTCAGTTCAGATATTACCAGATGTAGCACCAAGACCAAGTTACTTTGCCTCTTCAAAGTACCAGTTTCCTCATCTACAGATTAGGTTTAAAAATAATACCTGCCCTTTCCAGCAAGCTATGAAGACCCAGTGTTTTACATAAGATAAAAGTGTTTCAAAAAACATGTGTATGCATAAGTCTGTATGCACATACACAGAGGAGAAAGACTAGACAGAAGTACATAAAAATGTTAAACTATTACAATCTGAAAGTGTTGATTATGCACCAAGCACAGGTATTTTACATACATTATCTCTAACTCTCACAATAATCGCCAAAGGTAAGTACTTCACTGTATTTCAAGTGAGGAAATTGAGGCTCAGAGGTTAAATTATCTGTGCATGTTAGTTGCTCGGTTGTGTCTGATTCTCTGCGACTCGATGAGCCTGCCAGGCTCCTCTGTCCATGGGATTCTCCAGGCAAGAATACTGGAGTGGGTTGCCATTCCCTTCACCAGGAGATCTTCTCAACCTAGGGTTTGAACCCAGCTCTCCTGCATTGTGGGCAGATTCTTTACCATCTGAGTCATTGAGGGAAGCTAAATTATCTACTGAATGCCAAACATCTAGTTAGTTGTTTAACTGGAATTCAAACTCAATGCTGCCCTTTCAAGTCCAGGTTATGTCTGGTCTATAGCAGTTTTCTCTGTGTGATGGGGTGATTTTTATTTTCTTTATATTTTTCAGTATTCTCCAAATGGTACCAATGATGTTTACTATTTTATTTAGTGCTATTACTGTTTCAGTCAAGTTTTTATTTTTCAACAAAATATACAATAATATTCTCTAACGTACATTTGAATTTAGTCTGTACAGCTTTACAAATTATACCTAGATTTCTTTATATCAAAATTCAACATTAGGTGGAGAAAAAAACATTTCATGAATTCTGGTGCCTTGAATATATCATTTTTATAATTATGAAAAACAACAAATACCATTTTAATTTTTATTTTTATAAATACTATTTTTTAAAAGGAAAAACTTTGTGGAAAAAAAAAACCAACTCTAAAATAATGCATTGAACACTTGTGTCTGAGATACACCCTTTTAAGTCCTGGCTCTTCACACTGTGTGAGCTTTGGTAAATTGCTTAGCTTCTCTGAGGATCAGTTTCTTCATATACAAAACAAGGTCAGAGTAAGGCCCCCGACTCTCTACATCAACAAGAATTTTCTGAGGATCAAATGAAAAATGAGAAGTGAAAGCACTCCTGACTTATTCATTCAACAAACACTATATTTATTGGGCACCTACTGGCTGTCCAGTGCTAGACACTGAGAACACAAGAGAAGACACAGTCTCTACCCTGATGGAATTTAAATCCACTGGAATTTAAAACCATTCCAATTCAGTGGGATAAGTACTATGACAGGGGAGCACCAGGTGCTGTGGAGCAGAAGACAGGCATTTAACTCAGTTTGGTCACTAGAGGAAGGGACAGCTAAGCTGACACCTGAAGGATGATGCTGAAGGAAGCAGCCAGGTGGGGGCTGGGGAGAGAGATAGAAGAGGTACACGGCCTGCAGAAGAGGCCGTGTGGCCAGCTAGTGCCACAGCAAGTCATTTAGGCTGGCTGGAGTGCAGAGGACGTGGGGAAGTGGTGATAAGTTAGTTGAAGGGGTGAGCAGACGCAGATCATATGCAGTCTCTCTATCATAGTATCATCACCATCACCAGTTTATGTGTTTCTATGCCTCGGCTTAAGTTTATCTTGCTTTCTCCATTAAAATAAGAGGAGGGATGCATAGTCTCCTTTCTTTGTAAAACACATTATCAAGTGGAAGTGTAGTAGGTTGGATCATATAAAGATATGATCATATCTTTATATGATCCAACCACCAACCTAGTTCCTGCATGTGGAGAGGGCCCAGAGAACTCACAGAGCGCAAATGCATTGAGGGGGCTTATCCCGTAGGACTACAAGAGCCATAGATACTCCTGACATCCAAGTACCCATCCACTGTTCAGCCCACAAGCTGACCTTGAGGCCCAGCTTCTGACAGAACTGTGTGATTTCTCCACGAAGTCTTAGGAGCCACACTGCCCCCAAAGGCACCAGATCTGTTCTCCACCTTTCGGTACAGCTTAGAGAGAACTAACCAGCACAAACATCTGGTATGTGACACCAAAGATGATCATTTTTCTCCAAGAACATGACTTTGCTAGCTAAGTCGGCTTGGCAAACTTAGTTCATGCTCCTCTCCCATCTACCCTAGAATTCTTGTTAAGGTCTATAATTCACTTTCCAACCTGTGAGAGTAGTTCCCTTAGTCACTGGAGCTTTCTAGAGAATGAACAGTGGTGACAGTAAGCTGCTGAGGATAATTATTCATTCAGCTGTCTTCCCAGTCATCAGCTGGCTAAGGGCCCCCAAACGAATGGAGAACTAAGAAAATGAAAGGAAACTGAGGAAATGAAAGGAAGGGTGATGGACACTCCTCAGGAAGAGGCTGAGACTAAGGAATCTGGGCAGAGGATGAGGCAGGGAGGAGGAACTGGGGAGCCTGGCCTGGAACATTTACTTCTCTGAAGTAGTAGTAACAGTAGTAGTAGCAGCACACACACCACACTGACTTGATGCTTACCACACGCCAGGCAAAGTTCTGAGCATTTTACAAATACCACAGTTTACATAAACTGACTTACTCAATCGTTAGAACTCTATAAGGTAAGTATAATTATTATACACATTTTACAGATGAAGAAACTGGGTACAAACAGATTAAGTAATCTGCCACAATTATACTGCTAGTAAGTGGCAGAGCTGGGATTTAAATCTACAGAGTCTGGCTCAGAATTCAAGCTTTTAACTATTACAGTATATTTAAACATGAATGCTGAAAGGCAGAAGGGGACAGGCAGCCAGAGTTAGCCAGGTGCCAGACAAGAATGCTTTTATCTAGAAACCTTAGCATGGAGCCTCCCCTCCGATGTGCTGTGAGCTACTGATCCTCTCACCAGCTGAACAACATCACTTTTTCTTGTACTATGATGTCAAAAACATTGGGCGGCTCTAGCTTACATAAAACAAGGTCATGACTTACCACATTATCATTATTAATCTAAAATCTAACTACCCAGAAATTTCCTCTCCCTTGCTCTCACTGAGGCAGTTTTGAATTTTGTGTTTTGGCCTGTTACAGGATGAGTTACCAGCCAGTCCAACTACGTTATTCCATGGCAGTTCTGGTATCAGGACAAGGCTACTGTATTCTTCTGTCTGACTGATTAGTTGGTTGATTTGGTTTCTGGTGGTATCATTACTATGTAGGGGACAAGATCAAGGGAAGGGCACACTCAAATGGAAGTCAAATTTAACACATGATGGATGAAAGGAGCACCTTGTGAAATCAGCTTGTCCTGATCAAAGGACAGCCTGTGAATGTGATTCCAAGGGTCTACAGTATTTCACAGGTTTGCCCCAGTGTCCAGGGTGCAGCGAGGCTGGGCAGCATTATGCAGACTGCAGCCTACCACTCAACTACAGTGAGGCCCACTAAGGCGCCAGTGGGGTGATGATTCACAACAGGCCTCAACAGGGTGGGGATGGTAAGATTCCCAGGGGCAAAAGGTCTAGTTTCAGGACCATCTTCTTCCTCTGTTCTGATTATGGGTTCATGTGTAGCCTTCAGAGCTGTCACTGCATCATCTGGTAGAAGGAATGAGAACAGGAAAGGTGGAGGGGGTAAAGGGAATGTGTACTTAAGAAATGGTAAACAGGAAAACAGAACTACCATATGACCACACCTGGGTATTTTTCTGAAGAAAATGAAAACATTAACTTGAAAAGATACCTGCCCCCTAATGCCCACAGCAGCATTATTGACAATAGCCAAGATATAGAAACAATCTAAGTATCCACTGATGGATAGGCAGATAAAAGAGTGTGAGATACACACACACATACATATATTCACACAATGGAATAGTATTCAGCCATAAAAAAATGACATCTTTCAATCTGCAATGATACAGATGGTCCTTGTGGGTATTAGGCTAAGTGCAATAAGTCAGACAGAGAAAGACAAATACTATGTGATTAGTGAATGTAACTTATATGTGAAATCTTAAAAAAGAGAACAGACTGCTCACTGCTAGAGGTGGCAAGTAAAGGGTGGGTAGTCAAAAGGTACAAAATTCTAGTTGTAAAATAAATAAGTCATGGGATAGAATGTGCAGCATGGCAATTATAAGGGCTTCCCTGGTGGTTCAGTCGGTAAAGAGTCTGCCTGCAATGCTGAAGAGCCAGGTTCGATCCCTGGGTTGGGAAGATCCCCTGGAGAAGGAAATGGCAACCCATTCCAGTATTCTTGCCTGGAGAATTCCATGGACAGAGGAGCCTGGCAGGCTATAGTACACGGGGTCACAGAGTCAGACATGACTGAGCGACTAACAGACGTCTAACACAGGACAACTACTCTTAATAATACTGTATGGTCTATTTGAAAGTTGCTAAGAATAGGCCTTTAAAATTCTCATCACACACAAAAATTCTGTAACTGTGTACAGTGATAGATGTTAATGAGACTTACTGTGGCGGTTGTTTCACAAATATCAAATCATTATGTTGTACACCTGAAACTAATAAAATGTTGTATGTTGATTACGCCTCAGTTTAAAAAAAAAAAGTAGCAAGCAGGAGTAAAGGACTGGATTTGTGTGAGCAGGACAGTATAAAGAGCCGAAGTCAGCTCACCCAAACTTATTAATACAGCCCACAAGGCCCTTCAACATCTGGTGCCCATCTACTTTCCAGCCTCACCAACCTTTAGTCATTTATTCTTTCAAGGAAAAATGAAGAATGGCTAGTTCAGCTTGCAATTCACAAACAATCTCAAGAGTGCTTTTCCTCAATAAAAGTGCTGTGCTTTGATATAGAGCAGGAGTGCTTTGAACATTTTCACTGTGTCACATGGAATATTAAAAAGTTGTGTATTCAAGGAGATTCAGTAAAATTAATGATTTCTATTGCCTCATTAAGGACAGATTTAAGTGAACATGGTATTAAAAAAAAACAACTCTAAGTGTGTAGTGGTAAAGAATACAATGACTGTGAGTACAGTTCAGTGCCACTGCCAGGGTTTGTGCTAAGGCACCAGCAGTTTGCCTGTTGTTGCTCTGCAACAACAAACAGCATCTTGGCACTATTATGAAAACAGCTTTGACCTTGTAGATACCCTGAAAGGTTTCCAAGGCTCCCCAGGGTCTGCAGAGCACATTTGTGAACCACTGTTCTAGGCAATGGGGAGGGATTGGCCACCGCTGGAGCTGTGCTTTAGGGCAGGGGTCCCCAAGCTCCAGGCCTTCTGTTACATCAGTGGCAGCACTAGATTAGAAACAAAGTGCACAGCAGATGTGTAATTCACCTGAATCATCGCTAAACCACCCCCAATCCCCCGTCCATGGAAAAACTGTCTCCCAAGAAATCAGTCCCTGGTGCCCAAAAGGTTGGGGACCACTGCTTTAGGGCCATCAAACTGGCTGTGATGGCAGAACAAACTGTAGGCTGGAGGGGGACTGGAGGGCAGAGTGAGGCTGTGACAACCCAGAGGAAAGCAGGGAAGGAGTGTAGCTGAGGTGGGGACAGAAAGGAAGAAAAAGAGGTGAGGGGTGTTATGGGGAGAGGGAATGAAGCCACAGAGGCAAAGCTGGTCCTGATCCTGCCCAGTGACTGGAGATGGAGGAGGAGTCAAAGACCACTACCCTCCTCAAAGGAAGGCATGGGGCCTAATGTCTCTCCGTCCCCACTGTCTTGTATGGAACCAGGCACAGAGGGTTACCTCAATATATGTTACCTAATCAAAGTCAGGTAATGTAAGAACAGCAGTACCATCAGAGAATGGGAGAATCCACCAAGGGCAGCTCGTTGGGGATGGGAAGCAAGAGAAGTCTGTGTCCCTGGCAAGCTTCAGCCAAAGGAGGGTGACATAGCAGCAAAGTAGGAAAACTCACAGGTCAGGATAAAGCCAGTCTCACCTAGCCCACAGCTAAACCAATCAGCAAATGAGGCACTGTTGTAACTGTGAGGCATGATGAGACCTCAGGTCAGCATGTCATACAGAACCCTTCAAAAAGTCCTCAGATACGTTAAATTTATTTTAAAAACCTGAAAAGATATATTTCAAGATATTATTAACAGCAGTTACTTGGGGAGAATGAAATTAAGTGGGTTCAGAATTTTATTTTTTATAGTTCTATCGTATTTGATTTCATTTTGTTATGATACAGTTGTTTTACCTTTAGGGAATAAATGTTTTATTTACTGCACGGTTTTCCTTATGAACCTCTCTGCCATTTTCTTCTTGTGCTTCTCCCTGCTTAGTAACTGTCTTAGGTGTGCCAAGGAGCCCAGCTAATCCCAGTTGCCCAACCGAACACTGAAGTCTCTGACTAACTGCTTCCTCTGGCAATATCAGATACAGATCTACACTGCTTATGGAAAAGTTCGCTTTATGCCACTTTGCTTTTATGAAAGACCTTTGTTAGTATGTATACATTTTCAAGAAATACTAAGAGGGTTTTCCTTTTTATGAGAAAGGATGAAAAGTGAAAATGGAGGTCAGCACATCTTGAATGTTATAGTGGCAGCACGCACCGTGGGCAGTGAGAGTGGCACCACTGAACTCCTTCCCTAGGAACGACACTCAGCATCTAGCTGATGGAGCCTGGAACTCTCTCTGTGAGCATCTGTGCTTGATCTCCATTTATTTTGTGCATCCATTAGCAAGATGTGTCCTAACATAATTGCTTTACAGCATTTCGGCTTAAGGAAGATTTCACCAGAAGGTCCTACTTTCAGATAGACAGGAAATCTGTAATTTCAACCTGACGCAATCTAAAGCGTTAAGTAAGGGACTTCCCTGGAGGCCCAGTGGTTAAGACTGAGTTTCCAATGCAGGGGACACAGGTTCGATCATTGGTTGGGGAACTAAGATCCCATGAACCATCTGGTGTGGCCAAAAGGTAACAAACTTTTTTCTAAAGTTATGTAAAATGGGCATCCAATCTTACCTATAGGTCAGCCCAACTCTGCGAAGCGAATCCTCTGTAAACTTGAAACTTCAAATGCAATAATGCTTCTGTCAGGGGCTGCTGTTTTCCAGCTACAGGAGAGCTTTCAATGGCCTCTGTGCACAGCAGACATTATTCAGTTCTCCATCGGCCTCTGCTTCATCACATATGGCATGAAAATCTTCAGAAAGCAGAAACGTAAAGGATGTAAAAATATTGACTTAATGACCAGAGAAGATAAAGATCAACCTGTATTCCCTGAATCTGTGTTATACCAGTAAGTAGGTAATCACAAGGCAATCATAGATTTCCCCAGTCTTTAAAATCAGGCATTGGAGCATTTAAAATGCTGACACAAAGCTTTGACTTAACAAGTGTCTGGTTTAAGTTTTCAAATTATGCTTCCACTGTGGCATTCCAGACCCAAAAAGAAGTAATTGGACTCGGATAACAGATAGGGACACCTCTGTTCCCCGAAGAGCCTCGCGCAGAAGGTAAAGGCTGCCACTGCTCTGTTGTCCACTTAGAGATGAATGAACTCTGGGTCCATCTCCCAGTTGTCAGGTCTAAGACTCACAGTGGGGAGGCAAGAGTCAGAAAGGAAAAGCAGATGCTGAGAACAGCAGGTGGCACGAACAGGAACAAGGTTTTCTGCCAATTGCCTAACTATTGCTGGTTTTCCATCTGATGACTTCATTTTCCAAATGTCCACTGCTATTTTTAATCTCATGGTTCCACTTATCAGCTGCCAAGGTTGATTTGTCAATTTCTCTATGCAATGAGTATGTACTTCCCCTTTTCCCAACAGAAAAGCTCTGAAAATGTAGTTTAAATCCAAATTCTAGGCCCTTATGCTAACATTTCTAAAGTGTTTTCCTAACTGGAAGCCGGATGTATTTCATCATTACCTCAAATCACATGTCCCAAACTGGACTTGTCCCTAACCCCCAGCTACCACTTCCTTCCTCCTTTCCCTTTTTCTCTATCACATTATCACCCTGCCAGTCACTCAGCCACAGAACCTTGAAATCATTTCTAATGTTGCTTTCTCTTCCAACCTCTTAAGCTCCAACTATTACTACGGTCAGGCTCTCCTTCAGCCTGGTATGTAGTTCCTTGAAAAGTAACACCCATTCATCCTTCCAGGCCCATTATAAATTACTGAGAGAAGTCCCACAAATTACAGGAATAGTCCCTGACTTTTTTTCTACTTCATCCAACATTGAATTGAAAGCACATCTACTATTGTAATACTCAGAGTTGGCTCCCCTCATGCACACGTGGCTCTCCCATGAGGCTGTAAGCTCCTCAAAGGCAAGGACGTATCTTTTTCATCTTTGTATTTCCAGCATCTAATGTAGTATCTGGCACAAAAAGGGGCTCCAGTTAATATCTGAATGAATTATTTCATCCATAAAATATTTCTTTATTGTTCAGAAGAGAACATTAACACACAGAATAATCCTTCCTATTGTGCATTTTATTCCCAAACAAATCTCTGTGGCCCAAGGAAACTATTTCCAAGGTCCACGAAAGCTCAGGTTATGTTCCCTCTCCCTGTGGCCACAATGCTTCCAGGGACAACCTCGAACACCCTTGACTTTTAACTCTTTGCTTTCAGTCTTGCCATAGGTTTGAATCTCATGGCCCCTTCTTGTTGCCTATAGTAGGGGTTGGCAATTGTTCTCTGTAAAGGGCCAGAGTCAGTATTTTATACTTTGTGTGTCACATGGCCTTTGTCACAACAACTACTCAATTTTGCCTTTGCAGAGCAAAAGCAGCCAGAGATGATATGAAAATGAGTGAGTGTGGCTATATTTCAGTAAGACTTTATTTATGGATGCTGAAGTTTTAATTTTATATGATTTTTGTGTCACAAAATATTAATTTTCTCTTGAACTTTCCCTCAGCCATTTAAAAATGTAAATGGCTTGCAGTCCAGACAAAAACAAGTGGTGAGCCAGATATGGACTGTAGGCCATAGTTTGCCAATCCAGGTTTCCTTTCCTCACCAACTCCATCCTTCTACACATACACACACACACACACATTTCTGTTCATTTCCACCTCTAGTAGAGCTAAGTAAAAACAGTCTTCACAATTCCTTTATGGACTTTCATGTTATTCTATTTGGAGCCACTCCAGGGCTGGGGAGAGAGAAAGTGAGTGGGCTTTTGAGTCATTAGGGCCTAGATTCAGAGTCTAGCCTTATTATGTAATAATGAGGTAACCCTGGACATAATATTTAACCTCTCTTGTGTTTCACTGTCATCATCTATCAAAAGGGAGCAATAACATCTATGTGACAGGGATTTTGTGAGAATGAGCTAATCTGGATCAAGTTCATGGCACAATGCCTGGCTTATAGTATGCACTCAATAAATAGTTAATTGTTACTCTAGCTTGGGATATAGCTTCCTCAGATCAGCTGTGACTCTGGAAAGCAATCCAGCCACTCTGTAAACTACAACTGGGCAGCAGAGAGAACAAACTGAGAGCAGAGTACAAAGGCAGAGACAGAATTTGGAGGTTTTCAGACACGTGATCCAGGATTCTGAGTGCCTGGTTGGCCCCGATTCCTCCTGACACCATTCCAAATTCCAGTGGGCCTCTTTTCCTCCTCAGAAAGAACTTCTGACTCTCACGCTACCTGAATCTTCTTAGCATTCCATATGAAATATCCAGAAGAGCCCTGGAACCCTCTCCTCATTCCCACACCTCTTCCTGGTGGGAAGGGTGGGAAAGGGTGAAATGTGACCGGGCCAAATCTCACAGACTGGTCTGCCACCGGATCTTACACAGGTCAAGCACCCAAGTCTCTCTCAATTATTCACGAATTTTCTGCTGTACAGGGAATGAATTTTTTTCAGAGTTCAAAAACTCTACAGAAGCTTTAGAGAAAAAAAAACAAGTACACAAATAAGACATTTCCCCCCATAAAACATCAGTCAGGGTGCAGATAAGACAGATAAGCTTGTGGTATCTTTGTCCTTGATCCGAAAAGCCAGATTTGAGCCTGGCACTTTCCTGTTCCAACACTTCTAATGGGTATCTACTGCCTCTGGAATGACCAAGCTCCCATGCTGTCACTCAGGGCCTCCACAGTCTTGCCCTAGCCCACCCCTCCAGCATTATATCTTACCACTCCTCTACAGAAGTCCTCACCTATAGCCCAGGCAAAATGGATAGTTTCTACCTAACTTCACTGAACAGTTTCCAGCTTCCCACACTTGTACATAACTCAGTCACAGTACCTGTAGCATTTTATTGCACATCTTCCCCTAGACTGTGAGCTAGCCACAGGGCAGACTGTCTGATTCACCTCTGGGTCCCCTACCCCTAGCACAGTGCCTGACATGGGGCAAACATTCAATAAATGTTAATGAATGAATGAAAACATCTGAAGTTATTCTGCCCTTAAACTGCTTTAGTTGGATTCCTATTATCAGACTAAGCACAGTCTAGGTCATTGTTGAGAAGGAGAAAGACCTAAGAGAAAGAAAAGCATGACCAATGTGATCCAAGCAACAGAAAATATGTTTTAATACTGAACTAAAAGAAAACACAGCTGTTTAGCCTCCAGAAGAGAAGATGAGGCCCAATTTGATTCTGGTTTTAAGTCTACAAAAGGTTCTCATGAGAAAATCTTGATCTCATCTTCCCTTATAATCAGAGGGAACTTTTCCATATTCATGGAAAGTGGAAAAAGAAAAAAACATCTTAAGTTCAGGCTAGAGGGGCTTAAATCGGAGAGAGAGAAGAACCAAATCAGGTAGCACTTTTCAAAAGACACTGTTACTGTACTTTTTGGCAAGTGAATTGAAGGGGTTTGGCTGAGTACTGTTTTTCTGGGCTATGCTACGCAATTTGTGGGATTTTAGTAATCTGACCAGGGATTGAACCCTGGTCCTCAGCAGTGAGAACACAGAGTCCTCTGGACTGCCAGGGAATTCCTGGCAGGCACTTTTGTTAAAGGCTGTGCAAAAGGAAATAAACATGCAGCTCTGTTCCTATTTGCTGTGGAGACCAGGTGGGTGAAACAAAAGTCAGGTAAGACTTTTCTAATGAGTCACTGACTCTGTTTTTTAGCCACTGACTTTTAATTGACCCTTTTCCTACTGGCACTTTTTGTCATATCATCCTTTGCAGGCATACCTCAGAGATATTGCATGTTTGGTTCCAGATCACTACAATAAATCAAATCACATGAATTCTTTGGTTTTTTGGTGCATGAAAAAGTTATATCTATACTATATGGTAGTCTATTTAGTACGCAATAGCATTATGTCTTAAAAAAAACAATGTACATACCTTAATTAAAATTAATCATTACATTAAATCAATTTAATATTATTAAAATTAATTAAAAATAATAAAATACACTTATTGCTAAAAAATGTTAACCATCATCTGACAATACATAGTTGCCACAAACCTTTAATATGTAAGAAATACAATATTTTCGAAGTGCAATAAAATGAGGTATGACTATGTTTCAAATTTTCTTGATGGGACAATGGAAAGAAAGAGAAGGCAATGATATCAGAGTAAGACAGTAGGGAAATGGTCATAAAAATATACCTTCTATAAAACCAATACCTAATTGGATATCAATAATAATTATCCATAGTATTACTATTGGGACTTTCCTGGTGGTCCAATGGCTAAGACTCCATGCTCCCAATGCACGGGGTCCTGGTTCCATTCCTGGTCAGGGAACTAGATCCTGCATGCCACAACTAAAGAGCTCGTGTGCTAAAACAAAATGTTCCCATTCTCCAACTTTCTTTACCTCCTTTCTGAAGACAGAATAAAGAGCCCCAGTCTCGGCATTTGAAGTCTTGCAGTATAGTGAAAAGAACACAGGTCTCTGAATCCAACACTAACAGGTTTGAACCAAGCTCTGTCATTTATGAGCTACATGACTTTGGGCAAATCACTCTAATCTTTCTGAGGTCCAGTTTCTTCATCTTTAAATTGGGGTTAAATATCCCCATGTTATAGGATTCTGAGGATTAAATAAATTATTGTGTGTAATACATCTAATATACTCAGCCACAGAGCAGAGTAGAGACTAGATAAACGTCAATGTTCTTCTCTTCACACCTCTATACATTATGGCCACAATTCATCATTTCAGTTTATTTCCCTTTCTCACCAAACCCATTCCTCTCCCTCTACCTCACCCCCACCTCTAGACCACTGCCCAGGCTGTTCCTTCTCACTGGAATGAACTTCCTTCAAGGCCTAGCATAAATTTTCCAACCTTCAGGAATCCTTGCTGAACCCCCTTTGGTCATGTTGGGATTGATTTCTCCTACTTTGTTTACATTCTTTATTAGATTTACTAGAGTCAACCTGATTTCAGTTATTTATGTACTTATCTGTCTTGCCAACTACACTTGAGGGAGAAGGCTCTGAAAAGACAATTACTTATAGGAGAGCAGGAAATGTGTTGCTCTCTTCTGTGTATATTTCTCAATACCAGGGTCCTGTATGTAGAAAGAGCTCAATATGTGTTTTTGAATTGAATCTTGCCACCATGGTTTTTCCAGTAGTCATGTATGGATGTAAGAGCTGGACTACAGAGAAAGCTGAGCGCCGAAGAATTGATGCTTTTGAACTGTGGTGTTGGAGAAGACTCTTGAGAGTCCCTTGGACTGCAAGGAGATCCAACCAGTCCATCCTAAAGGAGATCAGTCCTGGGTATTCATTGGAAGGACTGATGCTGAAGCTGAACTCCAATACTTTGGTCACCTAATGTGAAGAACTGACTTGTTTGAGAAGACCCTGATGCTGGGAAAGATTGAAGGCAGAAAGAGAAGGGGACAACAGAGGATGAGATGGTTGGATGACATCACCGACTCAATGGACATGAGTTTGAGTAAACTCCGGGAGTCGGTGATGGGACAGAGAGGCCTGGCATGCTGCAGTCCATGGGGTTGCAAAGAGTCGGACATGACTGAGTGACTGAACTGAACTGAATCACTGACTGACAAACTTTACAGAAAGCTCCTGGACTGAATTTCTAAAATTCTGCTCTCACTGCCTGACTTGTTTAACACACAATTTTTAAAGTATACTGATATTCCTAAACTAAGAGCCACCAAAACTCATGCAGTTTGCTTCATTCTATCACCCACTCTTTCAACACACTCTGGACTCGTCTAAAGACATTTCTTTAGGATATAGGAAGACATGGCTGGGAGGACATCACTCCCTCATGGAGGTAGGTGACCCTGAAGAACTGTTCTACCCCATCAGTTAGAACGACAGCCACTGAAACCATATTAAAAAGCAAACAGTATTCTAGGCCAGAATACTGGAGTGGGTAGCCTTGCCCTTCTCCAGGGGATCTTCTCAACCCAGGGATTGAACCCAGGTCTCCCACATTGCGGGCAGATTCTTTACCAGCTGAGCCACAAGGGAAGCCCAAGAATACTGGAGTGGGTAGCCTATGCCTTCTCCAGCGGATCTTCCCGCCCCACGAATCAAACCAGGGTCTCCTCCATTGCAGGCAGATTCTTTACCAATTAAGCTATCAGGGAAGCCCTTAAAGCAAACATAAAGAACCCAAAAGTAGATCTGAATGATTTCTAGGTGCCTCTGTTCCCAAGTCTATAGAATACATAGTTTTGACATGTCACATGTAAAGCACTTAAAACAGTATATGCCACATAATAAGTACTCAATAAATGTTCGATATTTTCTTATAAAGTAGCAGACTGGAAGAAAACAGAGTCAGAATCTTTCACCTTTCATATTATCTCTACCACTGACTCATGTCTTGTCCAGTCTTGTCCCTTCCCCTGTCTGGGCCTCTTCCCATCTGTAAAATCGAAGAAGAACCAGATGTTGCCCAAGCTCCCTGTACCTTCAATAAGGTATATTTCTCTACAATCACCAAAGAGCCTTCCTGTTACAGATGGTGAAGCTGCTGGCAAGGAAAAATGGTAGCTGCTGGTTCCCAGAGGAGAGGGGCCATGGCAAGGTCAGAACAATTGATTGGTAAACCACCTGTGCACCTTCCCCTGTGTGAACTATAACACATTCAGTGCAGGTTCCTGAACAGAACATCACCTCCTTGCCAACAGAACTCACAGCAAAGGCAAGGCAAGAGGCTGAAAACAATAGTAGCAATGATGGATTCTGCCTTGTGCAGGATTCCTGCACTTTCTTACCTTTGATGCCTATAATTAGGGCACCATCAATCTAAACTAGGACTCTCCTTAGGCACAAAAAGAAGAAAGAACACAAAGGCCCACTCTGAACCTGAAAGCTCATAAAACAAAGACCAAAGTGAATATATAAAAATGTCACTGACTCATCTGACTGCACACATTGCAGAGGCCTACTATGTGCCAGGCAGAGGAGGGATGAAACAGACATGGTCCCTTTCCACCAATGTACTCAGAGCACATCCTGGGGGACATATCCCAAGGTATACTGTAATCAGAGCTATATTCAAGGTGTAGTTTCTGCTACAGAAGATGGGAAGGGGGCAACTAATCCAGTAGTGGGAATCAGAGAAGCTTCAATGACAGGTTACAGGAGACACAGGCCTTGAAAGATGAAGGTGGGGACTCTAGGAAGAGTGAATAAAGGAACATGCAAGGGAGTACTTGAGGGAAATTTAAAAGAAAAAAGTTTATTTTGCCTGGGCCATAGGGTGCAGGTTTGAGAGAACAAAGAGAAACAGGGCAGGAGAGCGATTTGGGAACAGATTATGGAGGGGCTTTTCCATGAGGCCAAGGAGTCCAAACTCCATAAGGTAGGCAACAATGCCAACCAAGGTTTCTGAGCAGAGATATGTTGAGAACATTTCTCAGGAAGATCACATGGGCACCCATGAAAAGGAAAAAGGAACCAAGTTACTATATTACTATGGGATCTTCATAAGTTTGGGCCAGAACCCAACAGCTCCTGTTCACAGAACTTACTGCTCAGGTTCAGCTTCATGCAATCCAAGTTTAAGAGGTGCTCCCTTGCTAGGCCCTATAACCATCAAAATCTGCTAGCATAATAGGCCTCCCAAAGTCAAGAACTCAAGCAGCACTATGGATCACAGAAAGGGAAGAGCTGATGTGGGAGAAGTTGGGGAGAGATCACCAAAGTCTCCAGCTGCCCCAGCTCCACATTAAAAAACAAAACGAAACACCAACCTTCTTTACATTACTTCCAGCCAA
The DNA here is from genome assembly GCF_002263795.3 of Bos taurus. Classification (NCBI taxonomy): domain Eukaryota; kingdom Metazoa; phylum Chordata; class Mammalia; order Artiodactyla; family Bovidae; genus Bos; species Bos taurus. Next base: position 99,528,651 of record NC_037330.1, on the reverse strand, counting down.
GCCTTCTTTACAGGGGCTGAAGCTAAGGATAGTGGGGCTGAAAGCGCTTGGGTCAATGGCTGAAGATCCAGTGAAATAACAGACATGAATTGTCCAGTTCAGTGCTGGGCATATGAGGACTGGTCAAAAAGCACTGACCCAACCTGTAAAGTCGGCTCCACCTGTAAACCCCACTGAGGCTTCAAAACCTAGGTCACCTTAACTCTTCCCCCAAGGCCTTTCTAACGTCCAAAACGACCCAATTCCTAGAAATCACACTCATTTCACGTACCAAATATTCAGCACCCGATTCATGAGAGGTGCCACATTAGGGGACTGCAACTCACCTTCACAATGACCCTCCTGTTCCTTTTTAATAGAAGAGAAGCTAAAGCTCTGGGTGGGAAAACAACTTACACAGCTACTAAGTGGCAGATACAGTCTGTCTTCTTAGGGAGTTAGTTTCCAGGCTACCTGTCAGATGGTCAATGGCAGATCAAAGGCCAGGTGAAGGCACACAGCTAGTTAGGTGGCAGAGGTGAGATCTGAACCCAGGACTGCCTGACCCAAACTCGAGCATTTCCAACATTTCAATCCTGTCACCCACGCTGGCCTCTGATCTGCCACTGACCATCTGACAAGGTAGCCTGGAAACTCCCTAAGGAGACACTGTATCTCACACTATTCTCTCTCCTCACAGGACAGCGACCCACACACGTCAGGAACTTTTAAGTGAAAACAGTTCACTTTAAAATAATGGAGTGCACAGATACGAAACATTCCTCACATGAAAAACTATTCATGACGTTGGACTGCCTGAGCCTCGGGCCCAGCCATATAGCCTAATACGTACCGAGTCTCAAACCCGCCCCTGGCTAAACTCCGACGTCGGACACCTGTCACAAGCCAAGCCCCAAACCCAGGCGCCGGCTGAGCCTGGATTGGAGACACACGATGCGCCCAGAGCTCGTCCCGGACGGAGCCTCAAGGAGAGTCTTAATGAAGCTGCTCCTTCAGCTGTCCGCCCCCGCCTGCCCGGCCGGCCGGCAACAGAATAGAATCTGGTCGTGACCTCGGGCCGTTCTGAAAGCCTTGACAGCTCCTTCCCAGGAACAGGACTCATTCACGGGCCGCCCCTCCCTCCCCCGTGGGCGCCCCATTTTACTCGCAGGGATATCTCGCTGTCTGGGCTTTACCTCAGCTGACTCCTGGCGGAATAGGTCGCTCGCACTCCACCTACAGAACGCTCCCCCGAGAACGCGGAAGCGGCAGTACTAGCCCCGAGGGGCGGGCCCGACCCAAGAGAGGCGTGAGGGGCGGAGCTGCGCCTGCGCCCTGTTGGCTACGCGCTGGAAAGGGTGGGGACGTACTAAGTAAACTGCGCAGGCGTGCTGGGAGAGGGGCGGGGCGATTGCTGGGGTAGGGGGCGGGGCTTGGCGTCTTCTGACGCTACCTTTTCGGACTGGAGGTCAGGAGTCCTGGGAAGCGCCTGGAAGCAAGAGGCCGGGCAAGGAGCAGGTATAATTATATTTACCGAGCGCTTCTGCATGCTTGGAAGGAAAGTTATGACCAACCTAGATAGCATATTCAAAAGCAGAGACATTGCTTTGCCAACAAAGGTTCGTCTAGTCAAGGCTATGGTTTTTCCTGTGGTCATGTATGGATGTGAGAGTTGGACTGTGAAGAAAGCTGAGTGCCAAAGAATTGATGCTTTTGAACTGTGGTGTTGGAGAAGACTCTTGAGAGTCCCTTGGACTGCAAGGAGATCCAACCAATCCATTCTAAAGGAGATCAGCCCTGGGATTTCTTTGGAAGGAATGATGCTAAAGCTGAAACTCCAGTACTTTGGCCACCTCATAAGAGTTGACTCATTGGAAAAGACTCTGATGCTGGGAGGGATTGGGGGCAGGAGGAGAAGGGGACGACAGAGGATGAGATGGCTGGATGGCATCACTGACTTGATGGACGTGAGTCTGAGTGAACTCTGGGAGTTGGTGATGGACAGGGAGGCCTGGCGTGCTGTGATTCATGGGGTGGCAAAGAGTCGGACACGACTGAGCGACTGATCTGATCTGATCTGCATGTTTGGGAGGAATATTTTGAATGCTGCCAGTCTTTTTAAAAACGAGAACAAGTTCTGTAAAATTTCTTAGAAGGTTTGGGTGCTTAGAAATTTCTTAAAGAGATGAGAATACCAGAGCACCCTACCTGCCTCCTGAGAAATCTGTATGTAAGTCACGAAGCAACAGGTAGAACGGGGACAGACATGGAACAACGGGCTGGTTCCAAATTGTGAAAGGAGTACGTCATGGCTGTATATTGTCACCCTGCTTATTTAACTTATATGCAGAGTACATCATGCGAAATGCTGGGCTGGATGAAGCACAGGCTGGAATCAAGGTTGCTGGGAAAAATATCAATAACCTGAGATATGCAGATGACACCACCCTTATAGCAGAAAGCCAAGAGGAACTAAAGAGCCTCTTGAAGAAAGTGAAAGAGGAGAGTGAAAAAGCTGGCTTAAAACTCAACATTCAAACAAACAAACAAAAAAAATCATGGCATCCAGTCCCATCATTTAATGGCAAATGGATGGGGAAATGATGGAAACAGTGACAGACTGTATTTTCTTTGGCTCCAAAATCACTGCAGATGGTGACTGCAGCCATGAAATTAAAAGGTGCTTGCTCCTTGGAAGAAAAGCTATGAACAATCTAGACAGCCTATTAAAAAGCAGAGACATTATTTTGCCGACAAAGGTTTGTCTAGTCCAAGCTATCTTTTTTCCAGTAGTCATGTATGGATGTGCGAGTTGGACCATAAGAAAGCTGAGAGCTGAAGAATTGATGCTTTTGAACTGTGGTGTTGGAGAAGACTCTTGAGAGTCCCTTGGACTGCAGGGAGAGCAAACCAGTCCATCCTAAAGGAAATCAATCCTGAATATTCATTGGAAAGACTGATGTTGAAGCTGAAGCTCCAGTACTTTGGGCACCTGATGTGAAGAACTGACTCATTGGAAAAGACCCCGATGCTAGAAAAGATTGAAGGCAGGAAGAGAAGGAGATGACAGAGGATGAGACTGTTGGATGGCATCACTGACTCAATGGACATGAGTTTGAGCAAGCTCTGGGAGTTGGTGGACAGGGAAGCCTGGCATGCTGCAGTCCATGGGGTTGCAAAGAGTTGGACATGGCTGAGCAGCTGAACTGAACTGAAATGAATGTCTCAATAGCCAGATGATCCTGAGTCACTCAGGCTTAGGTTCCAACCGAGGTTCTCAAAATTGCTATGTGCCCCACATGGCACCCAAGTTCAGTTAAACAGAGATGAGGGCTTTAGGGGCTCAGAGGAGGAAAGTCTTAAGGAAGGTCTCCCCACATCAGATGGAGTTCCAGCCATGCCTGTGGGGGCTCCCTTCACCATACACTCCACACAGCTCCTGGGGGTGGGGCAGTGGGAGTACCAACAGGAAACAACCTCCAAGAGGCTGCAGTGTTCATGAGGTCCAAGGATGGTGGGGGATCCTTTACACAGCAGGTGAATTCTCTGCTCCAGCATGGGGCAAATGGCTCGCTTCCCTATTCCCTGCTGCAAATATTTTTATGGCTCCTGAGCCAACAGGAAAACAAAGCCTTCTGCAGCCTGGCTGCTGTTCTACATTCAATACACTGCCTCTGCCCAGATCCTCTCTTGCCAAGTTTTGCCCTATGGGGGCCTCTTTTGTGTAGCTGAGGCCCCAGCTCTCTCTTTTATCTTCTGTCTGTCTAGTCTTCTCCAAGCATCCCTCTGAATTTCTCAAAGTAGTTTTGTGAGGGCTTTCTGATGTATTCAGACATTCTCATGTAAGGTACAGGTCTTGGCCACACAGTTCTGAGATAAATATACCATTATATGGTGTATTCCAGAACCACCATGATCCCAGAGCCTGAAGTTTCTGAGTCTAGTAATTGAGGGAGTAGTGAGTGACCTGTCATAGGAGGTGTGCAAGCAAAGCCACCTTTTAGAATGCTGGACTGGGGCCTCCTCTGGTAAGCCAGAAGGGGCTGCCTTACACACCTACAGCAGTGGTGGAGGGCCTTAGACACCTACAGCAATGAAAGGAGGGACACTGGGCATCAGGAAGGCAGCCAGGCAACAAATGATTCAACAAGCTATTACATGTCAAGCGTTTAGAGTTCTACCTAACACACGGTGCGTGTTCAGTCGCTCAGTCGTGTCTGACTCTTTGCAACCCCATGGACTGTAGCCCACCAGGCTCCTCTGCCCATGGGATTTCCCAGGCAAGAATACTGGAGTGGGTTGCCATTCTCTTCTCCAGGGGAATCTTCCTGACCCAGGGATGGGACCCATGTCTCCTGAGTCTCCTGCATTGGAAGGTGGACTCTTTACCACTGAGCCACCTGGGAATCCCACACCTAACACATAGTATTTGTTATTATCGTGAATGATCCACAAACTGAGTAACCAGGAGTTTAGAAATAAGTAAGTCCCTTACTCCCACAGCTGATCATTAAGGAGATGGGGGAAACTGGGGTTCAGAGGAGAAAGGAATGTGCCAAGGTATCTTGGGGGCTGGGTGGGGACTCAAACCCAGGTCTCTGCCTCCTAGGAGAGCCACTGCATAAAGCCAGGCTGTCTCCTTCTCAGAGAGAAAAAAGAGCTCTAGGTGGGTCTTTGCTGACTGTTTAAGAACCAAGCTGTTTTTCAACTCTTATTTAGGCAGTTTGGGTAAGGGGCTGTGGAATGATAGCAGGACCTGAGCTAAGAGCTTCAGGTGTCCCTGGGGAATAAACTCAGGAGTCAGCCCATGTCTTGCCACCCCCACTTGGAGCTCTAACCAGCACCCAACAGCCTTAAGAAGGCCTTCTTCTGCTCTGATTAGGGTTAGGGCTGTATTTCTGTCCTGTCCCTTAACCCATTAGCTCCAATAAACTACCCAGATTAATACGACGGGTGAGAGTGGCCAGTGCCAAGTGCCCTGAGCTGAAACAATGACTCTCCAAAGAGACTGAGTTCCCCGAAGGTAAGGCCCAGCCCTCCCCACTCTAAGATTCCTAGCCTAGCCCAGGAATTCTAGGTCGTGAATTCTCAGAGCCCTGGGAAAACCTCAGTGTCTCCACCCTGGGGAGCTGGGCCAGATGTAACCACACCAGCCAGCCCTTCACAAGGCCCAGGATCTCAGGACACAAAGCCCTCCCTCCCATTCTGGCCCAGTTCCTTCCACAGCCTGCCCAGGAGCCATGTGGCACGCAGACCACAGCTTCCCACCAGGCCCTTTAGTTTGCCTCCTTTATTTTACCAAAAATAACAAAGATAAATTTTCCCTCTGTTTCACAAAAAATAGATTGCCCCCATTCCACTCCCCCGCACCGCCACCACTTTCATAATCAGCACTGGCAGTAGCCTAGACTCAAACTCCCAATATACAATCCTCTTTGGGAGACTCTTTGACATCCCCCCAGACCCCCAGCCCCACGCCAGAATTTCTGGCGAAGCTGCTGAGCCAGTGTTTCCCTTGGGAATTTCTCTGGAGGCAGCTGTCCCAGGTCCAGCTGGCTGGCCCCAGGAGCCCCATCTGCTTCCCCAGAGATCTGGCAGCTGCAGGGCCATGGAGAGGGGCATGATTTTGGAGGCTTGGCTCAGCAGACAACCCCAGCAGACCACAGGGGTGGTGGGGTACTCTGGCATCAGGCTAGAAATCCTTGCTTAAAGCAAAAAACAGCTGTGTTCTGGAGAGAGCTGTCAAACACTCCTTTGGAGTGCCTCTCATCTCCCTGTGTGGCAATCCACAGGCCTGGGGTGAAAGTCAGAACCCCTGGTTTCTACTCCAGCTCCACAAAAGCTTTGCTGGGAGGCCTTGGACAATTTCTCCCACCTCTCTTCTGGCTTCAGTTTCCTCCTGTGTCCACAGATGTTTCTGTAGGCGAGAATGGATGATCCTCAGATTCCTTCTGGTTCTCCATCCTGGCCCCCAGCCCACCATCTCCAGGACAGGAGGGCCCTGTCCCTGTCTCAGTTTTCTTACTTGTGGGTCTGGGTGCAGGGCTGGACATGGAGGTGCTGAGTAATAAGTGCTGAATGACCATGCCAGTTTCTCTGTGGATAGCTATGCTCTGAGATCTAACCAGCTGGAATGTCTCAGAGATGGTTGGGAAGGTACTTGCAGGATGGGGGCTCTCCAAGCCTGGAAGAGTCTGTTCACAGCTATGTGGTCCTCAATATCCCAGATGGGAGATAAGGCTCTGGAGTTTCCCAGTTCAAGTTCATTAGCTCTGTGAGTTGGAGGATTATCTTCTACTGGGTTTCAGATCCTCACAACCACATCTGGAGATTCAGGGAGCTAGATTGGAGTGTATGATTCCTGATTTAAGGACAGAGGACCTTTGTGGACATGAGGGATCACCCCTGATGCCTAGGAGGCTGTCTATAACCAGGCCTTCCTGGAGGCAGAGGGATGAGGGAAATGATAGCGCAAGAGCTTCTCTGGCTGAGCAAATCCGAACCTGTGTCTATGGTGGGCCAGGATTTTAAATACTCAGGATAGGGCTCCCCTTCCTACCTCCTACCAGCTCCCCAGAACTCATGCTGATGTAAGATGGTGGCTTGGAAGGTTCAAATATGGAGCTACATCTATAACCACAGTTTGTGCACTTAACACACAGGGTCAGGCACACCAAATGGGGTAACTGACTTGTCATCATTCCTAGGTGGTCATGGTCTGAAAGCCCTAGTCCCTACTTCCTTTCATCCATCCATCCATCCATTTACCTAACATTTATGGATGGCCCATGTGCCAGGAAGGTTCTAAGGCAACTTGCTCTCACAGACACATCCCATAGTCAATATAGCACACATACACACAGATACATAAATCTCATCCGTGTCCACTCACAGACCAGCTGCTCATGCTCTTGCACCTTTCTTGCTATCACTTCAGCCACATCCACACTCCCCAAATAGGCTTGGGAAGCACCGTGGAAGGGTCAAGTGTCAGAGCAGAAACCCTCTAGACTTCATGCTGGGGGGTTAGCTTCTCCTTTCCTCCTGTCTGCCTGCCTTTAAGCTCTTCCTTTCTCCACTTCCAAGCAGTCAGGAGGACATGTGGGCAGATTGAGAACCAGAAGTTCAGGGGCTTTGGGTGTGTGAAGGGGCTCCAGGGCCTTCATGTCCCTCTGCCACCAGACTTCTGATGGTCCCCTCCCTGGGACACTCTGTGTTCAGATGGTCCATCTGACAGTCAATAAGGTCCAGGTCTGGGCTCAGTGACAAATCCGTTCTGTCATCTCCCTCTGCAGAGACACAAGGTGGGGAGGAGTCAGTCAGAGCTCAGTGTACCAGGCAGCCCCTTCCCAAACTCCAGGGCCTGGCAACTCTTCTGCCTGAGCCTGGCCCCTGTCTGCCACTACCACCCCCCAACTCCAGGCTGCAGACCTGTATCTGTAAACTGATACTTGAATGAATTCACTATTAAAGTACAAAATCCACTGTTAAATGAATTGCGGTCCCCTGATATATCCACTTGGGTATTGGATTTTCTTAAAGCAGGGAGACTTTGGATCTGAAAACTCACAGAGGCTAGCCCTGGTAGGGGAGGGCAGTGGGGGCTTGGCCTCACCAGTGGCTCCAGCTCCCGCTGGTCCACCAGGCTGAACTCGCGGATGAAGTAATAGAAGTGCTTGTAGCAGGTATTGACATGTGCCTCGGCCCCCATGCTGAGGATGCTGTCAAAGTGGTGGATGTAGACGTGTACGAAGACGCGGAAGAGACGGGTCAGGATCTTGGTGCAGACCTGCTGGAAGTTCTTGGGGAAGGGAACTCCTAGGGGGTGGGATGGGCAGATAGATACAGGACATCAGCAACCTTTTGATGAAACTCTGCCCAACCCTGCCCTTCCCCCACACTGCCCAGGATGGCCTCTTTCCCTAGCACACTTCCCTGTGGGAAACAGAGATCAAGGTTTGCTTTCTCCCGTACTTCCCTTTTTAATGAAGCACAAAGCTCACTGTGCCTCTCCGCTGCTGAAATACAAATCATCTTCCAATTTCCCCATCACCCTGAACACGACTCTACAGCCTTGTTGGATCACTGACCAACCCTGCTGAGACTATGATGGAAGTTATGCCACAATTCTCTCCAGAAACATGTGCATCTGCAGATGCTTGCACATAACACTGTTGGATGCAATTCCAAGGGGAGTTCATCAATATCTGGGGCCCACTTTTTTTGGGGGGGCCACTTTTTAAAATATGGGCCTTCAGGATTGAATCCTGTCTTCCCAGCATGGTAGCTGCTCAAAGCCTTTCATAATCTGATCCTGACCTGCCTCTCCAGCCCCACCTGACTCCTTTCCCTTTGCAACATTCACACAGCGGGCCCCAGACCCCAATCCTGAGAATTCTTAAATCTTCAAGAATGAATTCAGATATTTCTCAGTCCTTCAAACATTCAATAACACTTGCAAGAAACTTCCATCTGTGAGCCAGGCCCTGTGCTGGGTCTTCTGCACCTTTAGCCTGGTATGATAATGGATATGGCAGCCACTCTAGCTTTAATAAAACTGAGGTCCATAAACATGGAACCACTTGCCCAAGGCCACATAAATATTAATTAGTATAGACTGGAGGTAGGATTCAAGCCCGCTTTGCACTGCATTGCAGCACACCTCAAATAAATGCTATAGACCCTGCCAGCGAGAAAGCCCAGGACTTTCTCTATGAAAAAGGCACGATTTCTGCCCAGTCTCCCATGCTCACAGTTGAATTTGAGGCTACACCCTCTTCTCTGCTGTGGCAGAGTCATCCCAGAGTTAAGGCACAGGCATCTGGGATCTCACAGGCCTGGGGGTGAAAACTAAAAGGGAACAAGAGCTCAGACACAGGCCCACACTGACTCACCCCACTCCATGAGGCCCTTCCCCTTCCTCACTGCTCTCGGGTGGGGCTGAGCCCTGTCTCCCTGTGAGCTCTTCCAGGCCCAGCCCAGGTCCCTCAGACTTGTCCTGCCCATCTAGACTCGGGGTCTTGGGTCCCATGAGACCTGAGCAAGTTCTGAGTACCTCCTGATTCAGTGTATTTTCCGTCTCTCCGCCTGTTTGCTCCCGTGTGAAATGAAGATACCTGGGTTGCATGTGATAGTGCAGGAAAGGGCAGGCCACCGAGTGGGGAGGGGTGTGGGTGCTGATTTGTGACTCAAGGCCCTCAGCATTCAGACTTCTCCCCTCTGGGCCTGACCACCCTGGCCCGCCCATCTCTGATTCCCATAACCTTAACAAAGACGCACAGGAGGCCAGGTAGGGCGGGCTGCAGTGATGAACACAAGGTCATGCCCACTTAGCTTCTAAGGCAACGCCTCCTCTTGCTGCCCTTGAGTGAGGAGGCAGGGCCAGGATGATGTCACTCATCTCCCCTTCCCACCCCCACCCTTCCAGGCTGCCCAACTGAGCCTAAGACAAGGCTCCCTGACTGGCTTGAAATGGAAAAATTCTGCCCTGAGGGCCCACTGCAGTGGAGATACTGTCTGGCCCCCAGTACTGATCGCCTTTCCTTTCCTGGGGCCAGGAGTCAGAAAAGACTCGGAAGCCGCAGCAAGTCAGATTAGCCCAAACAGGATGACTTGCTACGAGCACCTTGAGGCACTTGTTCTGGAAGATTTTGAGAATCATCATAGTCTTGCCTGGGTGGTCCCTGGAGGGACACTCAAGCTTCAGACAAAAAGAGGCCCCAGAGAAAACAAAACGAAACGAAAAAATGGAGCCTGACCTGCCTGCCAGGCGAGACTCACCTACGCGCGTGGGAAAGACATCCTCGTCGTTGATGAGGCTTTCGATCCAGTCCATGAGCAGCGCCATGTAGCGCGGCGCCGAGAGCTTGGCCGGCCGCCGGTACTGGCGCTCATCCTGCCAGCGGTACTCGTAGCGAGGCCCACCGGCCATGACCGGGCAGCTGGTCTCGCTGCAGCGCTCGGCCATGGTGCCGTAGATGAGGTTTATGCGGTTGAAGAAGTCTACCACATGCACGGCGATCCAGTCATCTATGTTCTCGCCGGGCGGCAGCCTCACCACGCTGCGCAGGTCCAGGCCAGACTTGAGGGACGCCTGCGCCTTCTTATACAGCTCAAAGCGCTGCGTGCCCGGCTCAAAGCGCTTCCGCGGCCTGAACGTCTTGTCCTTGGAGAACACCTGCTTCAGGCACAGCGCCATGGCCAGGCTGGGCCAAGAGTCCAAGGGCAGGACCTGCGGATTCCCTGCCAGGGCCAAGGGCAGAGGGGAGCACGGTGGTCAGGTCCTTACCAAATAAATGGACTTGATTTCAGCCACATCATTGCCCTCTCACCTCTTGACTTTTGGCCTGGAGTTCTCAGCCTGGAATCTAAATCCTCCTCTTCCCCTCAATCCAGTATCCTGCCCTATTGCTAGCTCCCCTGGTTCCCCCTGCCAAGCTTTCCACAGCCCTCCCACCTTTTTTCTTTCTTTTCCACTTTCATTGTGTCTCAGAGAGGGCTGGGCCTAGGCTCCAAACAGGTGCTCCTCAGACTTGCTGTGGACTATTAGAGTTGGCAGAGGCTCCTGCAGGAGGCAGGGGCCTGGGTGAAATGATCTCTGGGGATCTCACGGGCCAGTTGGTACAGCGTGGGAGAGCCTGCCGGCATTGTGCTGAGGGTAGAGGGGGGAGCCCCCACCCTTGGCTTCCTCTGGGATATCCCGTAGTCCATCCGGCCACCGGGGATTCCCAGGGAGCAGAAGGGACTTTTCTACCAAAAATGTCCTTTCCTTTTACTACCCTGAAAGGAAAGAGCTCTCAGATGGTCAGCTGGGTGGCCTCTGAATGTGACTGCAGGCATTGGAGGAGAGGGGGAGGGTGGCAGGTCTAGAAGGGCACCACTTCCTGCAACAGTGGCTGGAGGTCTTTCCTCCCAAGCCTGCCTCTCCAGCCTGAAACCCAAACCAGAACAAGCCACTGCCCCTCCCACTGCACCTGACATTTGGTAGACCTTTCTAGAGTTCCTACTATGCGCCTGGCACTGGGAGGCGGAAAATGCAGTCACATTATCCAGTTGGGACCATCCAGAATTCAGAATTTGCTTTGCTTCTTAGAATTGAAGGATCTCAGACTCACAACAGCCTTTGAGGACGATGATAAGAGCTCTAGGCTTTAAGGCAGGAGGCCTGGGTTCTAGTGTCGTCCATCATTGCTGGGTGACCCCTGCAGCAGGGAGGGATTTGGCCCATGCAGTTTCCCAGGTCACTCATAGGCCAAGTTCCTGGGACTTCCAGGGTAATCACCTCATTTTCCCTGTGAGTTCTTTTACTCTTGGGAAATGCAGGGCCCCAGGTACCCACTGGAATTTAGCCACATGAACCATGATCCTGACCCCAGACCAAGCACTAAGGCTGAGAGCAGGCTAAGCACTCAGCTTTGGCTCCAGGCTGAACTCTGACCTGGCCTTGACCCTGGTCAATTTGAGTCCTGAACTCTAACCCTAGACTAAGGCTTGAAAACAGCCACAAAGCCTGGCCTTGACCTCAGAGCTGACACTGGAGTACTTTCCTTTCTCATATCTCGAGTAACACAGGGTCAGGTTTGGGGAAAGGAGGGTGGGAACAAGGTGACAACTGGGTGTAACCAAAGGCACAAGTGGGTTGTCACGTCAGACAGCAAGTCAAGCTAGTGGAGAAGTTTGAAACAAGGATTCCTCTCTGTGCACATAACACACAGGCCAGGAGGGGAGAAGTCAAGTAAAATGAGAGGAGTTTGGAGAGTAGGGGCAGGTCTCCCCACAGGATCTTGTCGTCTTGAAAAAATCCTCTAAGATGTGGCAAGTCATCCATCTGCTACCCCTCAACTTCTCACCCAAAGAAGTGCTCAGTGTGGGACCCAAGCTTCCTGACCCTAGAGGAGATTTCCATACTTCACATGACCCTGCATCTAAATTCTGCTTGGGGAACTTCCCTGGCCATCCAGTGGTTAGGACTCTGTGCTTTCAATGCAAAGGGGGTGGGTTCGATCCCTGGTCAGGGAACTAAGATCTTACACATTACGTGGCATGGCCAAGAACATTTTTTTAAAAAGAAAAAAAAAAGAAAGAAAGAAAGAAACTCACCTTATTCTTAGGGCAGGAGCTTCCAAAATCACACTACAATTAGTTGGGTCCCTGGGCTCTCCACCTTTGCACAGCCCCCCTCACTGACAGCTACCAACAACCTACCCTGGCATTCAACATCTCATCCTAGCTTTCTTGCCCCACTTCCCTAGAGCCACCACTCTGGGCTTCTTCCTGATCCATGAACAGCCCCTCAACTCCTGCTTCTGTATGTTTTCTTACACTGGTCCCTGGGCTTGACTCCTGCCCTCAAGTTGAACACTACCTCCTCCCATAGCCTCCTCTACTGCACCCAGATCTCTTTGTCCTTGGGTGGAGACTACTCTTTGGTCATTTTGTCCTCCACCAGCTTCACCTCCCAGCCTAGGTCAGGCCTGGTACATACTGGATGCTCAGGCTTTGTGGAAAGCTCAAAAGCAAGAATCATCGAGTTGAAATAGCCCTGAGAAATCAACTGGCCCAACTCACTTCTTGAATGGATGAGGAAACTGAGGCCCCATAAGAGGACTTTAGGAGCCTGGGTTCACACAGCAAGTCACAAGCAGGGGATCTCCAGTGGCACAATGGGACACTGGGATAAGATGGGGCATGACAACTGGTCAAGGGCCATTTTCTTGCCCTAGCTGCTTGCCACTGGTCTGGTGGAGATAAGGAGAAAGGAGGGGAGTGAAGGAAAAGGGGAAGCATCTTCCCATCCACTAGACCAACTTAATTCCTGTTCCCCCAACACACTGTGCCTCCCCCACACTCCACAGCAACTTGGGTGTCTTAACCAGTGAGCTAGGGTCCCACCTTCTTGCTGCAGAATGTCAATGCCTGGGTCTTTCCCTGGGGAAATGAAAGCTTGTGAGGGAGGGAACATGGACAGATGCCCTTGTATCCAGGCCACTTGTCTGTTTTCACTTGCCACTCTCATCCCTTTAGTGAGTCTCTTATCTCAGAGAATCTCTGTCCCCTCCCTGGAACCATGGCTATTCCCCCTCTTGGCCCCCGTTTCCTAACTCTGGATGTCCTTTCATTCCTAAAGTGGCCAGTGATGGCTCGCTCCCTGGGTGGGCATCTGGGTTTCCCAAATAAAAGTCACAGAGGAGCCCTGTCTGCTTCTGACACTCAGCCCCCTGCCAGGGCCACACCTGCCACTCCTCCAGTCCTGACCCAGGATCTTGGCCCCAGTCGGAAACCAGAATCCAGCCTAGAGTAGAGCGATGTGTATTAGCGGGGTAGGGGTGGGCGGGAGCGCTGAGAGCAGAAATCCAAGAGAAAAGTCGAGGCGAGGACTCCCAGCTCCTCCCCGTGGCGCTCGGCCACCCACGACCACTCCTCGACGTCTCCCAGAACACCTGACGCCCCCATCTCCCCAGCCCAGCCGCCAGGACAGATGGGTCGTAGGACCCAGAGGAGCAGGCCTGAAATTTCCGCCTGCGAAGACACGCCCTCTTCAACCGACGCGCCCCCACCCTACCCTGACTTTCCAGCTCCGAGTCCCGGACCCCGGAACCAGGGTTGTGGGCACCCTGCTCCGGGCGCAGGTCGCCTGGGGACGGTGCCAGGCCGAGACAGCCGAAGAAATTAAAGTGGAAGAGAGGCTGGGCTGTGTGCGCGGCGGGGCGGGGGAACTCACTCACGGGGTCCGCCGGGTGGGTTAGCGCGAGTCCTCTCTGGTCGCGGAGTCACATCCCCAGCGCGTGGTCCTCTCCTCCTGTCGGTTCCCGGCCGTGCCGGTCTTCTCGGTTGTCCTCCTGCCTGCCCTGCCGAACCCGCTGTCGCCCTCCGCCCCCAAGCCGACGCCAGCTCCGCCCAGGCCCTCCCGGCCCCGCCACGCCGCGGCCAAGGGGCGGGGAAGGGGCGGGGAGACAGGACCCCCCTCCCAATACCTTCGCCTTTCCGGAAAGTCCATATCGCTTCCCCAGCTTCCCAGGGCCAAAGGACTAAGAGCTGGTTCTCTTAAGAGGGTCAAGGAGGAAGCCTCAGTTTCCTTGACTGTAAAATGGGGACAAACCCATTTTATCTAGCTCTGTCTGGAGCTGGATAATGGTGGTTTCCTTGCCCTCCTGTAATCTTCTGTGTTTCCCTTGTCGCTGAGCTCAGAGATCAGATCTGCCATCCACTCCCATACCCTCAGCTCCTGGCAGAGTGCCTGGCACACAGCAGGCACTTAATACCCATTTGCTGATTGAATGAACGAACGCCTTCATTCAATTCTGAACCATTACTTCAGCACTCAAAGGACTGGCTCCCGAGAGTGCTCAAATCAGACTTTCACCTCACCCACCAGGGCTGGGGTTTTGGCTCAGGTTGGGCAGATTCTCCTCACTCCTGGGCCAAGTCATCCCATTCCCACCCTTTCCCCCCAACCATCCACATTTTTGTTCCAGCTATTCCCACTTTGGAACATCTTTTTTCCTTCCTTTCTTCTAATCAGATCCAAACCCTTCAAGAGCTGTTTTGCACTCCCTACTTTTCTACCTGGGTTCTTTCCCCTTGAGGGCAAACACATACCCTGCAGAAGCACAGAATGCACTCTGTGGGTCCCAGGCCCAGGGACCAGTTGGCAGGCTCTGCCCTGGGAGGGAGGGAAGGGTGGGGGCCTCCTACAGTAGGAGGGCCAAGGCAGACAGATGGGCTGCAGAAACTACTCTGGAGGGGTGCTGGAGGTGAGCAAGTGGGAAGAGGGGCAGGAGGCATTTACATGGCACAGATACCCCACTGGGTTCCTCTTGTGTCTGGAACGTCTGCTTGCTGGATGGCATGAGAACACACTGGATTCTTAAAAATAAACTAAAGATTCATTTTTTTGGTTTGATACCTATTTTTGCCCCAGTCTAAAGCTGCCACTCTCTTTCTTTTTTCCCCAACATCTGAGTCTTAACTCTGCCCCAGATCCTCTATAAGCAAACATTTGCATGTTCTAGTGTATGCAGAAGGAATTCAAACCTAGTCCTTCATTTGTTTGATATCATGATTAATACCCTTTACTGAATGTGACTTTGTGCACTGAGAATGGGGAGATCAGGTGATGGAGCTGACCCAGTGGTGACCTTAGGTGCTGATGGGTCAGTCCGGGGTGGGGTGGGAGACCAACACACAGAGATAATACAAGGTCAGAGCTCAGCCATCCAGATGTGAGAACTTGGTTATGGACTGACAGTGAGCACTTGGTAAGCGTGGCGTTACCAGCAGGAAACACATGGAATACCCAAAGAAGTGGGTGCTCTGAGGAGAGTTTAAAGAAGGCAATATTTAGAGCCATAGTCAGGGTGTAGGAAAACCACAAGGATTGCGTATCACAAAAGGACTAGCAGCCATTTGCTGTCTGTCCAAGGCTGGAGGGGTGCTGGGAGGGAGAGGTAAAAGTGGGAGCCCTGAGGATGGTACTACTGACCAGATTTGTGGCCTGAGCTCCACCTGCATATCCTGCCTACAGCAAATCATACCTCGAAGGACTGGGAGTGAAAAGGGGCCTCACTTCCCTCCATCTGATTTCTGGGAAGGTTTCCCCATTGGCCAAATCCTACCAGAAGCCAAGGACAAGGGAACCAGTTGATGTAGCCCATAGAGGTCAGCCTCCTGGGACCCAGAGCTGGGAGGAGGAGGGTGGGGAATGCAGAAGATTCTTGGCATGTGGGCCCAGGGACTTTGACTCTACAAAGGAAATAGAAACTGCTTGTGCTTTCCTTTATCATTCAGTTCTAAATATTTCATAATTTCATTGTCATTTCCTCTTTAACCCATGGATGATTTAGAAGTGTGTTTTTTAGCTTCTTAACCTATGGGAGGTTTGTATTTTTCTCGTTGACTTCTAATTATATTTCACCGTGGTCAGAGATCATGGTCTGTAAGGTTCTTTGGAATGTGATGTGACTCCCTCTGTGGCTTTATACATGGTCATTTGCTGTACCTCTGAGCTGGGTTTTATGAGATAGGCAGGAGTTTGCTGGTAAAGAGTGAAAAGCACAGAATCTTAAATTGTGGGAAATTTAGATGATGCATTTTGAAGAAACTTCAGAGGCTCCTAGCTTATCCACAGAGCCCCTGGGTGTCTGCCTCAATACAAACCAACAGGCTGGCATGTGGGATGGGAGGCACGTGGAAGGATTGGGAGAAGCCAGAGACAGCCCAGATCCTGCAAACACCTGTACACCCTTCCTGTTGCTCTCAGTCTGGGCTCAAGACACTCTGTTCTTCTAGGAGACCCTGTTGGGGCTGAGAAAACTCAGACCTTGGAGAACAAAGTCATGGCTTTACCGTGTATTAGCTGTGTGTCCTTGGGGTGCTCCAGCCCTCTTTGATGGCATGCTAAAACACCACAGCACTGCATATTGACACAGGACAGGCACGGTTTCCTGACACTGTGTCCTGAGTATGACAAGTCCTCACGTAAGGCCATCTCTGAAGCTTGGCAGGAGTCGGCAAGGACCTAGTTGAGGAAATATCCTCTTCCACTGCACAGCCCAGGCTTCTCAAAGAGAGAGTCAAGTGGCAGTGGAGTGGTATCCAGACCTGGACTCCTGCCCTGCTGTGTCTCTCTGGGAAAGCCTCTGCCTCTTTCTGGGCGTCAGCTCTCCGCTATCTTCCAGCCATACCTTTCCTTATCAAGACCAAGCCTTATCAAGACCAGCTTCCCGTTCCTGCCTCTGTAGGCCTGTACCCACTGACTCTGTTGATACGGAGTGACCTCTTCATGGGAATCCCCAGCCTGTCCTATGCCAGGAAATGGTCACCCCCTCCAACACCACACTCCTCCAATAATGAGCAATAGTATCCCCAGTTCACCCCACCAGGCATCTGGGTGTTTCTATAGCTGCCAGGAACAGGAGCTCCGCCCATGTCAAAGGTCATGAGGAAGGAGGCTCGGCATGCGCAAAGGCGGGATCGAGCCTCAGGAGTCCCCCTGGAAATTCTCGAGCATCTACCCCCAAACCAGAGTCTGCCTACTTTCTGCTTTGTGCTCTCACCTACACCTCTGACTTTACGGGGGGCTGTCCCCCACTACCTCTCTCTGAAAAAAGAGTTAACTTACAGCTCCAGTTAATAATTCCTGGGTGTGACAGTGTTTCAACCTACAAACTCCTTTGGAAGTCCTCTAGCCTGCCTGAATAGGTTTTTCCAGCCACATGTGATTGCTCAGGGCCTCCCAACTGTGAGAGGCATGAGATGTTCTAAACTGCCTAAATACAGATTCCTTTGAGGAGTTAAAAGATTGATTAGAAATTGTATTGGTGAAGGGTTTTTCACTTGTTGGGCCAATGTTTGCTGCTAAGTCTCCATATCCCTTACCTGCTGTGTCCCTGGCAGTGTATTGATTAATATAATTGGTGTAAGTAGTAGCTTTAACGTTTGTAACCTGGGACCCTTGAGTTAATTCTTTTTCTTTTTGTAGCCCACCACACCTTTGCCCTTTAGGAATGCAACTTTAATGCTTTTGGAGGGTGGCGCCTGACTAGTCACCTTTAGAGAAAAATAAGTTTTCTGAAGAAAGGGTCTTAAAATGTTAACAGGCCTCTGGGCCAGAAGATGATGCAAATCACCTAAACTTTTGCATATGATAAGTTTGCAGGAAGAAAGCCTGGCTTGCTGCATGACTCTACCCCTTCCCCCATTATCCTCTATGCATAACTTAAGGTATAAAAACTACTTTGGAAAATAAAGTGCGGGCCTTGTTCACCGAAACTTGGTCTCCCCATGTCATTCTTTCTCTCACCTTCTGGCTGAATTATTCAGCCTCTTTTCTCCACTGAATTTCCTCACTGAGCTATCCTTATTTCAGCCTCTTTTCTTCACTGAATTTTCCTACTGAGCTATCATTCTATTACTCTTTATATCCTTAATTAAAGTTTAATTAAGCAGTTGTTGCCTGATCCTCGCCGACACCGTCCCCGCTTCGAATTCCCTGGATCCACCGGGGCTGGACCCCGGCATATAGCCTGATGGAGCTCACCTTCTCCTCACTGCTGCTGCTGCTGCTAAGTCGCTTCAGTCATGTCCAACTCTGTACGACCCCATAGACGGCAGCCCACCAGGCTCCCCCGTCCCTGGGATTCTCCAGGCAAGAACACTGGAGTGGGTTGCCATTTCCTTCTCCAACACATAAAAGTGAAAGTAAAGTCGCTCAGTCCTGCCCGACTCTTTGCTACCCCATGGACTGTAGCCTACCAGTCTCCTCTGTCCATGGGATTTTCCAGGCAAGAGTACTGGAGTGGGTTGCCATTTCCTTCTCCTCACTAGCCCAAGAAAATGTTTCTATTTCAGTTTAAGTCCCTCTCTGCCCAGAAGGCAGAATCTCCCATCCTGGGTCTTTCCTCCTGACACATTGAGGGAAAAGCAAAGGACATTCTTACGGTGTGTGTGCATGCTAAGTCGCTACAGTTGTGTCCGACTCTTTGTGAACCTATGGACCTATGGTCTTCCGGGCTCCTCTATCCATGGGATTCTCCAGCTAAAAATAATGGAGTGGATTACCATGCCCTCCTCCAGGGGATCTTCCCAACCCAGGGATCGAACCCACGTCTCTTATGTCTACCTGCACTGGAAGGCAGGTTCTTTACCACCAGTGCCCCTTGGGAAGCCCACCTCTCATGGCAGTAAGAGGAATTATGGTTGGACTTCCTTTAGTTTGAGAAAGACAGGGTTCAAGGGAATGTGACAGGGGAAGACAAGGTTGAGAAGCACGTACATCAAAATTCTGTGTGACCTCTCTGAGCCTATTTCTGCTTCCCTGGTGGCTCCGTGGTAAAGAATCTGCCTGCAGTGCAGGAGATGTGGGTTCAGTCCCTGGGTTGGAGAAGGAAATGGGAAACCAGTCCAGAATTCTTGCCTGGGAAATCCCATGGACAGAGGAGCCTGGTGAGGTACAAGTCCCTGGGGTTGCAAAAGAGTTGGACATGACTTAGTGACTTACAACAACAGTAATAAAAATATACCTCCCACAGAAGAGCTGTGAGGATCAGAGGTGCTAGTCCTTATAAACAGCAGCACACTTTAGCCAGTCTTTCTGGGAGTGCTGTCTTCAAGTACCCTGTAGGCCTTTGTGCAGAAGAGGGATTGCACTCGTTTCTGTGATCCTGGAAGGCGGGGCAGCGGCCATGACAATAGAGAGACACTTGGCACATCAGAGCGGTCCAACCATGCTGCCTAGATGGCTGCACTGACTTCTCTGGAGGGACGTGTGTAAGCAACAGTGGCATAGCACACCCACCACCCCCACCATGTGACACGGGCTTCAGAGGGCTCCAGTCCCTTAGAAGAGCAGGAGGGCCTTCTTGAGTCTTGAGAACCTTCTTCTGTGCTCAAAGGTCCTCCTCCTTCCCAGCTTTCCACCCACCTCTTGAGTTGGAGGCATTGCCCTCGCCTCTCTGGATTTCAGGTCTTTCATCTTGGGAAGGAGACCTCTAGAGGCTGTGGCAGAAGCCTAGGGTGCATAAGGGCCTTAGGACAATTTTACAGCTCCCTCCCTGGCCCCCTGAACCTGACTCCCAACATGGCCCTACTAGGCATTGCCCCATCCTCCGACTCACACCCTCCAGTCACTTGGGTTAGTTCTCAGCTCAGGAGTGTTTCAGGAGTGGAGGTGACAGTTGGGGGTTGGGGGGAGGTTCACCAGTATTCCAGGCTCAGTCTTCCATAGAGCCCACCGTGAAGCCAGCACAGGAAGTTCTGTCTAACCTGATCCGATCCTCTGCCACAGTGGAGCCTCACATTGAGCCTCCAAGGCTGCCTTCCTGGAATACGATACCAGTTCAAGGCCCTTCTTCTACAGGAAAGCCTCCTCTGCCTGCCCCAGTCTCCATGGCACTTTCTTCCTTCCTCTGCAGCATCCTTTCTCCAAGTGTGTTCAATAACACCTACCTCAGAGTTGCCAGTGGGGATGGGGGTTCCTTACAAAAAACCCATCTGATTCTGACTAGGAATCTAACTGTCAGTTATAGGAAGGACTGGGAATAGAAGAACAAGTGAAATGACACTGGGGGGGGGGGGGGATGAAATCAGCAAAATCCAGAATGAGGAAAATTCTGTAAGACAGATTCTCAATAAATAAGTGGTAAGAGAACAAGAGACGAGTGGGGAACCTCTTAGTTAAAAGTGACACTATGGAGTACTACTCAGCAGTAAAAATAAATCAACTACTGATTCTTGTGACAACTTGGATGTTTTCAAGGGCATTATGCTGAGTGAAAGATTCAATCTTAGGGAATTCTCTTGTGGTACAATGGTTAGGACTTGGCACTTTCACTGCCACCTGGGTTCAATCCCTGGTCCGGGAACTAAAATCCCCAAAGCTGCACAGCACTGCCCACTCCCCCTAAAAGCATTCTAAAAAAAACTTCACTCTTTAAAGGTAACATACTATATTATTTAATTTATATGTATTCTCGAAATAACAAAATTATAGTGGTGGAGATCAGATCAGCGGTTGCCAGGAATTAGAGTTGGGGAGAAGCATGTGATTATAAAGACATAGCATATAGACCATATGAAAAACAATATGAAAAAGAAAGTGTGTGTGTGTGTATGTGTGTGTGTATATATATATATATATATATATATATATATATATATATATGACTGAATCACTTTGCTGTGCAGTAGAAATTAACACAACACTGCATTGTAAATCACTATACTTTAATAAAGTAAATTAAAAAAAAGATGTAGCATGAAGAACTTTCTCTGGGTGACAGTTCTGTATCCAGACAATGGTTCCACAAACCTATGCATGTAATAAAATTTCACAGACCTATATACACAAAAGGAAACAAATGAAAAATCAGTGCATATGAAAACTGATAAAATCCAAATAAAGTCTATAGTTTTAATGCAGCTGCTGCTAAGTCACTTAATAGTATTGTTCTAATGCTAATTTCCTGGTTTTGATCATTCTACTATGGTTATGTAACATGTTATCATTAAAGGAAGCTGGGCAAAGGTACACAGGAATTTTGTATCAGTTGTGCAACTTCTATGTGTGTCTAAAATTATTAAAAAATAAAAGGTTAAATAAAACAGACTTAAAAGACATATCCAGTTACAAGGTATGGATCTTATTTGGAGCCTGATTTGAACAAGCCAACTATAAATAGAAAAGTTATAGGATTAACAGATACAAACTATTATACATAAAATAGATAAACATCAAGGACCTACTGTATAGCACAGGGAACTGTATTCAATATCTTTTAATAACCTATAATGCAAAAGAAGCCAGAAAAAAATATATATATATATCTGAATCACTTTGCTATATGCCTGAAACTGGCACAACATGGTAAATTAACTGTACTTAAATTTTTTAAAAACCACCAAAAAGTAGAAAATGTATAATAAAATTTATCATTAACGGATCTAGGGTGAAAATCAAATTATCATCTCCATAGATGTTAGAAAAACATTTGATAAAATCAACACTCTTGATTTTTAAAAGTAACTCTATAAGATAGAAGTCAAGTTCACTTTTCCTAATGTGAAAAAATATATCTTTTTCAGATCCAAATGGAATAGTTAGGGAACTAATATTTATTTTTTTCAACACTGCTAATTGTGAAGTGGGAATTCAGGCATTATTTCTACTAAAGTCACAAACAAGACAAGGATGCCCATGTCATCACTGTTATTTAACATTATATTGGAGGTAATAGCCAATGCAATTAGGTAAGAGAAAGGCATTAGAAGTTTAAAAGTTGATAAGGAAGAAGGGAAACATCTATTATTTGCAGACAATATGGTTGTCTCTCTAGAAAACCCAAGAAGTCAACTAAAATTTTTGCTATAAACAGTAGGAGAAGTCAGTAAGGCAGAAGAGTACAAAAACATACATAAATTAATAGCTTTTTTATATTAAAAAGATAGCTAGCTAGAATAATGGAAAAAGAAAAGTCCCACTTACAATGTCAACAAAAATGATAAAATAACTAGTAATAATTCTAACAAGAGATGCAAACCTATATGAAAAAACTTTAAGACAACACTGATGTTCAGCAGTTAAGAATCTGCCTGCCAAAGCAGGAGACTCAGGAAACACGGGTTTGAATTGAGAAGATGCCCTGGAGGAGGAAATGGCAACCAGCTCCACTGTTCTTGCAAGAAAAATCCCATGGACAGAGCAACATGGTGGGCTACAGTCTATGGGGTCACAAAGAGTCAGACGAGATTGAGTGACTGAGCACACGTGCATGATGGATACAAAATAAGATGAGTAAATGGAAAGATATGCATTTTCAGATAGAAATATTTGTCTTTATTAAAGATGCTGATTTCCCCTATGTTAATCACTGCAGATGGTGATTGCAGCCATGAAATTAAAAGACACTTACTCCTTGGAAGGAAAGTTATGACCAACCTAGATAGCATATTCAAAAGCAGAGACATTACTTTGCCAACAAAGGTCCGTCTAGTCAAAACTATGGTTTTTCCCGTGGTCATGTATGGATATGAGAGTTGGACTGTGAAGAAAGCTGAGTGCCGAAGAATTGATGCTTTTGAACTGTGGTGCTGGAGAAGACTCTTGCAAGTCCCTTGGACTGCAAGGAGATCCAACCAGTCCATCCTAAAGGAAACCAGTTCTGGGTGTTCATTGGAAGGACTGATGCTGAGGCTGAAACTCCAATACTTTGGTCACCTCATGTGAAGAGTTGACTCTTCGGAAAAGACCTTGATGCTGGGAGGGATTGGGGGCAGGAGGAGAAGGGGACGAGGATGAGATGGCTGGATGACATCATTGACTCAATGTACATGAGTTTGGGTGAACTCCAGGAGCTGGTGTTGGACAGGGAGGTCTGATGTGCTGCGATTCATGGGGTTGCAAAAAGTCAGACATGACTGAGTGACTGAACTGAACTGAACTGAATGAATAAATTTAATCTGATTTCAATAAATATTCCTATAGTGTTAAAAAATGTTATGAGACAATTGGGGAAATTTGAATATGATTGCACTTTTGATAATATTAAGGAATTATTGTTATTTTAGGAATTTTAAAAAGTACTTACATTTTAGGAATATAAACATAAGCAGTATGGATGAAACAGTATGATGTCCAGGATTTAGAGGGAAAATGGGTGGGGATATAAACAAAACCAGATGCCATGTGTTGAAATTTTTTAATGTTGGGTCACAGGAACTTGGGTTCATGATACTATTGGCTGGCTCAGTGTTTGACATTTCAACAATAAAATGTTTAAAAATGAACCACAGTAGATTTCTTGACAGAAACTCAGCAGGCCAGGAGAGAGTGGGATGATAGAAGAAAAACTTCCAACCAAGAATCTTTACTCAGAAAAGTTGTTTCTCTGAAATGAAGTGAACAAACAAAAGCCAAGGGTGCTCATCGCCACTAAACCAGCCTTACGAGACATTCTAAAAGGAGATCTTCAAGCTGAAAAGGACACTAATTAGTGTCCTTTTCATGAAAACATATGAAAATATAAAACACAATGGTAAAATTCTGCAGTCAACTCAAGTTTGTTGAGTTGAGCACCAGAAGTTAGAGAGACTGAAGAAAGAGTGTGTCTGACCAGCCCAACCTCAAGACTTCCAAAGCTAAATTGCAAAGGAATGCAATACATTCCGAGTCTACAAAACCAGAGATGATGAGGAAACTAACATTGTAAGAGATCAGACAATCATTTCTATCATCACTTCGAGGCAAAACATCATCAGATTAAGGAAATGAGAGTTGAAATGTATTTGTTTCATCACTGTTTGAATGACATCATCTCATTAGCTACTGCTGGTTAAGTTTGCTGGCCCTGTCAGGTTGGTGAGTTTCCGCCTGTTTATTCTTAAGAAAATCACAGCTTTTCTGTTTCTTCAGACATCCTGCAGTCTGACTGGGATGCTCATAAAACCTCATATAAATCTAAGAGATAAATTTATAAAATCCTTAGAATGAAAAAAGGCAAAAGAACATGTTCCTGGGTAGGTCTGACACTTTCTGTTCCATGTCCTGGGTAAAATACAGGGTGGTTTCTCTTCACATGAGCATGCATGTGTCTTTGTGCATAAACCACAGAGAGCAATATAATCCATTAAATTAAAAAAAAGATGAACCACACTAAAAGTAAATATCTGGGTCCTTCTCCTAGAGATTTTGTTTAAGTGTCTCTGGGATGGGCCCATGAATCTGAGGTTTAGCAAGCTCCCTATTGATATTTATATTGAAGACTAAGGTTTGAGTCTGCCTGCCTCTTGAAAAACCTGTATGCAGGTCAGGAAGCAACAGTTAGAACTGAACATGGAACAACAGACTGGTTCCAAATAGGAAAAGAAGTATGTCAATGCGTATATTGTCACCCTGCTTATTTAACTTATGCAGAGCACATCATGAGAAACACTGGGCTGGAGGAAGCACAAGCTGGAATCAAGATTGCTGGGAGAAATATGAACAACCTCAGATATACAGATGACACCAGCCTTATGGCAGACAGTGAAGAGGAACTAAAAAACCTCTTGACGAAAGTGAAAGAGGAGAGTGAAAAAGTTGGCTTAAACCTCAACATTCAGAAAACTAAGATCATGGCCTCTGGTCCCATCACTTCATGGGAAATAGATGGGGAAACAGTGGAAACAGTGTCAGACTTTATTTCTGGGGGGCTCCAAAATCACTGCAGATGGTGACTGCAGCCATGAAATTAAAAGATGCTTACTCCTTGGAAGGAAAGTTATGACCAACCTAGATAGCATATTAAAAAGCAGAGACATTACTTTGCCAACAAAGGTCCATCTAGTCAAAACTATGGTTTTTCCAGTAGTCATGTGTGGATGTGAGAGTTGGACTATAAAGAAAGCTGAGTGCTGAAGAATTGATGCTTTTGAACTGTGGTGTTGGAGAAGACTCTTGAGAGTCCCTTGGACTGCAAGGAGATCCAACCAGTCCATCCTAAAGGAGATCAGTCCTGGGTGTTCATTGGAGGGACTGATTTTGAAGCTGAAACTCCAATCCTTTGGCCACCTGATGCGAAGAGCTGACTCATTGGAAAAGACCCTGATGCTGGGAAAGACTGAGGGCAGGAGGAGATGGGGACAACAGAGGATAAGATGGTTGGATGGCATCACCGAATCAATACACATGAGTTTGAGTGGGCTCTGAGTTGGTGTTGGACAAGGAGGCCTGGTGTGCTGCAGCTCATGGGGTCACAAAGAGTTGGACATGACTGAGCGACTGAACTGAACTGAAGGTTTGAGAACCTCTGCTATGGACTGAATGCTTGTGTCCCCTCAAATTCATGTGTTGACAGACCTAACCCACAATGCGATGATATTTGGAGATGAGGCCTTTGCGAAGTGATGAGGCCATAAGGTTGGAGCCCTCATGAATGGGATTAGCGCCCATATAAGAGACTCCAGAGAATTCCCTTGTCCCTTCCACCGTGTGAGGACATAGTGAGATGACAACTGTTTATGAACCGGGAAGCAGGTCCTCACCAGACGCTGAATCTGTGGATGCCTTTCTTTTGGACTTCCCTCCAGAACTATGAAAAATAAATTTCTGTTGCTTATAAGCCACCCAGCAGTCTGCCTGCAATGTGGGAGACCTAGGTTCAATCCTTGGGTTGGGAAGATCCTCTGAAGAAGGGAACAGCTACCCATTCCAATATTCTGGCTTAGAGAATTCCATGGACTGTATAGTCCATGGGGTGGCAATAAGTCAGACATGTCTGAGCAACTTTCACTTTCAAATAAACCACTCAGTCTATGGTATTCTATTCTATTAGCCTGATGGGCTAAGACAACCTCTTCCTGTTTCTCATACTACTTGTGGGGTGGGGTAAAAATGGGGGAACTTCAAGAGAGCTGAGGCAATGACTTCTAGTAATCAGTGGTAAATTAGTATAGTTTTAACATCTTATAGAGACAGCATGAAGGGGTGGAGATAGTACATCTGTTTCATTTATTCATTCTTTCCATAAATATTTACTGGGGGTACATTAGATGGCAGGCACTGTACTGGGGTCAGGTGCAGATCTTGCTCTTGATTTGTGTGTGATGCCGAAGCCTCAGTCTCCTGAGGAACTTCCACAAGGCCCAGGGGTCCTACTTCATAGCTCATAAGACTGAGGCTGCCGAAGATGCTCAGCAAGCAGCAGGTCACAGAGAGGATGGCTCTTAAAGGGGGAGGGGCCTTGGCTATCAGTCTAATCTCCACAGAGTGCATGAGAAAACTGAGATGCAGGGAGCAAAAGGGACCGGCTGAGGATGTGAACATTCATGAACCTTCTCTATACCTGTTCTGGAGATGCTTTTTCTCATTTCCTCTCATCAACTCTGGGAAGGAGGAAGATTTGTCTTTTTGTAGCGGTTTTGTCCTTCCCTCCAGAGGGAGGGAGGGGCATGAAATAGAAAGACACAATTCCCCTAAATGGGGAAGAAAGCAATGGATGTGTTAGGGTGACACCCCAAACTCTGCCCTGGGGCTCTGTCTGGGAGAACCCCTTGGTGAAACATCCTGGTTTCATTTCCTGGAAGTGGTAAAATTGTGTCCTCCCACTTCCAGGAAGCTGAAATTCAGGCAGTGAGCAGCAACTACTTCTTGGTGGAGACCCACACTGCACCCTATGGAGTCTGGATTCCATGCCAAGTACCGCTCGTGACTTTCCAAAGTTGTTTTCCAGCTGGTCATGGCTACATTTGGGCCTTTTTCAGAAGCAGCTCTAAGAGTGCAGAATTGCCCAAGGCTAAGGGAACCAAGGGTGTGTGCTCTCTACTTCCAGAAAGTCTGCCAGTCTTACGCAGCTGCCTGGAACCAACCTTCCTCAGGGGGGAGCCCTTGGCACAGAAAGTTCTTCGTGATTTGCAGATACACTTGGTAGTTCAGATGGTAAAGAATCTGCTTGCAGTGTGGGAGATCCTTGGGTCAGGAAGATCCCCTGGAGAAGGGAATGGCAACCCACTACAGTATTCTTGCCAGGAGAATTCCACGGACAGAGGAGCCTAGTGGGCTACAGTCCACGGAGGTCACAAAGAGTCAGATATGACTGAATGACTAACACTTTTCATTTCAACTTTGCTTGTTTAAGCTGTGAGATTCTGCCTTCTGCTTGGATCACAAACCCTGGATAGTGGGTTCTTATTTTACCTTCTCCCATGGAACCCTGTAGCAACAACTGACATTTATAAGGATTTTTCTAACTGACAAAGTGCTTTCACCATGCCAGACATTTTTGAGTCCTGCAACAACTCTGGGAGGTGAGTATTGATAGCAAAGTGTGAAATGACTTGGCCAAGGGGCACAGCCTGAAAGTGGCAGAGTCAGGACTCAAACCCAGGCCTCCCAACTCCATTCGTGCACCAGCTCCCTGCCCCACACTGCCTGAGGCCTTAGCAGGTGTACTCACATGACCTATCCAGTAAGTTAGGAGAACTTATTTGAAAGGGGCTAGACACTTTTCTGAAGATGTTCTCCTGGGAAAGTAGATGAACATAGACATTTATACCTGGATCCGTATTAATGCAATTAACATCATTAAGATCCTCAACCATCCTCAGTAACCTTGACACCACCTTAGATTTTTTGCTTACTTTTTTGATACCCCTGCAAAACCTGATTAGACAGGTCATATCCCACACATATGGGGATAAGACCTGTGTCTGGTACCCAAGAAAAGATATCATTTAGTGTGAGCCAAAGGTAGAAAAGCAGAAGGAGATAGGAAGGGGACCAAGTACAGACCGAAGGGGTTCAGGAAACAAGGCTACTGGAGAGTCACTTGTTTTTTTTTTTTCTGGGTCTTCCTGTGTGAGGGCTTTCTCTAGTTGCAGAGAGTGGGGGCTACTTTTTTTTCTTTTTGCTACTACTATTTGTGATGTGTGGGCTTCTCACTGTGGTGATTTCTCTTGTTGTGAAGCATAGGCTCTAAGCATGTGGGTTTCAATAGTTGTGATGCACAGGCTTACTTGCCCTGAGGTATGTGGGATCTTCCCGGACCAGGGATCAAACTCATGTCCCCAGCATTGGCTGGTGAATTCTTAACCACTGGACCATTAGGGAAGTCCTCACTTGGTTTCTAGAGTGGAGAATCACCTGCCTCTGGGAATAAGGTGTATGGCAGAACATCTCTGAGATAGCCAGAGCTTTCCCGACCTTGACAGCAATTCCTTTTCCCGAGGACACAATGCAGGCTGCTGTCTCTGAGACAAACTGAGAAGGGTGAGAAAGTTCCAGCCAATCAATCCCAGCTTCAATGGGGTAAGAGTTCCCCAGCTGAGCTTTGTGCCTGAGTTCCAGACCATTCTCCATCCTTGCTGCCTGCCCAGCTGTCTATACATCATCTCCGTCTGCTCCCTCATCACAGGCAAGAGCGAATGCACACACGATGGATGGAGAGCTTCAGTCTACACAAGCAACACACAATTCTCCGTGCAGTTGCAGGGGCCAGGCACAGTAACCCAGTGCAACAGATCATCCAGCACTGGGCTCCAGGGGCCATGGGCCTGCAGAATTCTCAGCTGTCAACAATCAAATGAGGAAGCCATCTGGACTTAAAGAGTCTCGGGGGCCTCTGGTTTCCTCAGCTGTCCCTCGAGGTGCTCAACTGAGACATGCTAGGAACAGCTAGCGTTTTCCCAGAAATCTTCCCTAGAAGCAGACAATAATCAAATACGTATTTTTCAGATGTTTTCCAGTTGTGTTGCCTGGCACGAAAGTGCAGAGAAAAATTACAACAAAGGGATGGAAGGAACGTTGCCACCAAAACAATGTATGATGTAGGGGCAGTCATCTTGCCTGGTTTGGGGCCTTTTTCCTCAGATATAAAATCACTAATTTATCATAGGGGTTCCCAAACTAGGCTGAGCCTCAGAATTACCTGGAGATTTTTTTTTTTTAAATAAAGTTTCCCAGACCTTGTCCAGACCAAAATAATCCATATTTCAGTGATGGGCCCTAAGAATCAACATCTTTGACGAGTTCTTTTGGAGTTTCTGATGTCCAGCCAGAGGGTTAAATTACAGGCTTTGGTCTCTTTACACTGTAAACTGTTATGTGTAGTGAGTTGTCAAGGAATTAAATCAGTAGCAGTCTGCAATCAGAAGTAACTTGGTCTGATAAGTCATCCCCAAATAATTAGGTAGGCCCTGCACCTTGGCCTGGAACTTCAAGTGCCACCTGGCTCCTGACCCAGAGGTCAGCTCCCAGGCTCTGGGTCCTGCCTTCACACCTCCCTTCCTTTGCCCACTTGCGGGCACTGCGTCTAGCCACCTGGTGGTTAAGGAGAGGGAAACAGTGATCTCTCCAACCTGTATGCTCTGTTTGGGGTTAGCCCAGCCTTCCCATCTTTGCTCCTACCTGCCAATTTCTGAATCCAGCCTTGAGATTCCCCAGTTCCCAATGTCATGCTTTCTGGTATGCTTAATATTGCTCAAGTCTCTTTAAAATGTTGGAAGAGAATGTCTAAAAATGGAAACATAGTGCAGGAAAAATAGCACAATAGAAACTTATAACTAACACAATATTGTAAAGCAATTAACCTCTGATTAAAAAAAAAAACCCAACAACTTGTGTTCCAGAAGTAGAAGATCTATGTTCCAGAAGCAGAGTTTCCCACCTCTTCTATATAGGAGACGTGAGCCTTGAAAAGGTCAAGTAACTTAATCTAACAGCCACTACTCTGCACTTATTTTGTGTGTGAACTATAGTGCTATGTACTCTCTATATATCATTTAATCCTTTTGAGATACGATCATTATTTTTTAATTTACAGATGAGAATACAAAGGCTCAGAGAGATTAACTTGTCCAAAGGCAGAGCTGAGAGTCTAATTTAGTCCTTACTCTTAACATCTACAATGCTATCTCCCCAGTGTCGTCATTTGTAAGATGGGAGTAATGTTATCCTTATAGCACTGTTGAAAAAGATCAAATGGAAGAAACAGATAGCGGAAGCAAATGTCTCAGAGTCTGTTGGGAATTGTGGACCTTTCCAAGAAATACTGAAAAAAATAAAAAGAACTTGGTCTAGTTTAACCTCCTACCCACCACAGCAGCCCTGCCTACAGCATTCCCAAGTCATTGGGCAACTGTTTGAAAATTTCCAGAGACTGGGAACTCTCCACCTGCCAGCTGACCTG
Source organism: Bos taurus (assembly GCF_002263795.3). NCBI lineage: Eukaryota > Metazoa > Chordata > Mammalia > Artiodactyla > Bovidae > Bos > Bos taurus. The sequence goes on along the minus strand of NC_037330.1, from coordinate 99,498,517 downwards.
ACCCCTGCAGGGCTCAGGAAAACTCCTCCATGCTTCCTTTCTTCCCTGCAAAATCAGTGTCAAAATGCAAGATCTGTCAGCTACTTCCCTCCTGACCAGAGGCAAGGCCAAAAGGGGAGAATACATGTAGACTGAAGAAATAAGAATGCAAGGTGGAGATTCATCCCAAATCATGGATGTTAGAACAATAACAACAAAAGTGATCTGGGGAATCACAGTGAACCAAAAGTTAAGTGTGACTCAGTAGTGATATTTCAACCAAGGCAAGAATTTGTATGTGTGTGTGGGTGGGGTGGAGGGGGGAGGTAAGTGAAATGCTCGAGGGGACATCACTTACCTCTGATTACTGCCAGGGCAGATGTAGAAGAGCACCAAGGAAAAGCGAGTATCACATCTGTAGAGAGGGACATGGGCTCTGGGCATCAGGCAAAATTCAAGTCAAGATGTGATGGAATGCTGGGCTGAAACCAGCCAGATGAAATGAAATAGGAGTAAATGCAAAGAGTTCTCGGTAGGAAAAGCCATGTTTGACAGATCATGGGAAGACAGCTGAAAGTGGCAGTGAGGATGAGGATGAGGGAAGACAAGGTGGGTGAGTCAGCAAGGTGACCTAAGTGAGAGGTGATGTGGAGAGGTTACTGCCAAGTGAGCCAGGCCAACTACCAAAGGACTTCCATCTGAAATCCACTCTGGTCATCCCACAAGGCTATCTTTGGCTTAACTCCAGTCCCCAACCGTGAGGCAGACACTGGTAAGTTTGTCCAGAAGCAGAGGCTGGGGTTTTGGTTCATATAAGGAAAGACAGAGTTTGTTTCCTCTGCCGAAAAGCCTCCAAAGTAATGTGAGCGCTATCTTCACACATCAGCAGGAGATGCTATGGGGATAGAAAAGCCAAGAGACTTCTCTAGGAGGCTGTAGCTATGGTGGGCAGAGCAAAGTCCAGTGAGGGTGGAGAGCAGTGGTGATATTTCAGCGTAGGGTGGGGACAAACTTGCAATCACTCAGAGCTGTCCCTGCAGGGGCCAGGTCAGCTGGCAGGTAGAGAGTTTCCAGTCCCTGGAAGTTTGCAAACAGTTGCCCAATGACTTGGAGATGGTGTAGGTAGGGCTGCTGTGGTGGGTAGGAGGTTAAACTAGACCAGCTTCTTTTTTTTTTTTTTTCAGTATTTCTTGGAAACTGTTTCTTCAAATGACAGCTTAGGGAAAGCCCAGTAAATAAAGTGTGCTTCTCTCTGGTTGACTTAGGGATAAGGACCAGGCTCCCACCCCTAGGAACTGTTGGGATTTCTTTGTTTCTTTTTTAAATATTTATTTGGCTGTCTGGGTCTTAGTAGCAGCACATGGGATCTCCAATCTTCATTGAGGCAAGCGGGATATTTAGTTGCTGCATGTAGGATCTAGTTCCCTGACCAGGGATTGAACCCAGGCCCCCTGCACTGGGAGTGCAGTCTTAGCCTGGACCACCAGGGAAGTCCATGTTGGGATTTCTTTTTTTAAAAAAATATTTAAAAAATATTAAAAAAATTTTTTTGGCTGCATCAGATGTTCGTTGCTGCTCAAGAGATCATTGTATCACAGGGGATGTCGTTTGCAGAGCATGGGCTCAGTAGTCGTGGCATGTGGGTTTAGTTGCTCTGCAGCATGTGAGATCTTAGCTTCCTGAACAGGGATCAAACCCACATCCCCTGTGTCGCAAGGTGGATTCTCAACCACTGGACCACCGGGGAAGTCCCCCTGTAAGGATTTCTTGAAGCACAGTTGAAAACTAGTGACTGGACAGTGTCTGAGATCTTTTTAGTGCTGAGGCTTGGTAAGCCAAGATGGGAACTTGAAATGTGTCCAGCTGGTAAAAATAATCGTGCTGTTCCCCAAGTTTGTTCACTGTCTCAGTTCCTTCTGCTTACAAACCTTGGACCAGCTGCCTCCTCTGATGGCCCCTGGCTTTGTTTTCACATTGCAGCCTCTGTAGGAAGGGCAAACAAAGTGGCCACTGCCTCAGGCTGAGACCCAGTCACAGTGTTTGCCAGGGCTGGGTCTCACTATGCAAGGGATGCTTGTAGACACAGGTAGTCTGAGGTGAGCAGTCATCCAAGAGGAATTTATACGAGTCATTGGTACCTTCTCTGTCTGTGCTGAGCTTCTTGCTGGACACTGGGAACACGATGTCCAGTAAGACATGATGTGTGTCTCCGAGGAGTGTCCAGTCTATGGGAAAGAGAGCCTTGAAAAGGCAGAGCACAAAATGCTGGGGAAGCATAAAGGAGCACACAAGTGGGCAGGGACAGCTGGAGCGGGTGAGGCCAGGGAAGGCTCTGGGAGAGATGCTTCAGCGGACCTTTGAGAGACGAATCAGAATTAACTTGATGAAGGGGGAACAGGCATTCAAAGCTTGCAAATCCTATGCAAAGATCAGAGTAGAGGGAAGAAGAACAGTATATTCAGGAAACTGCCAGTCATCCAGACTGATGGGGGCTAAGGGAGTGGGTGGGGCCTACCAAGAGATGAGCCTGAAGAAGTCACCGGAGACTAGTTCTGAAAGCTCTTGTGAGCTGATCCAAAGGGACTTTGTTCTGAAAGCTCTGGACAGCTTGGGAGGATTCATAAGTGATATGAAGTGATTTTTCTTGTGGCTCTTCCAGTACCTGAGGCCCAGAGAGCTCAGAAGTAGCCTTGTGAATGTGAGGGATGAGACCGCTCAATGGACGTTACAAATGATATCATTAAGTCTGAGCATGGCCTTCTATTCCTGGCTTGGTTCCTGATGCAGCGACCTTCAAGTCATCTCTTTCCTTTTCGTGCACCAAGTCTCCTTTATCAGAATAGGGATAAAAATGCTGCCATCAACCTGCCACATTAAGAGAACTGCCAAGACCAAAATGCTCCATACAGGATGAAACAGCACAAAAAGTCCTCTTTTACGTAGAATATGATGTCTTTAGAAATAAAGTTTGGATGAATCAGAAATACATAACAAGTGCATTTTGTTCTTAAGGTGTTGGTAGGAAAATTGGCACATCTGTTTCTCAGAGCAAAGGCTGGTTCAAGACACCCATGGCTTCTAAAGGTTTGAGTTGGTTACTGAAGTTAGGGTTAAGGGTGACTGGGAGGCTGCCCTGTTTTCTGAGCTGGAGGTGAGGGAAGGCAGCGAGCACAAGGGGAGCAGTGGCACATCCCACCAATCAGCAGGTTCCTGTGACCTCACTGGGTTGTAGGAAGGACTGATACAATCTACGTAAAGGGCTCAGCATCGTGCCTGGCACATGGTTGGTAAACCACCAATAATAGATGTTAGTGGTATTGTTAACATGTATATATTTTGAGACCAACTGTGAACTCATAGCACCTCCTGTCTCTTGCATGGAACACACATTCTTTGAGACTCTTAATAGTCTTTCATTCCTTATTAAGTCATAGGTGCTTCAGGGCAAGATCTGCATTCCCCACAGGATCTGACGGTAACCCTCCCTGCCCCTCTTGTAAGACAGCACTGGTCTTGCAATTAGTATTCACGTCAGCATCTTGCCTTGCTGAACTCTGAGCTCCTCAGTGGTTGAACTGAGCCTTTAAGCATGCTTAGCTTGGCCCCTGGAGAAGGCAATGGCACCCCACTCCAGTACTTTTGCCTGGAAAATCCTCCCATGGAGGAGCCTGGTGGGCTGCAGTCCATGGGGTTGCTAGAGTCGGATATGACTGAGCGACTTCACTTTCACTTTTCACTTTCATGCATTGGAGAAGGAAATGGCAACCCACTCCAGTGTTCTTGCCTGGAGAATCCCAAGGACAGGGGAGCCTGGTGGGCTGCTGTCTACGGGGTCGCAGAGAGTCAGACATGACTGAAGTGACTTAGCAGCAGCAGCAGCAGCAGCAGCTTGGCCCCACTTCCAGGCCTCAGCAGTTGGTGATCTCTACCTGGTACTTTCCACAGGCCAAGCAGCAGCTGTCACCTCTGCAGAGATGGTATTACTGACCATTACATCATTGCCTCCACTCTTATGTTTTATCACATTTTAAAAATTTCTCAGCACTAACAGTATTTGAAATAATCTTATTGCTTTATTCATTTGTCTTCTCCACAATATTCTAAGCTCCATGAGAACAGAGGCCTTATTTGTCCCCTTCATTGCTGTATTCCCAAGTTTCCTATAACTGTGTTTGGGACATAATAGGTGTTCCGTAACTATTAATGAATGCTGAATCAATTATAAGTCAAATGACAGGCGGACTGTGCATTTGTACCTCTTCTTCAAGACTGAACAGCAGGTCAGTGTTGCCGAGACTACAGAAAACAGAGTCTGTGGCTCCAGCTTCCCAACTGCTTGAGGAAGAAAGCACCCACGCTAAGAATAAGACAAGGCAAACTCTGACCAGGCGCTAGATTGAGGCAGAGTCAAAGGCAGGACGCAGCTGGTGGCTGGAACACAGCTTGAGTGCAGGGATCACCGTGCTCACCCTCCTGTGTCAGCACCTAAGTAGGAGGTTGTAGAGGATGTCCTCTGAAATGACTTCGAATTGCACTGAGCAGACAGCCCACCACAGAAGTGCAGGAGATTTAGCTGAGATACAGAGAATGTTTGTTTACCTTGCTGTCTTGATTAGCAAATATTCCTACTCAGTAAATTTTTCACTTATGTGTGTCAAGAGAATCTCTTAAGTGCAAACTATTTAAATATAAGGCACATACACGCAGAAGATAATGTTTTGGCTAAAATCCATGTCATGTATTTATTTAACAAAAATCTGAGTATCTTCAATGTTCCAAGCCATCAAGCCATGTCCTTGGTGCTGGAAATGGAGATTAAACCCCTAGCCCTCAAGGAGCTCACAGTCTAGAGGGGAAAAGACACATACATAAATAAATATAACGTAGAGTATGCCAAGGGGACCATTATAGGAGGCAAAGAGCCAAGGAAGCTGATTTTATGGTTAACGTCCACAGCAAAGAGAGACCTGGCTAATGTGGATTTTTTGTGAAGAATAGATAAGGCAGTGGTTCTCAAAGTGTGACTGGCTAATTATCTTTGTCAGAATCATCTGGAGCACATATTAAAATGGAGATTCCCAGCACTTCAGCAGGTTGGAGTTTGGGACCTGGGAGTCTACATTCTAAAGTGCTCTAGGTAATTCCACTGCAACTTAAAGTTTGAGAACCTGTGAGATAAGGCTGGAATAAAGAATGATCTGCACATTGGATATACTAATTTGTGGGTCTTTAGCGAGAGGTGAAGTAGGGAAGAAGGGAGTTGACATTAAGCTCTACTACAATCTTTATATAAGTTAATGTAATTCTCAAAATGATCCCATGAGGTAGATGCAGAAACAGAATTAGAGAGTTTAAATAATTTGTTCAACATTTAGAGCTAACGAATCCCAATACTGAACCCAGATTCACTTAACTATAAAGCCTGTCCACGTTTATACCACCACACTATACCAGGGGATTGATTAATTTGACAATTTTCTTGTCATTCTTTGCCAGATCTTGCTAGGTAAATATAAAGAACAACCAGATGGTACTTTGATCACATCTGATGTAACTGGCCATGGACCAGCTCTTCTCTGGCAACCAGGGATTTAGGGCAAAGCTGGGAGCAATGTAAAATGAGAAGTCAGTTCCAACTTATTTCATCGTCATTTTCTTATCCTCTGGTAGAGACGTTATGAAAGGTACTAAGGCTAAAGACTGGGGCCATCTGGAGGGGAAAAGGAAACATATCTATGAAAGTAATTCCACTGAACAGCAAACATTCTTGGGACTCAAAACAACCAGACTCGTTTCTCAAAAAAAAAAAAAGAACAAAGAAATGTCAGGACAAGAGGCCTGAATCTGCATTAGGAAATAGCTCAACCTTTAGAGAAATTGTGAAAGACCAGTAATTTTTCCAGGTTAAACAAACGCTCTCTCTTTCTACAGACAGATTCAGAAGTACAGCAAAAGAAACACAGCTCAGAAAATAATGGGAAGTCCAATCCCATTTAAAGGACTTGGGGACGAGCTCAACCTATAAAAAGTCTCCAGTAATAAATGAAACACACAAACTGCAAATCCTGGTTATATTCCCACACACCATGCTCAGCATTGTTCACCAGACCATAGGCAGGAGCAGCCAAGTGGAACATGTTAGATGAAGAAAAGGAAAGACGTTATAATAAAGGTGGCTGACGACAATGCTGGGGCAGGGGGTGCTCTGAGGCCTCGTGTTCAGAAGCCCGGTGTGTTACTGCCACCCTCTTCTATCACTGAGCTTGGAGCCACACAGGGACACTATAAGCCAAACCTGAGTTTCCAGTGCTGGAGAGCTTCTTTCTTTTTTTTTCCTGTTATTTTAAGCAACTGCTGAGTCCAAGGTGAGTTTTGATGACATCAGCCCACAGTACAGACACAATGGACAGCACACAGCTTAGACTTCATTATTTAGTGTAACAAAGATTATAAGCCAGACTTTATTTTATTGCTACATTTTCCCACACACATAATAGGGTACATTTGCTTCCACTTACCTTTTCTATTAATATAATACTGGCATGGTTTAGAGTTGTTTAAAAAACAAAAAGCAAATCTGGATTGATCCTTTGTTTACAAAATAGTTGATTTATTTATACTGCACCAATTCGGCCCCTCCAAATACACAGCTTCCAAAAGGCAGAATAGTTAGAGACGCAGGTGTCACAAATTATAGTTTAAAAATATGCAGGCAGCAGGCACTGTACCTGTACTTTTAATATACCTGAAATCTGCTGATACTCCAAACCAGCTACACTAACAGCAATTCTGGGAGCATCTAGACAGACTCTTAATCCTGATGGCAATATGTGGTTGTTCGAGGGTCTAACTGGGTTATGCCTTTGGCTAGCCAAGTGGGAAGAGTACGCAAAGACCATGTCTAACTACAGGAGGTCTTCAAGCTTATTATCCCGTCACAGTTTATAAAGGTGAGGAATTAATTATTAGGAGCTGTGCAGTCAAAATGGCCAGAGAACAAATATACTCTTACAGTGCATATAATTAAGTCAACCATCTTGTGGATCCCTGATTGTCTCTGGATGTGACCTCAAACACTTGAAAAGGAAACTTCAAGTACGCTGGGAGACAGTTACCAGAATGTCTGGGTATCTTTCTTCCTGAATATCAAGTAACAGGGCTCACCTCCACGTTACTTCTTGCAACAAGCACACAGGACGACTCCTTAGAGACAGCTCATTATAGATACCAAGCCTCCAAGAGTTCAAGGGGTGGGTAGGCTCAGTACTATCCAGGGCTGAGCAGAAAACTCTGTAAGCCAACCTGACATCCCTAAGTCTTATTCTGGTTCTGAGAACATTTCAGTTCGGCTCCAAGTCCGCTTTGCTCCAACTCAGCGATGACAGACATATACTTGAACTCATTCGGTCTGAAGTTAAAGGTCTCCACTAACCCGTAGGTCTCTTTTCGATCAGTGGCATAGAAGAGCTGCACTTGGTTGGCCATGCACTGTGCCTCAGCAACACTCTGAAAGGTAGAAAGAACAGTGAGGTCCCTTCCAGCACAGGGCCACACAGCTCTGTGTCTAATGCCTGCGGCAGGTGGGGCCCTCGCCCAGGAGTCACTGCTTCCAGAAAGCTTCCTGACTCCCTGACATCCCAAGTCTTGGTGAGGTGCCCCTTTTCTGTGTACCCAAATTCGTCTCCTCTTCCTCTAGCATTGTATGCATCATACTATATTTAATCTTACCTTCGTCTCCTCTTTTTCTGTCTGTCTACCCTTATGTGAATTCCTCATAGTATGAGCCTGTTTTACATCCCTGCATATAGTGAAATCTGGTGAATGCTTGCTGATAAATTAATGCAGATGTTAAAAATTTCCCTCTTAAAAAAAAAAGATTCCGTCTTCATTCAGTTCCTTAGTAACTGTTAAGTATACCTCAAGGGGGAAAAAAAGAGCAATAGTTAACCAGCTCTCCAGCTCTAAGAACTAAATTTGTGAGTTGGTATTAAGGTTTTGACTAACTACACATACTCTTGAATAAAACCTATTCCTCATACCACCTCAGTTAAATAAGTGGTGCCAAAGCCAGCTGCAGTTTAACAAATTGTCCACAAAGTCTATGACATCCTTTTTTTTCTCTTGGGCCACACAACTTGTGGGATTAGTTCCCCAAGCAGGGAATGAATCCAAGCCATCAGCAGTGACAGCATGGAGTCTTAACCACTGGACCGCCAAGGAATTCACCATGACACTTTTTCTTCCCTGTGATAGAGCCTTGTTTCTCTTTCCTTGAGTGATGGCTACACTTAATGACTTGCTTTCTAACAAATGGACTAAAGTGGAATGATGAAAAATGACTTCCGGTATTCAGTCACAGAAGACACCATGGTTTCTGTCTTGCTATCTCAAACCACTTGCTTTGCAGAAAATCAGTTTCCATGTCATGAGGACATTCAAGTAGCCTACGGAGAAGTCAATGTGGCAAGGAAATGAGGTCTCCTGCCAACTGCCATGCAAGTGGGGTGAGGTGGATCGTCAAGCCCAATCAACCTTCAAATGCCAGTAGCCCCTTCCAGTATCTTGACAGCAACTTCATGAGACTCTGAGCCAGAACCACTCAGCTATGCTGCTCCTGAACTCCTGATATAAAGAAACCGTGAGGTAATAGATATTTATTGTTTTATGTCACATAGTTTTGGAGTAGTAATTTGCTATGCAGTCTTTTCTAACTAATCCCCAGCAAAGCCTCAGGAAAGGAGAGGCCACCTTCTCTAAAGCTCAGGAGCAGGAAAAATGGTGACCTGACCACTCTGTAACAGAAGTGGGATCAAGATACAGGCTACACTCTTGAAATCTTACAAAAGAATTACCTCAAAAACTCTTACTTTGCTTCCTATGCATTCTCTAGTGCTAGCTGATCAGAGGCATTTATTTAATATTATAATGTTCACACAGCCAGAATCCAACCCCAAATAACAATGGAAAATTCCTACTAAAACTGTCAAAAGTGTGCTATGTCTAGCTACAGAGTGATGAAAATGGGTTTATAAATACCACAGGCTGCTTCACCTCCATTCCCTCCCATGGGTTGCAGGTCATTTCTCATAAGCAGGCACTCATCTCTGAGACTGGATCTTCAATCAAAAGCCACTTTCCAAATCTCTGGCTATTTCAAATTAATAGAATTTTAGACCAGGAAGGGGCCTTAGAGATCATCCAGTCCTCATTTAATGGACCAGGAAACCAGAGCAGATGAGGGTCAAGGATGGACTCAAGGTTACGTGGCACGTAAGTGGCAGAGCAAGGACTAGATCTCTGGACTCCCAGGCTGGTACTCCCTCCACGTCACCCTGATACTATTTCTGGTGGGGCAAAATAATTAAGGTCGATAACTCTACCTCATCATTTTTACGTTTTAAATTCAAACATGTCTCAAGGACAAACCATTTCTTAAGTAAGTGCATAATCTGAGGCAGATGTCACCACTCTGAGGCTCTGAACTGTAGGGACTGTGACAGGTAACTTTTATTTGAGGCTTAGGACGGTGGAGGTAAGGGTAATTTCAGTTGTGTTCACCCTAGAACAGTGCTGTTCAAGCTGCAGAGTCCTAGGGCTCTGTGGAGGCGCCTCAGTCCCTTCACTCTCTTTCAGCTGTTATATCCTGGTATTTTACATAAGATTTTGTGTGGATAAAGGACTCTGACCACTTGTTTGAAGACCACTAGAATGAGGGGAAGAGAGTTAAGACATGGAGAAATGTCTCTCATGGAGGATTATGGAAAGCTCTCCTGCACCCCAGCCGCTGCCGACTCATTCGCCCCTTGTCTTTTATTCCCTTAATTCTCGACATGAAACAGTAGTCTCTTGCCCTTCCAAGACCCAAGAAGATAAACATATTAATTCCCTATGCTGCTCAACAAGGAGGTATATTAACAGACCTGATTCCTTCCTCTCTTTCAATCTTAATGGCTACAATCAAAGTACCAAGTCTTGCCCATTTTATTCACTATATGTTTCCGAGGTCATTCTCTCTCCTCCTTCCCTACTCTGCTCTGGGTAAGGTCTTTATCACCTCTTGCCCAGACTACTGCAACTGCATTTTCAATGATCACACTGACCAGACTAGAACTAAAAAATGTTTAGGAAGCAAATACTTAAGGTTAATGGTCTCAAAATCCAACTCGCTATGGGTCAACTCCTCATCTTTCTGTGCTCACAGGATAAAGTCAATCTTCTGAACATAATCCACCAAATTCCCTTTTTTAATATATCAGTGACAGCAAACTGTAATATCCCAAGTCATTTTGTGCTTCCTAGCTTTTCTGTATTCCATTCCCACTGTCTGGAACATTCCCCTCCCCCTTTGCCCTCCCCACTTTATACTGCTAAACTCCTGCTAATCTTTGAGGTTCAGTTCAGGGATCATTTCTTCCTTCTTCTGGGTCAGGGACACTCCCCCGATCCCTCCAAAGCTGTGCATGTCTTTATCCTAGCACTTACTACATTCCAATGAAATCATCTGCTGACACACATGTGGAACCAAATAAGGTTTTTAAATACTATACTAAATTTTCATCATTAAAATGAATCAGTTTAGAAGAAACCTATAGGTTCCATGTATTTCTATCTATTTGCTTTACTGTATTTGGAAACACAATGCCCAAAATATAAATGTATGCATGAGTATGTAGGGGATCATATATTTATATTACATTTCTAGGTTTCCCATCTTTGAATCATGTATCTCTACACTAAATTTTAACATGTCTAATTCTGTACTACACTGGAAACTCACAGGTTGATTTATACAAGGCAAATGTATGTTATCTAGTATGCTGTTGAATGTTATAAGACTAGGAAGCAAATTTAATAATTATGGGAACCATGTTTGAGACCACTAGAGGTGGTATAAATGCTAAAGCAAAAAACAGTCTCTCCTCTGACCTCTAGAGTCCACATCTAATATGGTTAGATGTTATGGTTTGTTGAAGATCAGAAAATACAAAACCATCTCTGTGTCACTCACTTCTGTCTGTGGTCAAGTTTTACATTTTATCATTATTGGTAACTACACCCTCTCCAAGTCTCAATTTCAAAATTCACACTTTGTCTACTATTTCCTATATTTAACACTCACTCCCAACTTCAAAAATCCTTCAACTACACAACACTGTAAAATACCTATACTTCAATACATTAAAAAAAGAGAACAGATCACAATTAAATTCAGCAATAAAAATTTTGCAAGTAAAAAAACAAACAAAATAAAAAACACCTTTTACCTCAAGCAGGACTCACAGTTCTTACTGTCTCTTTATCTTTCTTATGTTTCCACTTCTCTCTTTACCCAACTTGCATCCATTGTCAATAATTACAGTCATTTCTTTGTATTCACCTTTAACTTCCCGGTCCCTGTCTTACTTCATTACATCACTTGGCTAAACCATAACCCTAGGTAAATCCAACTCTCAGTCCTTTATCTCTGCACTTGTCATTCCCACACAGACATTCTCTCTTCCTTTTCCCTAGATCACACGTCAGCAAACACCTTCTGGAAAGGGAGAGACCATTAATGTTTTGGGTTTTACGGCCCTACAGTCTCTTGTTGCAGCTACTCAGCTCTCTGTTGTAGATGTAACGCAGCCATAGATAACATGTAAAGATAAGCATGGCTGTGTTCCAATAAAATTGTATTTATACACATTGAAATTTGAACTCATATAATTTTCACAGGCCATGAAATATTACTTTTTTAGTTTTTGTTTCTTCAACTACTTAAAGATATAGAACACATTCTCACTTCATGTTCTAGACAAAAATTTCATACTTCCTCTTTTCTACTCAAATGTCCAACATCTATTCTTCCATCCCCACTCTCAGCTAATGATTTTTCTTTTCACTAAGCAATCTGGAGAGAACATCTTACAAGCTACCATTACCTCTATCCACTTAGCTGAATGTGTCTTTATTTATTTTTTTTTTTTTCTGAGCTCAGATCAAGTGTAGAAACCTTCATAGTTATATAAAGTTCTGCAGTAAAATCTTTTCATCATTGCTCAGAATTGATCAGCCTTTCATACAAGCACACCCACAACCAACTCTCACTTACCCACCAATAAGCCCCTTAATTATCCAGTCACCTACACACACACACACACGCACGCACCCACCCCTTCATACCCCTTATTTTAAATTATTCTTTTGCTTCTCAGAACTACAGAGATCATGCATCAGATACACTGGGTGGTCTTCTGATGCTCAGATTTGGCTACTTTCATCACTGATCCACTTCAGTAAGAGCAGATCTCAGAGAATGAATGTGTCTTTATATCCTGGCTTCTCTCTTGCTACATTTCTAGCAAAGATTAACCCCTCATTCCCAAGATTTACCCATTCGAAACACCAAACAACTCTCTTTCTCCTGCATTTTCAATATTTTCCTCGTTACCCGACCTTTCCATCAGCATATACACACAAGGCTCTCATTTAAAACAAAACAAAAAACCCACTCTCATCCCCACTTCTTACACCCCATTCTTTCCTTTTTTTCTCAGAAACACTCCTTCAATATGCTTACTTTTTCTAATTTCTCTCCCCAACCTTTCCTAAATGTACTCCAAATATGCTGTCGTCCTATCCCTTTGAAACTGCCCCCATAGAGGTCCCCAGTGACTTCTAATAAATTCTCAGTCCTCATCTCACTTGCCCTACCAGTATGTGAGCTGCTGGCTCAGCACCCCTATTCCCTGAAACATTTTATCTTAGCCTCCAGGGGATTCTACCATCTTAGTTTTCCTCCTACCTCACTGACTCTTCTTTTTCATCTTCTTTGCTGATGCTTCCTCATGCTCCAGGGCTCAGTTCTAAGACTTCTTCTCTTTTCTACCTTCATTAACTTCCTTGGTGATTTCAGTCTCATGGTTGTAAATAGCAATCTGTATGCTGACAACTCCCATCTTCATCTCTCCAGCTTGGACCTCTCCTCTGAACTTCAGACTCATACGCCTAACTGCCTTTTACTTGGATTATCTAAAAGGCACCTCAAACTTAATGTGTCCAAAATTCAGGTCCTGATCTTCCTCCCAAACCTGTTCTGCCCGCAGTCTTGTCTGTCTTATTAATGGCAACTCCGTTCTTCTGGATAGGATTTTGGGTGACTTCCAGGTGAGTGTGATGAGTAGAAGGAAGAATGGGAGAAATGAGACTGATAATAGACAGGACTAACAGACAGTGAAGGAGACTCTCAGTTACGCCCTAGACTTGGGGCTTACTATTGCTATGTGATACTAGCTGAGTGCCATCACTTTTCCCTTCCTTGTATGCAGCTGGTAAAAGAGAGAGGAAAAATCAGTGGGTGTTATAATAAAGAATCTCAGGAGGAAAAGGCACTAAAGGGCCCACTATCTTGAGGACATCCTGAACTTAAACACTGCTGGATAAATGAGACTGAAACGAGCAAGGACTAGACAAACAGGCTGAACAGCAATCATAAAACTGCTCGTGGTCCTGGATATACAGAGAACACACACAACAGACATCACTACCTACAGGTGCATGGTCAATGCTCTATCCCGGGAAATGGGAAAAGAGGAAGGAAAAACACTATGCATGATGAAAGCTGTACATGTAAATGTGTGGAGAAAGAGAAAAGATTAAGAACTGTTCTCAACTTTGAACTCTTTTGTACACTTAAGAAGCCATTTATTTGTCCAGAGCCTCTTACCTGAAACTCCATGGGCCAGCTGTGTTTTAGAGTTAGAATTATTGGATTTTAGAAAGATAACAAATGCAGATACCATATAACTGTATTACATAACACTCATAATCCATTAATATTTCCCTTGTAAAACGCATGAATATTCCACACTTAGTAGGATTAATAAGGACTATCAGTGGCCTCACATCAAAGTGAAGTTACAATGAAGATACAGCTATCAGGTAAGTTCAAATCAGATAAGGTTTGGTGACCAAAGGAGTTATGAAAAAATTTTGTGGTCAGAGCTTTTGGACTTTCAAATTGTGAATAAATGAATGAGAATCTGTACTAACTGCAATTTGGAAGAGCTTGAGTAAGACAAAATTACTGTCAATTTAAGTAAGAAACAAGTATGTTTCTTATGTTTGTCTTTGGACAAACTTCTCATGAGGTTTGGCAGAAGAATATCTTCAGGGCCACCAGATACATGCAAAAAGGTAAAAGTTGATTCTTACCAGAAATGTGGAATCCATTTCTGCTGTCATCAGCACTATGCCCTTTTCTTCCTTAAGTTCAGGGTAGTGATATAAAATCAGCTGGCTGGCCGCAGCTTCCCCTCGGGTCTGTAAGGAGGAACACTTATCAAGACTCAGTAAGGTACCACCACAACAAAACTGCAATTTCACCGCAATAGACAGTCTGGAGGAAATTCTGGCTCTTAACAGTCCCTTGGGTGGCTAGTGAGTTGGAGGACTGGTACGTGGGGATGGTCAGGTTTGCCAAGTCACAGCAAAACTGACAGTTTGCACAGTGTTATTTGTGTCTTCAATTGAAAAAGGTTTGGCTTTTTTCCCAGAAAATGTTTACAGCAGGCAGTGAATCCTTCATCATGGCCATATATTTAAAAACAAAACGACACGAGCAGCTACCAAATCAAGTTCTAAAGAAAGCAATATGCCTGTGTAATTGCCACTTTTATGGACTAGTGCATTTCACAGTTGAAATCTACTCCCCTTGGCTGGCTCTGAAGACTGAGCTCTTTTAAGCTGTAGCAAACAGCTGGAGAGTTTGCACATGGGCCAGATTTGTAATGTGCAGTTTTAAAATATAATCTGGGTGGGAGAAAGGGGGGGAAAGAAGAATTGGAACATCGTAATTTCAAGAAGAATGGACAGGGCAGTGGTTACCAGACCTCAGTTCAGACTAAGAAGAGAGGCTGGATTCAAAGCCTAAGCCCTCATATAGTGTAGGAGGAAACAACCATACATTCAAAAGATCTCTGGGTTTCATCTTTAAGATTTCAGAAAAAGTCCTTTTAATTATCAATACCTAATTACTGCTAGGGCTCTCTTAGTAATACTGTAGCCTCTCAATTCTCCCGAACATATTTCTATAGATACACTATCATTTTGATCATAATTATGTTTCTGGATCTTTTTCCTATACCTGTATATGAGCTTCAGGAGGGTAGTCCTAGCATAGTTTCCAACACAACAGCCTAATGGTTAAGTTCACAGACTTTGGAATCAATAACATGGAGTCAAGCAAACCTAGCTCTACGACTTATTAGCAGTGTGAACTGCTCTAAGCTTGCTATTCTTTTTTTTTCTCCTTTTCTTTCTTTTAAAAAAAAATAAACATGATACAGTTTTTTGATACAATCACAAGGGATAAAGTCATAAGAAAATCCTCATTCTGTTGTGTGCTCCCTTCATCCCAACTGCAAAGCTGTTGTAATCCATTCTTGTTTTTGCCAGATCTGGCCTACAAATAAAGACTGACAATCCTAGTCATTATCTCATTTAAAATACTTTTATTTTAAAAGCTTCAAATGCTTTGGATCAGACTTCTTAATCTAGCATTTGGGAATAAAACGAAGAAAAAAGAAGGAAGGATGGAAGCAAACAAAATAACATCTATGAAATGAAAAATATGCATCTAGCACCTTAGACAGTGCTGAGCTGGCTAATAAAACACATGTTAAGACACAGAACCGGGCTTCTCTGGTAGCTCAGAGGGTAAAGCATCTGCCTGCAATGTGGGAGACCTGGGTTCAATCCCTGGGTCAGAAAGATCCCCTGGAGACGGGAATGGCGACCCACTCTAGTATTCTTGCCTGGAGAATCCCATGTACGGAGGGGCCTGGTAGGCTACAGTCCACATGGTCTCAAAGAGTCTGACACGACGGAGCGACTTTACTTTAAAAAAAAAAAAAAAAGACACAGAACCTCCCTTAAGGTTATAACTCAAAGGTATTGGGTGGGGCCTAAAAAGCTAACCCAAAGAAGTACGACAATTCATCAATGCTACATCAAATGATGCTGGAAGTTAGTATATATTCTGTGTCTTAAAGCCTTAGCAAGGGCTCGTAGTCCCACAGAGGAGGCTTCTTTCACCAAAGAGATGAACACAGGACACCTACCTGAATATTTATAAGTGCAGTGAAGTGGAGTTCAGTACCTGTCCATTGCCCGACAAAAAACTCATAACCTTCCCTTCTTGGTAGTGCACAGAGAAACTGTGGGAAATGAATACACAAGGAGACAGGTGGATAAATAAAACCGCTTGCTCTATGTCCAACCACCTGTGTCATTCACTCCATTTCTCCAACATTTGGTTTTTAAAACTTCTGTTGTATTTTGAAATTCATATGTGATAATATAACACTCTTACACTTCCCAACCCACCTAAGAAAGTATGAGAGATTCACTGAAGCTCTCTGTGTAAACCCATTCTAATTCCATTCTACAATGACAGCTAACCCGCATTTGCTAACCTGTCATTCCCTTCCAGGTTTTTATACTTTTAGTGTGTAAGTATACACCCATAAACAAGAGTACTGTTTGCATGTTTAAAAACTTAAATCTTACCAAACTATATGTATACTTTTGCTACTTGCTTTTTTTACTTCATATCATACTTCTGAGATTTACTGATGTTGATAAATATTACTAATTCATTATTTTCACTATTATATGGAAATTGACAATAGATATTTACCACAATTTTACCCATCCTTCTTTTGGTGAACTTTTTGGTCCTTTTCAATTTCTAAACTTCCTCATGTTGCTGAATTAATTTTTGCTACAATTATAATAATCACTTCATATTCTACTATCTGAGGCTGATACTGAAGTATGGTTCTAATCATTGAAATGATTAATTTCATGCTCAAGATGAACTGGGGAGGAGTGGTAGAGACTGATACCAGAACAAAACAAAGTATAATCAGCCTCATACACATTAGTCATGGAATTGTCTCCTTACTGCCAACCACTAAGGCTCCATTTTGTTATTACTAATATTAGATGAGATAACCATAGTGCCTACCTAATGGAGAAAAAAATGTTTTAAAGCTTTCTTGAGGTATATTTGAGGTGTAAGTTGCACATATTTAAAGTGTACAATTAAAACAGTTTTGACATATGTATACTGTGAAACCATAGTTAACAGGATTACCACAATCAACATAATGAAGGTATCTATCATGCCCCCAAATCCCTTTGTAATTCATCCCTCCCTCTCTCCAACTGTTCCTAAGCAACCACTGACTTGGTTTCTTTCACTACTGGTCAGGCTTTCCAGAATTTCACATAAATGGAACCACAGAATCTATACTTCTTTGTACACACAGTTTCTTTACTCTTTCACCTGTGGTAGATTTGGGTATCTTCAGCCTCTGTTATTACAAATAAAGCTGCCATGAACAGCCTGTACATGTGTGTAAGTCACTGAATGGAGGTATGCTTTCAGTTCCTTTGGGAAAATATGTAGGAGTAGAATGGCTGGGTAGTGTGGCAGGTCATGCTTAACTCACAAAGAAACTGCCAGACTGCTTTCTAAAGTGGTTGCACCATTTTATACTATTATCAGCAATATATTAGAGTTCTAGTTGTTTCATATCCTAGTTGTTTCATATCCTGACAACACTTGGTATTGTCAGTCTTTTTAATTTTAGTCATCTTAGTGGTATCTCACTGTGGTTTTTTAATTAACTAATTTATTTTTGGCTGTGCTGGGTCTTCCCTGCTGCGTAGGCTTTCTCAAGTTGCAGGGAGTGGGGGCTACTCTCTAGCCGCGATTTGCATGCTTCTCTTGTTGCCGAGCATGGGCTCTAGGGCACACAGCTTTCAGCAGTTGTGGCAGGTGGGCTCAGTAGTTGTGGCTCCCAGGCTCCAGAGCACAAGCTCAGTAGTTGTGGCGCAGGGGTTTAGTTATCCTGTAGCCCAGGGATCTTCCTGGACCAGGGATCAAACCTGTGTCCCCTGCATTGGCAGATTGACTCTTCGTCACTGAGCCAGCAGAGAAGCCCTCATTGTGGTTTTAATTTGCATTCTATCTCAGGTACCTCACATAAGTGGAATCATACAGTATTTGTCCTTTTGTGACTGCCTTATTTCACTTCACATTACGTCTTTACGGTTCATGAATGCTGTGGCATTTGTCAGAATTTCCTTCCTTTACAAGGCTGAATACTGTTCTGCTACATGTATATACCACATTTTATTTATCCATTCATCTATCAATGGACTCTTGGGTTACTTGTACCCTTTGGCTACTGTGACTAATACTCAACCTAAGATTTTTTCCTAGATCTTGAGTTAATTTTTGGATACTGTGTGAGGTAAGGGTTCATTTTTTGTGTGTGTATGGATACTCAAATTTTTTTGCACAATTTGTTGGGCATGTGTTGAAAAGATCATTGTTTTCCCAATTACCTTGGCACCTTTGCTGAAAAACAACTGACCATGCATATATTGGTTTATTTCTGAATTGTCTACTCTGCTCCACTCATCTATGTGTCTGTTTTTATGTTATTACTCCACTGTCTTCATTACTGTAGTTTTATGAAATCACAGTCTTGAAATCAGGTAATGTAAGTTCTCTAACTTTGCTCTTTTTCTTCAAAACTGTTTTGCTACTCTAGATCCTTTGGATATCCAAACAACTTTTTTAAATCAACTTGTCAATTGTGTGTGTGTGTGTGTGTGTGTGTGTGTGTCAATTTCTTAAAAAAAAAAAAAAAGCTTATAAAGATTTTAATTTGGATTGTAGTTTATCTAGAGATCAATTTGGAGAGAAATGCCAACAATACTGAGTCATCAAACACAGTATATCTCTCCATTTACTTAGATGTCTTTTATTTTCTCTCAGCAATGTTTAGAAGCATTTTTTGAGAATCTGAGAAATCAGTACAGACACCAAGTCAGCTGACCCACCTCACCTATTCCCTTTCTCTTGTCTTCTGGCAGCTCACTACTCCAGCAACAATTTCATAATTCCTTTCACACATATATAATCAAAACAGCATGGCCAAAACTGAAAAGAAACTGCCAAGAGAAGAGAAACTTAGAGGAGGTTGAAAAGATTAACGTCTCAGGTGTTGCTTCCAACATTCACTTATATTCTTTTTTTCCACTTATATTAATAGATTAAGATCCAAATCAGAAAGGGCTGAGATGTTTCAGAGAGCTAAACAGCCACAGACTTATTGGGCAAATCCTCAAGGTTAGTTAGGGTTAAGGTTAAGACTCTCATTTATCAGTACAATCAACATGTAAGCACCTCTGTTAAATGACTATAAAATGTATGACAGCGTGGCGCATGACGAGAATGGTCAGAAAACATCCTTGTCTGGCAGCACTGAGAAGCAATCCTCATATGGTCATGGGAAACTTACTGTTGGGCAGGACTGAGCCCGGTTCCAAATCAAATCAAACTTTTCTTTCTGTAGGGT